>NW_020621381.1:1093737-1693737 GCF_003573695.1 Papaver somniferum | reverse complement strand
AGATATCCAGCAACAGCTTCCCGAGAGGTCACCCATCTTGTGACTACTCTCGGCCGAGCACGTTTTCAAGCACGATTAACTGAGAAGTTTTTTCCATAACTCAATCAAGTGTACTTATCAGGCCTCGGTGTTAGGAAAGGACAAACCATTACTTATATTCCATCTGGACAACCACTGCCAAATATCGGGGTATTAGAATACCACCACCTTAAATTGGAGCCGTCCTAGGCTCCAGAATATATTCACAAGACCAGATCTCCGACGTTCCCTGCCCCTCATGAGAAGCACCTGGACCAACCCCGTCAAGCGTACGTTCCCACCCTCGGCAGGTGACCCGTCGTCGACTCTGATACCATTTATAATGACCCGTCCCTCCTATCGATATTGTCCCCACTTGGCCACTGCGGTTATCCGACAGTGTGGGGTTTTCAGGCATCTCTGCGGTAATCCAGCAGAAACTTTCCGGGAGGTCACCCATCCTTGGATTACTCCCGCCTGAGCACGCTTAACTGCAGAGTTTTCTACCAACTATGCATCCAATTGTGCTGAAAAGGTGTGGGTATAATGTAGATGTTCCTTGTCTCTTGTGAGACCAATATCTAGCTCGACGTCCTGGGATACTCTCCCACCCGAGCACAAGCAACACGTCCTTAGTTGTATCCCAACTAACACCGATATTGTTCCCACTTACCCACTGCCCACTGTAGTTATCCATTTATCCAGCAGTGTGGGATTTTCAGCGGCACTACTGCGGATATCCAGCAGCAGCTTCCCGAGAGGTCACCCATATTGTGACTACTCTCGGCCGAACACGATTAACTGAGAAGTTTTTTCCATAACTCAATCAAATGTACTCATCAGGCCTCGGTGTTAGAAAAGGAAAAACCATTACTTATATTCCATCCGGCCAACCACTATCAAAAATCGGAGTATTATAATTGTAATACTCTGATATTCGGCAGTGGTTAGTCCGATGGAATATAAGTAATGGTTTTTCCTTTCCTAACACCGAGGCCTTTTCAACATAATTGGATGCAGAGTTGGCAGAATCAGGAGTAATCCAGGGATGGGTGACCTCCCGGGAAGTTTCTGCTGGATTACCGCAGAGATGCCCGTTGAAAACCCCATACTGCCGGATAACCGCAGTGGCTAAGTGGGGACAATATCGGTGGAGGGATGGGTCATTACAAATGGTATCATAGCCGACGACGGGTCACCTGCCGAGGGTGGGAAGGTACGCTTGACGGGGTTGGTCCAGGTGCTTCTCATGAGGGGCAGGGAACGTCGGAGATCTGGGCTTGTGAATATATTCTGGAGCCGAGGACGGCTCCAATTTAAGGTGGTGGTAGCGTAACACTCCGATATTCGGCAGTGGTTGGCCGGATGGAATATAAGTAATGGTTTGTCCTTTCCTAACACCGAGGCCTTTTCAGCATAATTGGATGCAGAGTTGGCAGAAAACTCTGCAGTTAAGCGTGCTAGGGAGGGAGTAATCCAGGGATGGGTGACCTCCCGGGAAGTTTCTGCTGGATTACCGCAGAGATGCTCGTTGAAAACCCCACACTGTCGGATAACCGCAGTGGCTAAGTGGGGATAGTAACAATGGAGGGACGGGTCATTACATATTTAAAATCCTAAAATGGTGATGTATTATTACAGATGAGATTGTATAGCCGTTGTTGGGGGGGGGGGGGGGGGGGGGAGGAAGTAAGCCTTTACAAGGAACGACGTGAATTGTCTCATCTTTTTTGTCGAGTCCGCAGTCATTTTTGGGATATTTTGGTTTGATTAACACCCAAAAACTATCATGAGTATAATTGTCTTTCAAAATCAGAAAAATTATGGAACAGTCGTTTTTGGGATATTTTTGTAGTTTGATTAACACCCAAAAACTATCATGAGTATAATTGTCTTTCAAAATCAGAAAAATTATGGAACCAGAAGTTTCCGGAAATGAGATGGTTATGTTTCTGTCATGATCATGAAAACTAAAATGCCACCAGTAGTTGGCATGACAACCTTCTACCATAATTTGGCATGTGTAAGGTTGATAACTTTCAAGGTTCTCCCAATTCAATCAGGGGTAGAAAAGTCACCACAAGAAAATTGTGTAAATTATGATAACCTAAAAGATTTTTCCCGCCTTAACCATAGGGAGAAAGACTTCCACCTGAAGATGGCACGTATTATGTCAGCAAACTTAAGATCTCTCTCTCGAAATCATGGAGATGACAGGCACCACCTAAAGGTTGCAGTAAGCAATGTCGATAATTAAATAGGTTATCTGATTAAGTTTTTATCATGATCAAAGAAAGTTTGGCTGCCACTAGAATTGGCGTGAAACATCTCATTTGTTTTCTTACACCAAGATATTGGATGTAATTGAGGTGTTGAAAATTTCTCATGATTAAAACATATAACTGCAGTAGCTCTGGGAAAACATTGTATGGCACTTGCTTGAGGACACGGACACGAGAAGTTGTCTCAGCAGGATAAATCGTAAATCTCGCAGTGACCAAGTCGTGTGTTAAGACACGCTTGAGGCGTGAACGACTGCTCATATATGCCTCGTAAAGGAAAATGCAATCACTTTTATGATATGTAGTGCTCTTGAAGAGACTAGAGATAGTATTCATGGAGACTATCAGAATATGATCCACATTCTCTAAGTTCAAACCTCTTTATTAAAGATAAGGAGATAGATTATGCCTCTGAAGTGGTGCTGGTACCAGTCTGTAAAAATTTTGTTTAAAGTGCATGCACTAGAGAAATGTGTGAGATCTATGTGATTGTCGATTATCTTTCTATAATAGTGGTTTTGCGCCCCTCTGCAGAGGAACGTCAACATCGTGATTGGTAGGCATATAATCCAATTTGTTGAAACTAAGATACAAATTGAAATTCTTTTTAAAAGGCGCGATAGTTCGGATCCGACTCACACCGTAAAATTGTGAGGTATGAATATCACAGATTGGTGTTTGAGATGAAGCGCAGAGAGAATAATGTAATCGCTCTAAGTGTTATTTAAGGGTTTCCTGCTGAACCCCAGGATTGGTTCTGTAAAACTAAAGTATTCTTCTAATGTTGATGCACTTTAGCGTGGTAGTCCCTGAAGGACTCATATTGCATCTTGTTATGACTAGTTTTTGGTAAATGTGTTTGAATCCCTGAAGGATTCTGGTTTTAACTCAGGCAATCTCACGACCTTATGAATTAGGTCAGGCTCGAAATTAAGTCATAATCACCACTTCTAAGAGGAGAATTTTGTGAACACTCCTTTATGTGTTTTAGATTGCTAAAATCTTGATGAATTGATGATATCATCTTTGGCCTAAAAATCCCTTAATAGCGATAAAATCCACGCATGAGCTAAACTAATGAGATCTCATTGAAGTTTAAATATCTCTCGGCCCGAAGTTCCGGAGTTCAAATATAATTTTGATACTAATGATACTTGTTGTGATACTAAATTATCACCATTACTATGTGATCCCTAAAAGTGGGAAGTGATCGATCTATATGATGATACTAAATTATCATCATTACTATGTGATCCCTAAAAGTGGGAAGTGATCGATCTATCTGAACATATATGTAGAAATAATACTTTATGGTCCAGAAATACCATATGCGAATATAATGCATGCATTATATTGCTATTGTTCTAACTTTTGTTTTATAGGTTATACTTTTAAAACTAAAACTGATTCTACGGTTTATGAGTTCACTAGGGCTTAACTCATGCCGTTACGGCACGGGCACCGGATCTATCTGAATGCTTTATTTGTGTGTTCTACATCTTACAGATTCAAGTAACCCAGAAATTACATAATCATAGAAAAGAATCAATGCTTCAAAAGGAAAAAACAAAAACAAAATTAACAAATTATTACGTCAACCCTCAATTTGCCGACGAAACCAAGTTTCAAGGTTCTACTCTAGACGACAAACTTGATATCACATTGTTACACGCTCAAACTTACAATTTTTTAGACCACATTTGATATCTACACCCCCAAGCAATGCCTAGAACCCACTGATTTTGCGGGCAAATGAAAAGATCCAGTATTTCTTTAACAGTAAATGAACAAAAAAGAACATTTCTATTCTTACATCAATCTTTTTGGTATCTTCAAAGTAAGACAAATGGATTTCTGAAATCGAAATTTCCCAACTGTTTGACTTACACCCATCTGCCACCACATTTGCTGCCTTGTACAATTCATGCTTCAATATTAAATTTCTGCAAGGAGGATTCCCTTCAACTTCAAACATCTGCAAGGAGTTTATAAAGATATGACTTTGGCTGGTAAAATACATCAGGAGGATTTGAGAAAGAAAGTATTGTACCTCAGTAGAATATCATGACAAAAGAAGAACATCAACTTTTTTTATTGTGTTTCTAAGGTTTGATTCTATAAATTTTGTGCACACGTACCGTGAAGCCAAGATGGCGAAGACTGGTCGCTTTTTAGATTATGGAGTGAGACTCACTTTTGTTGGTCGTCCTGATTTGTTAAACTCAATAGAATTCCCATATGTTTCCTATTTTCGATTTAAATAGTATTTTGAGTTTTTGGGGTTGCTGTGACCTCTTTTCTCATGTACTATCTTGTAAATAACTCTTTTCTTTAATACAATTTTTCGACTTATCAAAAAAAAAAAAATTCTAAGGTTTGACAAACAAAGATATTAAGCTTTAAGCATGAAGGATTTTATTTATTTTAAGATCTTGAAATAGATACTTACACCTTCCTGTCTGTCCAGCTCTCCAGTCATTTGTGTAAATCAAGAGAATGTTCTAATGAGCTTACTCAATCCAATACAAAGCCACCAACCTTCAAATGATCTGCATTGGACTTGACTAAGAGAACATTCCCGAAATTCAAGTGAACATAAAGCCCAAAGAAAATGAAACTATTTAATAATGTATACCTTGGATACATGTTGATTTTTTTCTATCTATGAGCAGAATCCAATTACTAAAAAAGGTGCATACTTTAGGTGTTTCTCAAGATAGATATATATGGAACGTAATTTGAAGCATTCAGATTTAGCGAAAGCCTTAATTAAGTTGGAATTAACCTCTATGAAAGGAAAAGAATATGAAAACTTCCATGACAAAAGACATGGTTTAGGAACCTAAAATTACAGTGTAAACCAAATATAAGTGACTAATTGCTATACAGTAAGTACGGGCGTCATTAATAATCGTAAAAATGCACATTTTCATGTAAACATGGCTTTACCTTAAGATGAAAGCTAAAGTAGGAAATGTGACAGATTTTTTTTCCCATTCCACCACCTTAAGCAACCATATTTCCCTCCCTGGCAATAGATTTAAAAGATTCTCATCAGCTCATATTAGGATATTTGCAATTGCTTTATCATCTAAAAAGAACTACGGAAATCATGCCTGATGACTTTACAAAAATTTAAGGACCAAAGAAGTAAAATTGCCGCACACGTAGTCAAGGCAAGCTCTCTCATATAAGGCACCCCAGACATATAGCCGAAGAAACTTTAGATTGGAGCAGCCATCGTATAATTCATTAAATTAGATTCAATAAAGGTTCACCTCCAGTAATAAAGAACCCACAACACCATGTATATATAGCATAAAACAGAATCATAAGAGTGCCACACTTAGCATAACAATTCAATTTTTTTTTTCTTTGTCCTTTTTTTTTGACATGATAAGCTGACAATTTAATTGATTTACCTTCATGTATATAGCTCTTTGTGTGGAAATAAGGGCAAGCCAAGCATTTCAACCATACAGTAGTGGAGGAAATGCACCATGCTTGAACCTATAACACCCTGCACATATAAACATATACATATGGTGAGCCAAATATTAGTGCAGCTTTGGAGTCTTAAGATTTTTCACATTATAGAAGAGCATAAAGTACAAAAAATTGTAAGGTTATAAGAATTAGGATTTGTGACAATAGATGATTGTAAGGTTGCAAAGGGACCACCCATGCGGATAAAAAAAGGTGGTTAGGATAACTTGCAGATCCACATGGCAACTAAGCGTCATCAGCAAAACTAAACGTCAATTAGGTGGTTAGGATAACCTGCTATATCAAAATGTTTAACTAAACGTCATCAGCAAAACTAGCCTCAATTAGGTTTCTAATAGAATTAGGGGTTTACTATGGCATCTGTGATGTGATTGATTCATTTAGATGTGAGGAAATAAACATATGGCACGACTATGGATAGCTAGAAATGTACTTGTTGATTTGGGGTCCCATTGGCATTGCTAGAGTTCAGAAAATAGTCTTCTTATTATCAGGCATCGAAATATCAAGGGGGCTATGGTTACTTCAATCACTGGACACATACAGGACAACGAGTATACATGGTGATGGAAAATTTCTTTTATGTTAAGCACCTCAGCAAAGGCAACGTTGCTGAGCTACAGGACAAAAAGTACTTGCCAGATCAAAACCTACAGGACATGAATAACACAAGTTGCTAAGATAGGGCGATTAAATTTTAGTACAACGAAATAGTAGGTGGGATGATTTAGTACAACGAAATAGACGGTGGTTTGGTACCACCATATATGGTTCCTCACCCAGTCACCCTGAGAAAGACATGAATATTATTCATTCAAGTCAGCGCACGAAATGGCAGACCCGATAATAATAATAATAATAATATGTACATTAACCAATTTAACAGACCCCAATTTGTTCTTATGAACTAAATTTTCTGAACATGTCCAATTGTTAGTGTCAGTAAAATTTTGGCTTCTAAAAAGATAGTATGGAGATAGTTACAGGGTGATATTGCAGTAAAACAATACTGAATAGTTGGTTCACTTGATTTTGTCAGTGGAATCTGTTAGTGCCAATGGTCGATTAACTACAGTTCGATAACCAAGGAAACAAAAACTAAGACCAAAACTGTGAACGAACTACAATATTGTTCTGTACAGGATAGTTAAGATCATCTAATGCCCCAGCATTATTAGCCAAATAATGTTTTATTAACTCTACTACAATAATCAAGAAGAGTTTTATGTTTAAAACTAAAAACACAACAACAACAGACTTTGCTGAAAGCATCATCATCGAATCATTACACAACACTCCAATAGTTTTTCTACCACAACATTATCATCAAACACAAACATCAAAGATGACACTAACCTTTCAAATCCTTGATTAGGTTAATCATAGTCATTGCATTTATTCATAAATAAACCCATATACCTCCAGATTCTAATATACGATCTTTTCGCATCGCAAACCTAGTTTAATCAGTAAAAAGCATTGCCATAGATACCAAGGCTTGAGATTCTAATCCAAGAATTATAACAGCAATTGATGATAGATAGACTTACTTTGGCATGGATGGTTGGCAACACTCGGATTTGGATGAATGAAAAGCGACTTCTATTAAAGAAAAAGCTTTGAGTTCTTCCGTTATTGTCGAGAGAATTAGCTACATAAGAAAAGGTAAAGAATCAGATATCACAGTCTTTTCTTTTTTTTGGTTAGTCCATAAAAAATCAACTGATTAACCATAAATTTCTTAATGATACAAATTGCATATTAATAGATAAATCCAATCAAGAATCCCAATCTTCATACGCACTTTCGTATAAATCGAAAATTGAAATATAAACATCAATTATAATCCCAAACTTGGCCTAAATAAGAGATGCCAAGAAAGCCAGACAGATCTGGTTCCTATTCAGTGGGATTTTCCAATAAAATCAAAAGAATACAGAAGAATAGTGTTCCTAATGAACAATAGCCGATTGAGATAATACCTAGGTTTTTGGTAAGTTGAAGAGAATACTGGGTTCGTTTGGCACCATTGAAATTTATTTTCTAGGTAGTTCAAACTACCCAGAAATCCAATTACCTAGAAAATGAACTGACTCCACTTAATATTTGTTGTTTGGCATCCAAGTTGAATGGGGAATCAGGTTAAGGTTAAAATGTGTAGTTCTTGGTGAAATCAAGAAGAGATCTGGATCCCATTAGTGGTAATCTAGTCTGAATATGGTTTCTATGAAAATTAAAAAATAAATCAGAAATTTATGAAACTAAATCCCTGTTCACATCAGAATATCAAGAGATTAAAGGGGAAAAAAAGAAGTTTCAGTTCATCATTGAACTGAAAGAAACAGGAAGAAACACCGATTTGATCATGAGACTTCTCTTCTTCCAAATTAGTTTACAAATTCTTACGAATCTGACTTATCAGGTTTTGAAAAATCTAGGGTTTTGTATAAATCCGTCAAGAGATGATTTAATACAAGAATATCAGAGGAAGAACAATAATCAATCATGAATCATGGAAAAATACTGAGATTTACCCAGATTGGGAGCTTCTTCTCCCGGCTGGAATTTTCAGAGAAGAGAAAAAGATGGGAAGAAAAGAGAGAAGATGGAAAATTTGGGTTATATACGGGAGGAAAAGAAGGAAGGAATTGGAAATGTCATGGGGGTGGGTGTCGAGTCTGTCGACTTCTTTTCCACTGATGGAAAGAAAATAAGTTGACTGGAAAATCAACTCCTCAGTTAGAGGGTCCACAATGGTACGAGTATAAACAAAGACCAAAGACTAAAAAAAAAAGATCAAATTTGGGTTTAGTCCGTCATGTGGCGTAGTGGGAAAAGAGTAAATTTGATCGGGCGTTAGTATAATGTTCGCCTGAACGTCAAGCGTTGATAAAGTTTACGCCTGGCATCGGGCGTTTATATAGATTACGCCTGGCATGGAGCGTTTATATAGATTACACCTGGCATGGGGCGTTTATATAGATTACGCCTGGCATGGGGCGTTTATATAGATTACGCCTGGTCAGTGAGATTCCAAAAAAAAAAAAGAAAAAGAAAAAAATGGGGCGGAGGTATAAAGCCCGCCCCAAGCAAATCTTATTCAAAATTTATATAAACAGGCGTTAAGTATATGAACGCCCCTGCATCAGGCGAATTTATATAAACGCCCCAAATCAGGCGTAATCTATATAAACGTCCCAAATCAAACGTAATCTATATAAACGCCCCATGCCAGGCATAATCTATACAAACGCCCCATGCCAGGCGTAAGCTTTATCTACGTCCGTTACAGGAGAATTCTTTACCAACGCCCCTGCATCAGGCGTTAACTTTACGAACGCGCGATGAGTGGCGGACATTATATCAACGCCCGTTGTGTAGGATCAGATTATATCAACGCCCGACTATATTTGGGTTTGGTCTTGGTCGTCGACCAAATTTGGTCTGGGTTTTAGTCTTTGATCAAATTTTGATCGATAGTCCGTCCCACTACGCCTGTCCACGGATCAAATATTTGGGTTTAGTCGTCCACTGCAGTTGCTCTTAAAATTGTGTCAAACAAGGATAATTTCATCTACCTCCTCCAACTCCACCCCACCCTAAAATCTACCGGTGCCACTCTAAGGGGAAAATGCAATGAATGGGAGATTAGAGAACACTAATTATATATATAAGGTTTTACATATTTCCCATCCCCACTTTCCCTAAATCGCATCCCAACTACACTAACCAAATTTTGTATAACTCTTTTAAGATAAGGTAAACAAAACACACTCTATTGTTCCCAAATCACCATCTTAATCAAGTTGATCGAGATACAATACTTGATTTTAATTTTTCCTTTGATTTAATTTCCTTACTTAAGTTACTTAATATGATAGCCTGATACTATGCACAACTACGGCGAGATAATCCATCAATATAAAATTGTTGACTGTGGGGATAATGGAAGACTGAAAACCTAAACTTAATTGAAAAAAATTATATCATATCAATAAGTATTAAGTTTGATTAAGAAAGGAAACATGATTACTAGATTTGAGTAAACTTAATTGGATCTGAGTGGATGAAGAACCAAGATGGTTAATAGTGATATACGTACATTACTAGGTTCCGCAGCAGATTTCATTTTTAACCGTATTATTTTTTTTCTTTTTCTGGTAGATTCGGAAGAGATGAAAAAGGAAGATAGTGTTTGATGAAGATGGTTATTCATGATGATGAGTTTTGTTTACCCAACTTAGAAAGAGTTAAATAAAAACTAACTTATATGATATGGATGGGATTTAGAAAAAATAGGGATAGGATATAGGTAAAACCATATATAATTTGAGTCCAATTTAGAGACCTGTGATTGAAAGCTGAACAAAGTTTGAATTCTAAAATTTCTGGCCCAACGTGAGGAAATATAGACCAATAGGAATCGTGGGTTTTGAGATGTTTTCGGTGCTTTTTGCTGCACAAGAAACGGGGTAAGTGATCGATACCCAAAGTTATTAGAACCGTCTCGCAAAACGGTGCTCTACTTTTCAGGTGCGTATATTTTCCTTCTCTTTTTCCATCTTCCGAAACCCTATATATCATCTCTTTCTTCTCCGGTATTCTGTTCTATCACTCTATCTTCGGTCTTCAGTGGTTTCTACATTTCTTCAATCCGTCTCCTCTAACGGGTAAGCGTAATTTCTTACTTTTTTTAGTTTTGATTCTGCCGATTCTGATATTGATTGTTGTCATTGTTGTAGGGTTTAATGCTCGACTGAAAATTTTGATTTGCATTTCTTTTTGTTTAAGTGTTTAATGGGTTCTCACATAATGGAATCACAAGATATTTATCAATTGCGTAGGGAGGTTTGAACTACTATAGGGACTGCTAAATGGCATGTGAGTTTATCTTTGTAACTGTCACTCTCAACTCTCAATACAAAGTTGTTGTAATTGATTTGTTAATTTAGATTATTTCTTTTGATGAAACCGATGGAGTCCCCGGTTCTGTTAAGTCATAGATTTTGAATCAAGGACAATGCAACAATCAGGCGTGTGTAGTTTATTAGTATGAACAAATAGCTCAAGTTGAAGAGGAAGGGAATGATCCCTTGGGTGGCGAATTTACTGCCACTGTAAGTTTTCTTCCATGATATACTTTTTTCACTTAGTTGATGGGCTAACTGTAATCCCTTGGAATTCTCAAAGAAGACATAATCCAATATATATCATGTAATTTATTTCTTAATCATACTGCTAAGCGAATTCTGTTTTATAACTGTCTAATATTCATATAAATTTCTGCAACTATTGTACAAGCATGTCTAGCTTTATTTTAACTAAAGATTCTTATTAGGTTATCTTTTTTGTTTGCAGCCTGATCGTGGAAGACTGATCTTTGAAAAGACCAATGAAAATAAAAGATGAAAGGGAACTTTTGTTGCCAAACACCATTACGTTAAGATAATTAATTATATAATATAATGTCATCACGATCCATCTCTTTTTTGTTTGCAGCAGATCTCATATTAGTATAACTCTGCTTTTAATAGGCGAGCTTTTAGTATTTGGAGTAATACACAGCAGTACCTTTAACAATGTTTTCAGAGTTCAACTGAATCTTCTGAGAATGAGCAATCATGCAGTGTATCGGTGCTAGATCACTTGATGAATGAATAACGAACAAGGTTAGTGGTGCACGCTTAAACTTTCGAATATTTTACTGATTTCACTGTCTTTAGATACATTTAGCTAGATTGTTCTTTATGTTACTTTTCTTATTTCCATTTTCCCAATGTAATACAACTCTCTTTTCAAACGCGGAACAACTAAATGAGGACACCAAATGCAGTTGACTGCTACACAAGTTACCCACAGGTTACTAATTGATTCTTGACGTACGGGGTTTTCTTTGTCAACAGCTTTGCCGTAACATTATAAGACATTGATTCTCCTTGACCTGGATGGAGCCTTAAACAAATGCTGGTGAGCAGAATAATTCTGTTGCCATAAAATATGACATCGACCCATAGAGGAATTTGAAGGATTTTAATCGTGTGGTTCAATATATTTGGTGAATCACAAGTTAATGTTCTCTTTCAGGTGTCAAACCTGGCGAAAAATATTACTATAAGTGCGGTGATAATTCTTTATCAGCAATGATCAAAGAGCATACATTTAAAATTCTACCCTTACTGTTGCAATGCAATTATCACAGACAAATAGCAGTGGTTGGAGACTTTAGATTACAAGCAATTTGACAACAACTATTGGTCAAGTATGATCCTCTAATATTTTTGATGCTTTGAGACTTAAGTTATGCAAAGCAGTATCATACAACTTCCAGAGAAGGAATTCCTATGTTTTAATGGTAAGGTGGTCTATTATTACCGGATTTTGAATTTTCTTTTCGCATTCGAAGCTATATAGCTGATTGATAATCACATGTTGTTTAATACTTAACTCAACAATATTGCTTTAAATATGTAGGTGTTGAAATTTCCAGAAGCTCTAACTGCTGTCAATATTCCTAGCTAAGTGTTGCGGATTCGGCGGACTTGCCTGAAGCAAATATGCTCAGTTCGTTTTGGCTGAGGTAAATTAAATTAAAAACAAGCTGAGTGTTAGAAAAGGTACATATTTGAGTTTGTATCATACTATAGTGAAAGTACACATTCTGTTGTCAGAAACCGTTTTATTAACCTGTTTTTGCTTTTATCCCCTGTACTATAGGAAAGGTGTTATATTTGAATCTACACAGAGAATCTACCAGAATCGATTCTATCTTTGTACATAAGGCAATTCACCAAATTTTATAGACCTCACATTTGCTTTATCATGCCCTCTTTAAAATGTGTATGTTGCATTGAATTTGAGTAATTGCATGCTCTCTCTAACCACCATCTCACCCATTTATAGTGGATATTGGTTTTCTTATTCCTCGGTTTTGCAAATGGCACTTATATAATATCCATACTTCATAGTTTCGTTGTAATTCTAATACTATTGTGCTTCTACAGGTACAAACATCAATTAAATGCATGAGAGTGTGGTTGGAACTTCACACCCTTATGCCTCTAAGTGACCTATTTGATCCTGGTGAAGATGAGGTTGTTGATCGTATTAATTGCGGACTACTGGAGTTACGATTTGTATGGTATCCACAATTCCATATCCTTAGTACCCAACTTCACAGTATTTCCAAAACATGCATATTTTTTTTATTTTTGTCTGAGTACTCAATGTATGATCATATCATCAACGGTTGGGCAATTTTAATGTAAGCTACGACATTGGAAAATTTTAATATAAGTACTCAGACTTAATCAGATTAAGTGGTGACACTGAACAAATTATGTTAAACCTTGGATACGCTACAGGGTTATGGGTAAAATGATAATCACCGATGGACTATCAAAATATTGAAAAAAGATAAAATCAATTTTTAAGAAAAACTTGGAAAGCCCGGAATTATAAACTTAGGCCCGTGCAACGCACGGGCGAGACACTAGTAAGCATTAATGCGAACGAATGAAGAGTGGGAAGGTAACAGGCGCAGGAAGATGAAGAACTCGAGGGTAGAGTATGTAGGCTAGATAGCGATAGAAAAGGATTCAAGGACCACGCTTACTCATCTGCCAAAAGCTAAGACACACGTGCGGGTAAACAGTGTGGTCTGTACAACCACAACCATAGATTTATCTTTGCGAAGGACAAATCTGAACCACCACTTACACAGACAAACTTAGCCAAAATGTGCTTTATACTCTTGACAAGAAGTTTTTCATTGTTATGCCTGAAGTTAAAGCGGCATATTGAATTTGGTGTGAAATGGATAAAAGATCTAAATGCGAGATGTACATTGTTAGTGGTGCACCGGCGCAAGACCTGCAAGCAATCCTCCATAAACTGCAAATAGTATAGCAGTTTTCTGAAAACTGTATAATATTTGCACTACCAACTGCTTTAAGAAAGTTATGCTTCAGGGGAAGTAAAATTGTAGAATCCAGGGCTGGACTTAAACGCGATGTACTCTTTTTCCATCCCCAAGGTTTTGTCTCGTTCGGTTTTCCTTGTCAAGGTTTTAACGAGGCAGCATATGCATGTCCAACAATGTTATCGAGCGACGTCCGTTGTACTCTTTTCCTTTGATCTGGTTTTGTCCCACATGGTTTTCCAGGCGAGGTTTTTAACGAGGAAACATTAGCTCCAGCGTCGGCATTATTATTATTCAAGGCGCTCAGGTTTTTCCCCAAGTGGTTTCTTAGCGCAGGCGTTTAGGTTTTGTCCCAAGTGGTTTTCCTGACGCATTTTGACGGAGGAAGTATCTCATGGCAGCGACCAACCTCACTCTAAGCTCAGGTTTTTTCCTAAAGGGTTTTCCTGATACAGTTTCAGCAACAAGGGGAAATTCGTAACGACCATCATCACTTTAAAGTTGCCAGTGTTATACTCTTTTCCGTCGACTAGTTTTTATGCCAATTAGATTTTTCTTGCAAGGTTTCAACAAGGCAACAATTTTTAGAATGGTGTCCAAGGAGGAGTGTTGTGTGTACATGTCATTGTGGGATGGCCCACCATCTCCATCGCCAAAGAAGAATCGAAACATTTCCAGATAAATTCTCCACCTTACCGATCAAAGATAAGGATCACCGGACATTACTTAGTCTTTAAGATTTTGAATGTTTTAACATATGGACACATTTCTTTCTTGTCCTACCGACTCAATTATTCTCTGGCTATCAATAACCACTTGATTTCACTTTGAAGTGTAACAAACACTTGTGAAACAGAAAGCAGTAATTCTTGTGAAAAAAGAAAAAAAGTCACAAAGTAGAGGGGAAGAAGAGAGAGATAAATTCTATTAATATGTGTGGAATACAAAGGTTTAAGACTTTATTTATAGTGTTTACGTACTTAGTGCCCAAATAATAGGATTCCACTAAAGTGGGCATCTATATAATAATGACATTCCCCCTAGATGACCATTGTATCCAAGCTAATTGCCTCGTTAAAACCTTTTCAGGAAAATCCGAAGGGACAAAACCTGATTGAAGGAAAAAAAGTACATAAAAACTTAGAACAAAGTTAGACATACATATGTTTCCTCGTTAAAACCCAGTGGGACAAAACCTTGTGTCAGTACCTAAAAATTACTTCCAGGAAAAACAAATGCACCGCTGTGGTACTTTCTTTTTAGGTTGGAAAATCAAAATCGAACATGACAAGCCTAAACTACGATAGTAGCGACTCCGTCCTGCTTCGGTCACGAAGAGAGGAAGATGGATAGATCTTAGGGGAGAGAAGCAGAAAAGTTTTGAGAAAATGGCAATGGTATTGAATTGTGTGTGTTTGGCATTGAAAACTATGAAGAATAACAAAGCTTTTGGGTATGAAAGCTTGTTCTGCCTTCTGAATAGGCTAAACCAGGGAATATGCAATGTCAATCTCGTAGCTATAGTAGTTTAGAATACTCAATGTCAATCTCGTAAGTAGTGGAAGTCGTGATTTATGGAGATATGTAGATGATGGGATGGTGCGAGATAAATCAGGAAAGTTTCTAGAAATCCTTTTATGTTGCGCCCACTATCTCTCCAACTAATGTAACCGCCACACTACTTTAACTTTTTACATGAGATGTTTCCACGCCCCATGTTGTCGTATACCAGCAAACCAATATCCATGAAGAATCCCCCCATGCGACATATTTTGATGTTTCATAGGTATTTTGGATGAAGATCTCATCTTATTTAGGTTGAATCGTAGGCGTTGATATGTCATATGCCTTATAGGCCCTTTGAATTGGAGTTGTTGTAAAAGCAACTTAGCCAAGGCCATCCACGAGATTAGGGCGTGCTAGTGCCCTGTTGAGGCATACCAAGATAACTTGGCGCGTTGGAGGCCAGTTAATGCGCTATAATTTAGCATGGCATGCTAATTACATAACAATGGCATATTTCCCGCGTGTTTTATGCCACAACTAGAATTTATAGAAATATTCTAAGCCGTAATCTACACGTGAGATGCTAGAGTGCTAAATTACCGCATGACCTTTGAATGGCCTATTTATGGAGATGAAATAGTAAGTGGCTTAGTGGCCAAAAATGGCGTGCGTGTTAGCGCCTGACTTGGTAGGCTGCGGTTTTATAGTAACTTAGTGTATTTTTCCTTAGCCAAGGCCAATAAGAGAGATTATCGATCCATTACTTAGCCCCAAGCTAAATAAGGTAATCTACGGCCCAAGGGAACTGTAGATGCGCAATCTAGATCCATGGAGGCATGTGGCATGTTGTGGGCCCGCAGTGGCACTAAGTAAGCCGCGAAGTGGCGCGTCATGCCCAATGCTGTCATGTCAAAAAATTTGGATCTCACCCGAGCCATAGACTTTTATCGTATGTGTATGACATTTTAGTACATCTATGGCCTTTTACGGGGTTTGATCTAATGCATGTTTAGCCACGGATTGATATTGGCCAATTATGGCATATAAGAGATGGGGTTTGTCCTCAATTCGTCCAAGGCTATTAAAATGAGATTCATGTTTCAACTAGGATAACCTGGTTGAATGGAGTTAAGTCATCATGAGAGAAGCATGAAACAAGATTAGATCTTTTTTTTTTTTTTGCCATAATTGGTTATGGTCGTGTAAGCTATAATGGTGATGCCACAAATTGGCCAAGATCCTAAAATATTGCATCTTACACTTTGGCCTTGGCCATGGATGCCAAAGGCCAAGAATAACGCGCGGCATAGGCCATGGCCTTGGCTGCCAAGGAAGAAAATGGCTTGCGAGATAGGTAGTGGCCTTAACCATAGATACCAAGGATGGGGAATAGTGCGGAGCATAGGCCGTGGCCTTGGCCATAGCTTCCAAGTCCGAGAATAGCGTGCGGGATCATACTGTGGCCTTGGCCATAGATGCCAAGGCTGAGAATAGCGTGCGAGATATTGTCGTGGTCTCGGTGATAGATGCCAAGGCCAAGAATAGCGCGTGGGATCACGTCGTGGCCTTGTCCATAGCTGCCAAGGTCGAGATTCATATGTGGTTTAGGTTATGGCCTTGGACATAGTTTCCAAGGCCGAGAATGGCGCACAACGATCGCGCGCGAAATGATGGCGCACAATGGTGGATCCCGCACTATGCTATGACCTTGTCCATAGCTACCAACGCGCAATGATGGAGCGCACGCTATGTTATAGCATTGGCTATGCATAGCCAATGTGTTGTAATCTTTATGACATCAGTCATGATTTGATTATCATATGGCCATGATCTATGGATTGAGTCTATGGAAATCTTCCAAACCTATATTTGAAGTTTAATGCCATTCTGGAACAAATTTTAATACGATAGTGCCGCTATAGTATTTTCAAGGAACTCGGCCGTGGGAGTTTGCTACTTGATACGATACTGATATGACTATGTACTAAATATGATTCCCTCAGTAGCATGTATATATTTTGTACAGGCAGAGACCATCTGAAGGGTAGTCGTTAACAGCATCAATGGCAACCTGAAAACGCAGGGGGTATAACAACCATACACAATATTTCATTCGGCAATCTGCATGGACTAAACTCAAATATAATTCCGAGAGCACCTACTTAAAAATGAAACTCAATCAAGAAAGATATCAAAGAGCTTTATCTCTTTCTCAATACAATCAGTAAATCAACTGGATAGAAATCCGTGAGACTGATTGATATGAGAATAACTCGGATGGTACCAAAGACCCGCGAGTCAATCAAGTTCTATCCAACAAACAAGGTCGGATTTATCGACTGTGATTGAACTATGCACAACCTGTGATATTTCAATTGTATAAACAAATATAATATGGAAAACAAATAACACAGACACCAGAAATTTTGTTAACGAGGAAACTGCAAATGCAGAAAAACCCTGAGACCTAGTCCTGATTTGAACACCACATTGTATTAATACGCTAAAGACTCTAGCCTACTACAAGTTAACTTCGGAATGGAATGTAGTTGAGCCCTAACCAAGTCTCACACAGATTTAGGTATAGTCGCGTTCCTTACGCTTCTTGAATCCCAGCAGGATTCTGTTTCACTTGATTCCCCTAACTAATCTCACTCACAACTAAGAGTTGCTACGACCCAAAGTTGAAGACTTATAAACAAATCTGTTTCCCACAGATATGTTTATTCTAGTTTTATTTCCGTTTTTAGATAAATTAAGGTGAACATGAAACTCAACTAATAATCCGTTCTTATACTCCCGAAGAGTAACCTGGAAATATTAGTCACCTCACAATAACCTAACTGATCAACAGAAGAAGTTATTGCAGAATTACAAGAATCTGAGACGAAGAACTGTTGTGATTAATTTTTATATCTTACCTATAGGAGATGAATCTTGAGTAAATATTAGAGAAGATAAAAATCAATACGATGGAACAAGTAAGACCAGAATACGTAACTATAGAGAAAATAGTTGGATCTGGCTTCACGAATCCCAAATGAAGTCTTCAAGTCCTAATAATGGTTTTGGAAAACCCTAGTGTTGATGGTGGTTTTTAGCTTAGGGTTAAAATTGTAAAACCTTGCATCTGATGTGACGTCACTCTGCGAGGAAACAAAGCCATGAGTTTCAACCTCTCCACTGACACATTTATTGAGCCGTTCAATATATTTACATGAAATTTATCCAGACTGGCGAATGTAACAACAATCCCAGATGCTCTTTAAATTTCGGCGCCTTGCCCATATTACTTATTAATATAAGATTCATTGAGTACTTTTCCTGTGATATGGTCACCGGCAGAACCCTTAATATCGGTATGGCATGACGGATTTGTGTTCACTCGCAGCAGAGTAACACGGATCTCAAAGTACCAAAGTTAAGGCCATTGCACGAAATACTCTGTCAGAAAGCAAACAAAGTCGTGGAGTATGAGAAACAACAAGGAAAGTGTGTGCCACTTGGACACACCCCATTCTACCCAACCGGCCCTTATTCCTCGTCGACCAATTAGGTCGCTTTAAACCTGCCACACTCCCAATGAGTTGTGTCTGGGCCCATACTTGCCGACCCTATTTTCATCGACCAATCAGGTCGCATTAAACCTGCCACGCACACAAAAAGGTGGCCACGCCCGTGATTGACCGGCCCCTCGTTTTATTGACCAATCAGGTTGCTCTAAACCTGCCACAACACTGAAAGAGATGGAAATTGCGTCAAGTGGTCGCCATGCCAAATCGGCTTCCCAAAGATTGTACAAAAAATTGGGAACGTTTGGTAAACAATTTTAGTATGATCTACATGCCAAAAGTTTTGTATGGATGTCTAGCATAACATACTAAATATTCAAATCAATCGGAGCAACGAGCTAAAAGATACAGCATAAAAGGCGAGCTAGGTCATGGCTGAAAACTGACAGAATCCCTCCTGAATTCTTTTTGAGTTTTATTGTCGGGATGTTTTCACCTCCTAAACGAGGTCAAAACCTAGATATTCCCGTGGAGAGAGATAGGAAATTCTTTTCGATCAAAATAGAGGGCGGACCGTCGAAATCCAAGTTCGTACGAGAAGTCTACAACGATTTTAGTGAGGGTCCCACATCTGAATTTTCTGATTACGAAATTTTATGAGTTAACACAAAACAGAAGATAGCCATAATCAACGGCTACCCTTCCTCATGAGATGCGATCTCAGCCATCCAAGTTTGCCACCGAACTGATAGAATTGTGCCAACTTTTAGGCAACCAGTCGTCATGGCTACGCCAGGCGCCACTCGCACCACTGGCATTCACGAGCCATGCAAGCCATGCCGCCAAACCCTAATTTTGGCCACGACGTCAGATCCTTTATCCATGCCGCCAAACCCTAATTTTTGGCCACGATGCCAAATCCTTTGGCCATGCCGCCAAACCCTAATTTTGGCCACAACGCCAAATCTCAGTTTGGCCATGCCGCCAAACCCTAGTTTTGTCCGCAGCGCCAAACCTAACTTTGATCATGCCACCATGTCACCGTCATGTGCCAATGACACCACTTTGCTATTGACAGGAGCCAACAGAATGTAGCCATAATCAACGGCTACCCTTCCTTCTAAGATGCAATCTCAGCCATCCAAGTTTGTCACCGAACTAAAAGACTTGTGGCAACTTTTAGGCGACCAGCCGCCTAAATCTAGTGGTCATGGCTACGCCAGGCGCCACCTACACCACTGTGCCACTGGCATGCACGATCCATGCCAGCAATGCTGCAACGCCGCTGGCACGCACTAAAGGCGCCACTGCACCATTAGCAGGCGCCGGCAGAAGGTAGCCATAATCAACGGCTACCCTTCCTCATGAGATGCAATCTCGGCCATCCAAGTTTGCCACCAAACTGACAGACTTGTGAAAAATTCTAGGCGACCAGACGCCTAAATCTAGTGGCCATGGCTACGCCAGGCGTCACTTGCACCACCGTTCCACTGGCATGCACGAGCCATGCCAGCCATGCTGCAACGCCTCTGGCACGCACTAAAGGCGCCACTGCACCATTAGCAGGTGCCGGCAGAAGGTATCCATAATTAACGGCTACCCTTCCTCATGAGATGCAATCTCGGCCATCCAAGTTTGCCACCGAACTGACAGACTTGTGGCAACTTTTAGGCGACCAACCGCCTAAATCTAGTGGCCATGGCTACGTCGGGCGCCACTTGCACCACCGTGTCACTTGCATGCACGAGCCATGCCATCCATGCTGCAACGCCGCTGGCATGCACCAAAGGTGCCATTACGCCATTATCAGGCGCCAACATAAGGTATCCTTAATCAACGGCTACCCTTCCTCCTGAGATGCTATCTCAGATATCCAAGTTCGCCACCAAGCTGGCAGGCTCGTGGCAAGTTTCAGGCGACTATCCAAGACAAGCCTAATAGCATCATATGTTATTTTCCTACGACAGGCCTCTCGATTTTAACTTGCCACACGTAGCAAAATACTACATGTTTCCCACGAAAACACTCGAGACATCAAACATGTCACAAACTGGGGGATGCTCATCAGGGTATTGGTCTGGCGGTTTACAGCGTGCGGCGTGCAATACGCCCGTTACAAGAAAGTGTCATAAAGTGGGGTGGTTAGTAATGGCAAGGAGTAATGGTGTGAGCGAATCCACCTCCCTCATTATGGAAACATAAATCCCAACGTTACACGTTACTCTTCCACCGCTCAATAGTTTCCACTTCCTACGAGACCATGGTACGTTTTATTGCGACTTGTATAAATAGGGCTCACCTATTTCCAACAGACAACAAGTTTTGGTCAGGAGAACAATACAACATCCAGAAATCACCTGGTAGTTTTTCATTCAGCTATCCAGTTCTACTTTGGGATACAAGTCACAAGACCACCACACTTCCAGAATCAACGATTCTGGTCTCAATACTTTCTTCGCTTCCCTCCCTAAGACCAACCCTTCTCCTTCATTTTGTGACTGAAGTAAGCCTGGAACGTCCATTTCTTGGTTTAGGCCAGGATTGTACAGATTGACCTCTCGAATCAAAAGTACTCCCGTGCAGTGCATTGTTTAGAGTCTAAACTCGTTTCTCATCCACACACACGAAATTACCAAAACCGGCAGAAACAATTTTCACCCACAAACACCTAGGTTAATGGAAAATCGACTATACTTTTAAACTAGGACACACGAGAGTGTCGGGATTAGGTTTCCCAGATGCTAGAGTTCTTCTTTATATAGTCTTTCAAATCAGGGTTGCTTACAATCAAAGCTAAGATAGCTTAGTAATAAAGAAATTGATATTCATCATTAGATGAACTCCTGATTTAAGATTTAAGCTAATTCTGCTTAGAAATTAAACAATCAATATCCACCGTTAGATGGTATTAGCTTGATACACACAAATTAAATATACTTTATATTTAGATATGGATGAACCATGCCCAAACGTGTATACCTTGTTGGATCAGTAATAGTTAACCAAAGTTAGCCACATGAACACTTATACTTTAGCCACATTCATCCAACACTTCTAGATCAAATACGATGACCAATCAATCATGATAGATAATCAAATGAATCTAATTGTGTTCTAAGAGAGTTGTTCAAATGTTCATCATCTTATAGAAATAAATATGAACCATTTGAAACAAAATCGGTTTGGTTTGTAATTGTACAAAGTGCTTATACAAGAACCAATTCATGGACATAATGCCAAGGTTTGTAAAACTAGTTCACATACCTTATTCCATTAAATTTCCCGGGATTTAGTTCGCAAAAGGACCTGAGTTCATGAGTATGTATTTCATAGCTACCGATTTTAGAACCTAACCACTTTGTTCGCAAATAGAGTACGAGAACCACAGTTCCAGACTTTGGCTTTGTCGTCCCGTTCGCAAACAGTGTATACGAACAACAGTTCCGGACTCAGACTTGTCTAGCCGTTCGCAAACAGAGTACGCGAACAACAGCTCCAGACCTTTTCACAGGTTAACCCATTCGCAAACAAGAGTTCCGGACCTGACTAAAGTTACACAGTGCACATACTATGTTATATCCAGGCATTGGTAGTTGTTCTAAAACTCTCACTTAATGATTGAAACATCCTTAGAAGACGACAATGGTAATCTTACACATACCACTAGCTTCATGTAATTTCAAGTGATTAATCGATCAATACGAAACTTCCCAAGTTAACATCAAATGATTATCTCACACGAATCATGTAAGATGTTCAAGGTAATTTTCACATGATCATCTTGACTTAATATTTAGTTTTCCAACAAGAAAACATTCTCCAACTAAACTCGTAAATTAGATGATGAAGTTTGATCTAAAGCTAAAAGCTTCCAACACGTATTTCGAGAAATATATAAACGAGATAAACTTGGATCAAAATTTCAATTGTGTATAATGTAAAAGTCTATATACCTATTGTTTGTACCCAGAAGTATTTTCAGGCACTAAACACGATGATTTTGGTGATGATGAGGAAAACATGATTAAAAACATAAAACAAACAGGAATATCAGAGACACAAATATTATGTGGTTCGGAATTGTGCCTACGTCCACGGATGAATCTCTCTAAGGAGAAATATATTATTGATATATGGATTACAATGATTTATGATCTTCTCAAGGTTTTTCCTCCCCTCACTAAGGGTTATAATTATCCTTATTTATATAGTTGCAAATTAGGTTCTTCCTTTAATTTCATGGTAGGCATAAATTGTACTAAGTTTCCCTGTATGCCTCCTACATTAATCTGCCATGCATAACTCCAGTCATTAACCTGCCATGCATAACTCCTGGCATTAATCTACCATGCATAACTCATGTCATCAACCTCCCATGCGTAACTCCTGGCATTAAACCGCCATGCATAACTTCTGGTATTAACCTTCCCTGGCTTGATTTGCGGGCCTCCCGTGTACACGGTACAAACATCGCCCCCTCTTAACCTCCAACTTGTTGGGGGTTAAGAATTTTGTTTTTCCTTCACGTCAATCGTTGATGATGTAACTCGTCAGTGGCCCCCAAGCGTGAGTAGAGACATTACAAAGATGCCCCCAACTGTGATAACCTGCAATGAAATTTGCTCACGTGCTAGGCGAGACTTTTTGCCACGTGGTGGACTTGTGATGCTCGATAGCTAGTCGAGTCTTGAGTAGAATGTAGCGTGTGCTTGCGGCTGGGGCAAGGCTTTTTGATCGCAACGTAACAAGGCTAGCGCTTGCTGCTCGGGAAGGATGCCTATTGCTTTTGTTGAGTATAAGTCTTTGGACGAATATCGGGCATTGGGCTCGTGGTTCGACGAGACTTTGGACCAACATCGGGCGTTGGGCTCGTGGTTGAGACGAGACTTTATGCTTGCCAAGGTGCAAGTATTTCATACTCGCGTGCAAGACGAGATTTTATGCTTGCGATAAAAGCAAGACTTATGTGCTCACGTGCAAGGTGAGGCTTTAGGTGCTTGCGAATTGATGCAAGGCTAAATATTGAAGGGTCTATGCAATCCTCATCTCGAGCTCGATCATGTCGCTATCCACGAACCACGAACTCGATCATGTCGTTATCTAGGAACCTCGAACTCGATCATGTCTATGCAAGGCTTTCGTGCAGATTTATTCCGCACTTCTGTCAATGATAAAACACGATTCTTTCACTCGAATCCCCTGATAGACACGTTTTTGTGTCTAATTTGTCCTCAATGTTCTGTATTATTGGTACTTGATTTCGTACTTATTATGGTATTTTATGTGTTTGTAGGTATTTTTGGGAAATAAACATTTTTGGAAAATTCGGCTCGAAAAGTTACTCGGGCCCAGAAAAGTACTAAAGGCACCCTCATTTTGGATAAGGGCCACCCCAGGGCACCACTGCTGTTAAAGGCGCCCCTACTCTGGATAGGGGGCACCCCCTTCTTCATCATTTGAAAATCATTTTCGGCGGGAAATATTTCATCACCACTACTCGAGATTTTGGGAAAGATTTCTGGGAGATTTTCATGGATATTATGCTACGATTATGTTGTCACTATCAATAGGTCGCAGGACGTGTTTTTGGAAGGAAAACAAGGAATAAAATCTGCCCATGAATGGTTGTTGCGTTAAACAGGGTAACAAATATTCTCGGATTACGCTTGAGTTATAAGAGCATATTACGTGGGATTTAAGAGGATATATTCTCTAAAAATTTGTTTCTATCCAATCCAGAGAGAGTTTGAAAAGTTTCGGACAACTCACACGTGTATAATAAAGGAAAGGAAAAATCTCCTAAACTTTAATACGATATTTTCTGGTATTTACTCGAGAGATTGATGGTCTTGTGGTGTATTTATAGCTGAGTTTGGAGTCAGATAAGGGGATGGAGCGTTAGGGGAAGAACAGAATGAAGAGAAATCAAGTTTGAGAAACCTGCTGCTGCTGCTGCCATTGATGAACACGAAGAACATAAGACGCCTGTAGATAGTCATTCATGCTACAGTGACAGTGACACATTAGTTGTATCGTTCTTTGTAACAATTAGTTTGTAACATGCATAATTGTTACAAACCCGGTTTTTCATCATTTCTCCCCTTTTCATCATTTGTAAACCATTTTTGAGCATAACTAAATTCTTTGAGAGGGTTTCCAACATGATGAGCTAGACCCAATTGCTGGGAAGACGGACGAAGCTGAATTTCATCATGTGGTAAATTTAATTAATTCCTTATTTACTTTTTCACCGATTATATATGATTTATGATTTCTATTAATCAATTGTTATCTTGTTTGATAGTTGATGAGCACGAAAGTGCGACACATTTCACCCATAAATACATTATTTGGGACTCATTTTATCACTAATAAACTTGTTTGTAGGTGTTTTTGTGAAATAATCTCTTATGGAGAAAGTTGCTCGAAAAGTGGTTTTTGGACCCCGGAGGACACGTGTTATTCGGACTCTCACTGTTGGTTAAGGGGCACCTCAATTGATAAGGGGGACCTCAACTGATAAGGGGCGTCTCAGTTGGACACCCACTAGTTACACTCCACAGACGGTTAAGGGGCACCTTCATCTTCCTCGATTTGAACTTGAAAATCGGCGGGAAAATAGTTACAACAAGAACATATTTTAGGGTTCGGATTTTTGGGTGTTTCGGAAAAGATTCAATCGCTGGATTCAGTTTTGTTGGACCTGGTAACACTAAACAGGATTGGTATAGTCATCGCATTCGAAAGAATTGGGCTGGATAATTCAAATCAAATTGTTGCAGTGACCGGAAAAGTTAGGGTTCAAGTTTTGGAGTTGTTAGAGGGAGACTCGATCGCTTAGATTAATTGGGTTTGTTCTTAATGTATAATCAGGGTTGGAGATAGCCTTTGATTCTACCATAATTGGCTAGAATCGTGAATTTGAAGAAAATGGTATTCTCGGGTTTACTCTTATCCGGGAAATTCTATTCGGACATGTGAAGAATTTGGGTGAGATTCAAGCGTGGATTTGGAGTAGTACCAGCCTGTTTCGGTGAATCAGGGTTGGTAAGTGACTTGGATCCGAGTGATGAGGAATGTTACGTGGATTGAAACAAAACATGGAAGTTCTCAGCAAAACAGAGTTTGAAGTATGCTCGGGGAGGATTGACTTGTGTTTTGAGCATGTTTAGAACACTATAGGACGTGTACACGACCATAAGACGTGTGAAAGGGATAAAATGGGAAGCAAATCCCGTAACATGGTAGGAAAAGAAAAAAATATCTCGGGAAATATTCTCTCTTTACTGTGAGGATTATCAGCAGTTAACACGAAATATTTGAGACTTGTCGAGTATATAAAGGGAGCTAGGATCATAGAGAAGGGACATTGAGAGTTTGGGGCAGAGACTGAGTGTAAAATAGGAGGTTGCAGAGTGAATCATCAACTGCAGGAAGGATAAGCCACAAAGAAAATAAGACTGCAAACTGCAGTCGTTATTTCTAGTGTCTTATTTTTCCTACATCCCAGCGTCTTAAATTTTGTAACAGTCCATTTTAACAAGTAGCTTCAGTTTGCAACAAATATTGTAACAGTGATTTCTGTAACGCCTATATAGCGTTGCGGATTCATTGTTTTATTAATAAAAACACCATTTGAGCTATAAATCATATTTTTTTGAGTGTGTTTTTATCATGAGAAGCTAGACCCCAACACTGGGTCGACGGAGGAAGCCGGACTTTATACATGGGTGAATTTGTTTTATTTTCTGTTTGACTTTTGCACTTAACTAAAATAAAATTATGATTTGAAAACATTAGTTATTATTTTAGTAGATGGGTCATGCTTGCTTAGATGTTTGATGTCCCATGCTTACGATTTATAACTAATGTTTGGAGAATCTACCTTGGAAAGAATAAGAGTCGATGTTGTTTTATTTGTCGAGCGATAATTGTTTGAGAACGAATAATTGAACCTATTGATATGAGTTTGGCCGAATCCTAGACCCAGTAACTCTATATTCTATTCCTTTAAAATTAATCTTAACAAGTCCTAGAGTTCGAATCCTATTTACTAAAAATACAACGACAATTAAAAATCCGAACCATTTTGGCGCCGCCGACGGGGATTTGTTTTTAGATTAATTTTTAGGGTTTTTTTTTATTATTATTATTTGTACAGTATTTTCATTTTATTTTAGATTATATTTTTCCTTTTTATGTGTTTTTTTTTTTGTATTTCTTTTCAGGGAATTTTTGAGGATGATGACTTCTTCCGAGGAGACGTCACCTAAGATGACATTGGCAGAATATAAGCGTAGAAATTCAAATCAGCATGCATCCTCGTCTGAGATGACGCTTGGTGAATACATGCAGAGGCAACGATATGGAGTTTTTGATCCACATGTGGTAAGTGAAGAATCTCCTTTAGAGATATACGAGAAGTATTATAAACACACACCACCTAGTTTGGAACAAAGATTGAGAGTTCTTGAATGTCAAAGATTATTTGCTGCTGATGATGATGAATCATGTAGTGACTCTTTGTCCCATACTGAATATATAGATGACCCTGTGAATGATTGTGTAGATGATTCGTCTAATTTATTAGAAGAACCTATCTCGCAAGATCTTTCACCCAACTTAGAGGTTGTTTCTAGTCCCCTAGACTTCCAAAAGTTACCTAATTTAGGGTTAGAATTATGTGCTTCAAAAATTTTGTTGGAATACTTTGCATCCAAATACCCAGAGGACGTCCCTGTTTCTAATACCGTGCATGAGCCAATTGATAATCCCCCAGTCTCAATAGAATCCCCATATTTTGTTCTTTACGCACTTCCTTGTGCAGTAAAAACATGGTTTAGGGGTAAATCTTTGTTTTTGATAGTTTCAGTGTCTCCGCATCATTATAACATAAGTGTGAAGCTGTCATTTACAAATGTTGTATTTTGGGTCGATCCCCAAATTCTCAGGTTGTTAATTTTTGGGGATCCTTTTTTGTACATTCCAGTAGGTGTATTTTATTTTATTTTTATTTTTATATTTTCGTTTACTTTTTTTTTTCTTATGGATTTCCCATCTTAAATTTTGCATTGGATGACTCAATTACATTGAGGACAATGTAATGTTTAAGTGTGGGGGAGTGGTTAACGTTTTACTTTTCTTTTTCAGGAATTTCCTTGCATGTTATGACCAGCTGTGTAGCGGGTCTTCAAAAAAAAATGAAATAAATAATAATAATGATCAGCTATGTAGCGGGTCAATATAAAGAAAAAACAATGATTGTTAGGGTTATGACCAGCTGTGTAGCGGGTCTTTTCTTTGTTCTTGCATTATATGACCAGCTGTGTAGCGGGTCTTAAAAAAAAAAATTATGACCAGCTGTTTAGCGGGTCTCTCTATGTCTCTTATTATATGACTAGCTGTGTAGCATGTCAGTTTTCTGTTTTGCTCGAGGACTAGCACAATGTAAGTGTGCGGGAATTTGATGAGCACGAAAGTGCGACACATTTTCACCCATAAATACATTAGCTGGGACTCATTTTATCACTAATAAACTTGTTTGTAGGTGTTTTTGTGAAATAAGCTCTTATGGAGAAAGTTGCTCGAAAAGTGGTTTTTGGACCCCAGAGGACACGTGTTATTCGGACTCTCACTGTTGGTTAAGGGGCACCTCAATTAATAAGGGGCACCTCAACTGATAAGGGGCGTCTCAGTTGGACACCCACTAGTTACAATCCACAGACGGTTAAGGGGCACCTTCATCTTCCTCGATTTGAACTTGAAAATTGGCGGGAAAATAGTTACAACAAGAACATATTTTAGGGTTCGGATTTTTGGGTGTTTCGGAAAAGATTCAATCGCTGGATTCAGTTTTGTTGGACCTGGTAACACTAAACAGGATTGGTATAGTCATCGCGTTCGAAAGAATTGGGATGGATAATTCAAATCAAATTGTTGCAGTGACCGGAAAAGTTAGGGTTCATGTTTTGGAGTTGTTAGAGGGAGACTCGATCGCTCAGATTAATTGGGTTTGTTCTTAATGTATAATCAGGGTTGGAGATAGCCTTTGATTCTACCAGAATTGGCTAGAATCGTGAATTTGAAGAAAATGGAATTCTCGGGTTTACTCTTCTCCGGGAAGTTCTATTCGGACCTGTGAAGAATTTGGGTGAGATTCAAGCGTGGATTTGGAGTAGTACCAGCCTGTTTCGGTGAATCAGGGTTGGTAAGTGACTTGGATCTGAGTGATGAGGAATGTTACGTGGATTGAAACAAAACAGGGAAGTTCTCAGCAAAACAGAGTTTGAAGTATGCTCGGGGAGGATTGGCTTGTGTTTTGAGCATGTTTAGAACACTATGGGACGTGTACACGACCATAAGACGTGTGAAAGGGATAAAATGGGAAGCAAATCCCGTAACATGGTAGGAAAAGAAAAAACTATCTCGGGAAATATTTTCTCTTTACTGTGAGGATTATCAGCAGTTAACGATGAGTGCCAAATATTGTATATATTTGCACCCTTTTTATTGGCATTTAACTCATCTTTTGTGCATTAATTCTACATTTTATCCCATATTCTGTATTTTCATTGTTTTCGAGAATAAATATTTTTATTAATTAATTTTGTATTTTTAGGTAATAAATAAAGTTCGGATGAGTCACGGAGCGAAAAAGAGCAGAAAAGTGGTGAAAAGCCGGGAGGAATTACGCAAGGAAGCCGCGAAGAATGTTGTGCATAAGACCAAAAGGCTAGAAGTGGGTTTCAAGAGGAAGAAATTGTTCTTAAAGAAGAAATGGGCTCAGAATTATCCCAAGCCCAACTTATTTCCCAAACCAAAACCCAAATCCATAACCCACATCTCCTCTAGCCGTCAGATTGGATCATCTCAGCATCCTACGGTCGCTTCATCATCGTTCATCGAAGTCTGCATCTCCTGTCTAACACTACAGCACCTAACTCCATCTTACACCGTTAATTTTGATGTATTATACATCTAACGGTCGTTACTTGCTCTGTCCCATCCCACCGTTGGATCAATATACCATCTTCACATCCCACGGCTTAGTATCGCTAGACACCAAAACTCGATGAACCCGCCTCACAACGAAACAACCCTAGGATATATAACCCAAAAAAATGAAGAAACCCTAATCATTTTCACTTCTCCTTCTCTTTCTTCCTCTCTGCCCGTACCACCTTCTCCACCGAACACCATGTCCGCCACCGTACACCACCACCTTCTCCACCATACGTCACCACTTCCACCAGCTCCAACAACCACCCTACTTCACCCTAGAAACGTACCCATCACCCTAGTTAGCCCATAGCACAAACCCTACCCACTGCTAGGGTTTTGATATGGGAAAACAAGGTAGATGGCTATGATTCATCACATGCGCATGGAGAGAATGAAAGAAGAGCAGCAGAAGACACATGGGTTCGACAAGACCAAACAAGTTAGGTAAAATAGAAAACCTAATTTCATCTTTTTGATTTTTTGGGAATTTTGGATGAACCCTAATTTAGGGTATAAATACTGGGGTTTGTAGAACGTGTGAGGGGTGTGCTTGGGTTAGCCGAGATACCCCCTAATATGGGATACCTTAGTTTTAATTTCTGTTTTTAATTTCAAAATCAATTTAGGGTTTCTGTTTCAATTTAATTTTCAATTTCAATTCCTGCTTCAATTTCAGTTTATTGCATGTTAAAATTCTGTCTTGTTTCAGTTCCTGTTTTGATGTTCAATGTTTGCGCATGTTTCAATTTTTGTTAGGTTTAGTAGCAATTTTTAATTTTTATTTTATTTTACTGTTGTGTGTTTGTTTTGATGTTAATCTCAATGTTAATGCATGTTTAATTCCTGTTATGTTTTGATGTGTTATGCCCTGTTTAGCTTATACCCCTGTTTTGTCTGATGTTTAGGATATTTGATCTCATGCAATGTTTTAATTATGTTTAATTTTAATGTCATGTTAGTGCCATGTTAGTTCACTGTAAATGTTTAGTGTTATGTTTAGTTCACTGTTAGGTTTAATTCACTGTCAAGAAGTGGAATGCTAGGTTAGAGCTTTGAAGCATTGATTTGATTGAGCAATGGGAGAAATTAGTGCTCATAGCAAGCTAATTCTCTTTCCATTCCATTTGTATGCTTAGGATGCATTGTTTTGATTGAGCAATGGGAGAAATTAGTGCTCATAGCAAGCTAATTCTCTTTCCATTCCATTTGTATGCCTAGAGCCACTGCCTTGGCCTTGCATTGTCATCACTGCTAGCTTCACCATCTCCCCTGCCCTTGGCTTAGGCCTTGGTTCACTTCCATTGTTCTCTGCTTGTAGTTGCAGTGTCTTTTGTGCTGTTTGCTTTTGCCATTGTAAATTTTCATCCTTTTGCCATGTGTTGCTTTTGCCCTGTGTTGCCCTGTGTTGCTGCCATTGTAAATTTTCTCCATTGTCTTTGAATTAGGCTAACTGCCTCTGTATTATTGCCCCACTGTTTTCTTCCCCTTGGCCTGCTGTTGTTGCCTCCCTTCCACTGCTTGTGCAGCTGCTGTGCAGTATTGCTGCTGCTGCTGCTTTCTTTGCCTTGTTTGCTGCTACTGCTCCAAACACAGCACAAGCCCAGTTCAGTTCACAGCTAAGCCCAAAGGCCTAGCTAAATCAAAGCTCAGTTCAATTCAAAGGCCCAAGGCCTAAAGCACTTCATCATTACAAACAAACCCACTAAGCCCAAAGCACAATTAGAAGCCCAATAGCCAACTAGAACCCAAAATAGCTAAACACTACAAAACACACCCAGTCTCTGTGGATCGACCCGTACTTGCACGAGCTACAACCGACGACCGTGCACTTGCGGTATTACTGTAGGCCCGCGTTTCTTCGCTTCATTTTTATACACTCCTCCGGGACCACCAGTTAACACGAAATATTTGAGACCTGTCGAGTATATAAAGGGAGCTAGGATCATAGAGAAGGGACATTGAGAGTTTGGGGCAGAGACTGAGTGTAAAATAGGAGGTTGCAGAGTGAATCATCACCTGCAGGAAGAATAAGCCACAAAGAAAATAAGACTGCAAACTGCAGTCGTTATTTCTAGTGTCTTATTTTTCCTACATCCTAGCGTCTTAAATTTTGTAACAGTCCATTGTAACAAGTAGCTTCAGTTTGCAACAAATATTGTAACAGTGATTTCTGTAACGCCTATATGGCGTTGCGGATTCATTGTTTTATTAATAAAAACACCATTTGAGCTATAAATCATATTTTTTTGAGTGTGTTTTTATCATGTTAAGCTAGACCCCAACACTGGGTCGACGGAGGAAGCCGGACTTTATACATGGGTGAATTTGTTTTATTTTCTATTTGACTTTTTCACTTAATTAAAATAAAATTATGATTTGAAAAAATTAGTTATTATTTTATTAGATGGGTCATGCTTGCTTAGATGTTTTATGTCCCATGCTTACGATTTATAACTAATGTTTGGAGAATCTACCTTGGCAAGAATAAGAGTCGATGTTGTTTTATTTGTCGAGCGATTATTGTTTGAGAATGAATAATTGAACCTATTGATATGAGTTTGGCTGAATCCTAGACCCAGTAACTCTCTATTTTATTCCTTTAAAATTAATCTTAACAAGTCCTAGAGTTCGAATCCTATTTAATAAAAATATAACGACAATCAAAAATAAAAACGGTATCAATAGTGTATGCTTAGTCTTAGGTGCTTTTGATACACTATGCTTGTAATTTACAATTGATGTTTTACGAAATCTATTTTGGCAAAGAATAGAGTTAATATTTCTTGTGTTTGGAGCTATAATTTCCTAGGATTATTTTCTGAACCACTTGAATATGAAAAACAATGAAATCCCGAGTCCCAGTGAATTCTTCATCCCGTGACATATTTTGTATATAATTTCTTACTTTTATATTTAAGCCTAGAATCAATCTCAACTAAGTCCGAGTGAACGACAACTCTATTTACCACTATCAAAAATATCATCATTTTTGCGCCGCCGACGCGGATTTGTTTTTAGGTTTTTTTTTATTTGTTCTTTTTTACGCGTTTTGGTATTTTTGTTTGCTTTCAGATTTGGAGCTAAGCTAAAGGAAAAAGAGAAAGTGCTGAAAAGAAAGGAAAAGCCCAAAAAGGAAAGAAAAGAGAAATCCAAAAGGAGTGAAGAAGAAGATTTTGTAAATAATTTTATTTTGATTTTTATTTTTTTAGAAACTGTAATTAAGGTTTTTATTTTTGTAATATTTTATTTTTGGACATTTTTTTTCTTTTCTTTTGGACATTGAACATTGGACTTTATTTTTAAAACCCTAAGGAAGGGTTAGTTTAAATATAAACTGCACAGGGAAGAACGGGGATTACGATATCGCCTCGGCCTCTCGGGTTCGTACACTGACGTAGGAGTCGGTGGCCTGAGTCGACTTCAACGGTTCATCCCCCGTCTGGAACGGGAGGTAAGAATTATAAACACCCGCGAATCCCCTGTCAGCGGGTTTACTGGATGATTTTGTATGCATATATGTTGAGGACCTGAAATCGGATTTAATTTTCTAGTAAAGGGAAAGGCCTGGAAAAATCAAGATAAGGACTCGGATTTCATCACTGTTTCCTTCTTGACCGCCTTAGGAACACGTAATCTACGCGAACCTAAGCCTTAAAATTTGGACTAGAACGAGACTGATAGGGTAACGAGCTTAATAGGAAAGTCGTTCGAAAAGTATTGGTTGCTCTATTGAGCATACTTCGAAGTGCATGATGGTTTCTGGAAATTGAATACGCCGCCTTGTAATGCCGGTGAGGCCTTGGGTATCAAAGCTCCACTGAGATTCCCTCGTCTCCATTCAACTTACTTTAACTCAGATTGATTCTAGAGGGGTTTGCTGAAATTGTAACGAATTGCCTTTCGAAAGAATAGAAGCTGGTCTAGAAACAATCTAAAGGAGCCATCATGATTTTTTTTTGCAAGATAAAATAGGCTTGTTGTGGTCGAGTCAGCCTTGTTTGTGTTTGTGTAGAATTCCCTTGCAGTTAGGATGTCAAACTGGTATTATAATAGCCATCAGAATGAATATGATTATCCAACGGAACAACATGGACATTACTCTTTTTATGATCATAGTGTGAATAGTGGTTGGGCACGCCAACCTTTTCAAGGTTTTGGGTCATACCATGGTGAGCCCAATTACTATCTGTACGCGCATCAGTCATACAAGAAAGAAGATTATAATACTAGTTCTTCGTCTTTAGAGGATACAATCAAACTATTGAAAAGTAGTCCTTTTTATGATCCTTCAGTTCCCATTCCTTCCCTAGAAGAGTCTCTCAGGAATTTAGCTGAGTCATCACGTAAGTTAGCTGAATCGACATACAAGTTAGATGAGGTGGACAACGTAGTTATCGACGAAAGAACTGCAGCAATGACTGAATCTTCTTTGGAAGATATCCTAAATAGGTTAAGTGAAAACTTAGATCCAACACTTAGGGAGCTTTCTTTAGAAGAGACCCTTGAGAGGATAGTTGAGTCGACACGTAGACTTAAGTTAGAGACGAACGAAAGTACTGCTCGAAATGACTTGAATTTCCAATATAGTGCATCCAATAATACTCTTGAAAATGAGGATAGTTATTTGCATAATCTAGATATCGAGGTAAGAATTGGTGACACTCCTTATGTAGATGAGGTTCAGCCATTTCCATGTTATGATAATGATGAGTATGATGTGGACAATGTTGATGAAGAATATGAAGTATTTAGGCATGGTGATCAGGAATTTGTTACTCCTATTGATCTTGATAATGATAATGATATTTCTGGTTCAAATCCCGATAATTTTAATTATTATCCACCTATTCAAAAGGACGGGGATTTGACTAGAGATAATATCATTTTAGACGAAGTTGTACTTCCTTTTGATTACGAAGCCAATGATGGTTTAGAGGAACTAGTTTATCCTGAGAATATTGTTTTCGAGTCTAGAAATTTAGAAACTCTACTCTTAGAAGAAAATGAAATCGTAGAGATGAGTGAGGGTGAACCTGACTTAGAAGAATCAATTGACCATTTCCAGGAATCTGATGACCTAGAAATTAGGGAAGTTGTGACTAGTCTTTCTAGAGACACTGAAAACTCTAAGTTTGGGGGTGATCATCATTCTCCATGTGCTTTAACTCTTAGAAAGGTCCCTCACTTGGGACTTGACATATGTGCCTCAACCATTTTACAAGATTATCTTCATACGCGTTTTCCCGAACCTAATAATATCCAGGAAGAAGTTCAGTTGTTAGAAACCCATCCTCTAGTTGATGTGGTTTACCCAGGCTATGATACCCAGATTGATTTTGTTTTCCCACCAAAAAATTTTATTCCAATTGTGGGAACGTTTGAATTTGAAATGTGTCAGTTATTGAGTTTTGAAACTAAACCTAATACTTTAGGAGATTAGGGTCGACACATTTGTTTAAGGAACACCACCACTCTCATTGTGGTCAGATGTGTGAATCAAATCTGATTGACTTAGAGGATCCCCAGTTATTCAGGTTATTATTATGTGATTGTAAGTTTGTATTTGAGTTTTTCCAGACTCTAGAACCTGAACATTCAGATCTAACTTATGAGGAAATGCAATCCACAGAAATATTTTATCTAGAACATGTTATAGAACATGAACCTGAACCATAGCAAGATGTAGTTGTCTTAAACAGGAAACTAGACAAGGTTGTACTTTATTTGTTAATTTTCTTGGTATGTTACACATTCCTTTTACTTGTGATAGCTCTATTTGGTTTTGGTGATCTGTAGTTATTCCGGCTATTACTTTATGATTCTATGAGGTGATTAATTCCTTCCGATGTCTGGCTGAAGACTTTAAACTTAGCACTTCTTGGGAGGTAACCCAATCTCATGCAACACGGTAATATCTTTCCTTAACTCTTTTGCTTCGAGTGGTAACAGTTTCTCCTTGTTCATGCTTCTAATTTTATCTTTAGAACATTGAGGACAATGTTAGATTTAAGTTTGGGGGTATGGGAGAAACTTTTTAGTTGCAATAAATAAACTCCAAAGCCTAGAAATTTGCTTATTAAGGTTGGCACTAACCAATCTAAGTGGATGGGAACATCTTGGTTGTAGGAGTTGAGGAACCAATTTGATTAGATGGAAACATCTAAAGAGTCTATTCATAAAAGAACAGAGTTCAGGTGTTAGAATTTTTTTTTAAAAAAAAACATGGTAGTTTCGCCATATCTCGTTGAATCCTAATCCTTCTGTTTTTATTTCTTTTAAGTGACTTGGTGGGGCACACGATTCAAGTTGTTACCTTTGCTAGGGTGAATTAGGGTGATTGAGATACCAAAAAAAATAATAAAAAAATAAAAAATAATAATAATTGAGACCAGACCATCAGACCAACCGGAATAAATTCAATAAAGTCGACCACTGGTGCCCTTGTATATGCCGGTTGTGTTGACTTAGAGTTAGGTTTATCGACCACTGGTCCCCTTGTATATTCCAGTTGTGTTGATATTAGTCAGACCGGTATCTCAGTCCATTAGGATAGGTTCATCTTGGCAGAGGCCTTCAGACAGATACGGGAAACACCGTTCACTTTAAACCATCTACTTCTCTTTTTATCCATCTTCTTAATCTTTCCATGTGATTGGTTGAATCCGGTTATGATGTCCAGAAACTATCTGAGTAGAGCTTTGTCACTTATATATGAATTTTAGTATGATGAGTGCAAACTCGTGTACAACAATTGGAATTTCGCATCAGGGTACTTCCTCCTATAGTCAATGAGAGTTTGACAACCAAGGAGATTCTTTAGTGCCTTCCAAAGTTTTGCGTAGATAGCTAGGGTCTGGAGTAAAGGTTTTGTGGGTACACCTCTGGTAAACCCTCCCGAGATTAACTCGGTCGCTAGGGACACCTAGCGAGTTAGGATTTCATTTTTCTATATTAGTTTTGCTCGAGGACTAGCAAATAATAAGTTTGGGGGTATTTGATAGACACATTTTTGTGTCTAATTTGTCCTCAATGTTCTGTATTGTTGGTACTCGATTTCGTACTTATTATGGTATTTTATGTGTCTGTAGGTATTTTTGGGAAATAAACATTTTTGGAGAATTTGGCTCGAAAAGTTGCCCGGGACACCCCCGGAAAAGTACTAAAGGCACCCTCATTTTGGATAAGGGGCACCCCTACTCTGGATAGGGGGCACCCCCTTCTTCTTCATTTGAAAATCATTTTCGGCGGAAAATATTTCATCACCACTGCACGAGATTTTGGGAAAGATTTCTGGGAGATTTTCATGGATATTATGCTGCGATTATGTTGTCACTTAATCAATAGGTCGCAGGACGTGTTTTTGGAAGGAAAACAAGGAATAAAATCTGCCCATGACTGGTTTTTGCGTTAAACAGGGTAACAAATATTCTCGGATTACGTTTGAGTTATAAGAGCATATTACGTGGGATTTAAGAGGATATATTCTCTGAAAATTTGTTTCTATCCAATCCAGAGAGAGTTTGAAAAGTTTCGTACAACTCACACGTGTATAATAGAGGAAAGGAGGAGAATAAAATCTCCTAAACTTTAATACGATATTTTCTGATATTTACTCGAGAGATTGATGGTTTTGTGGTGTATTTATAGCTGAGTTTGGAGTCAGATAAGGGGATGGAGCGTTAGGGGGGAAGAACATAATGGAGAGAAATCAAGTTTGAGAAACCTGCTGCTGCTGCCATTGATGAATAGGAAGAACATAAGACGCCTGTAGACAGTCGTTCATGCTACAGTGACAGTGACACATTAGTTGTATCGTTCTTTGTTATAGTTAGTTTGTAACATGCATAATTTGTAAACCATTTTTGAGCATAAATAAATTCTTTGAGAGGGTTTCCAACATGATGAGCTAGACCCCATCGCTTGAACGACGGACGAAGCTGAATTTCATCATGTGGTAAATTTAATTAATTCCTTATTTACTTTTTGCACCGATTATAAATGATTTATGATTTCTATTAATCAATTGTTATCTTGTTTGATAGTGTATGCTTAGTCTTAGGTGCTTTTGATACACTATTCTTGTAATTTACAATTGATGTTTTATGAAATCTATTTTGGCAAAGAATAGAGTTAATATTTCTTGTGTTTGGAGCTATAATTGCCTAGGATTAATTTATGAACCATTTGAATATGAAAAACAATGAAATCCCGAGTCCCAGTGAATTCTTCATCCCGTGACATATTTTGTATATAATTTCTTATTTTTATATTTAAGCCTAGAATCAATCTCAACTAAGTCCGAGTGAACGACAACTCTATTTACTGATGAGTGCCAAATAATGTATATATTTATCCCTTTTTGTTGGCATTTAACTCATCTTTTGTGCAGTAATTCTACATTTTATCCCATATTCTGTATTTTCATTGTTTTCAAGAATAAATATTTTTCTTACTTAATTTTTCATTTTTAGGTAATAAATAAAGTTTGGATGAATAGCAGAGCGGAAAAGAGCAGAAAAGTAGTGAAAAGCCGGGAGAAATTACACAAGGAAGCCGCGAAGAATGTTGTGCACAAGACCAAAAGGCTAGAAGTGGGCTTGAAGAAGAAGAATTGTCCTTAAAGAAGATATGGGCTTGGCATACCCAAGGCCCAAAACCCTTACTCAAACACATTTCCACTATCCAAGCCCGTCTCGGATTTCAGCCGTCAGATCGAAGCATCTCAGCATCCTACGGTCGCTCCATCATCGCACATCAAACTCCGAAGCCCCCGCTTTACATCGCAACGCCCATCTCCATCTTGGGTCGTCCGTTTTGCTACATCCCTTCATCCGACGGTCACTCCACGCTTACCTCCTTATCGCCGTTGGATCCACCTACCATCTTCCCATCCATCGCTCCTTGTCGCAGATCATCAAACCGCGCTATCCCCGCTTCACACCGTAGAACCCGATACCCTATACCCAAACAAACACTTCCTTTCTCCCAAAACAGTCGAGCTCCTTCCCCTTCTCCCAAAATCAGTTGCAGAACCACCACCACCTCCATGCCCTGTCTCTGCAAACTGTCACTACGCCTTCTCCACCACCATCACTTCTTCCCCGACCGTAGCAGATACCACCATCACGTCCCCTTCTTCTCTAGCCATCTATTACATCAACTTCTCAACCCGAAAACCCTAGTTTAGAAGTTGATGAAATAGGTGAGGTTAGAGACAGAAATTGAAGCAGCCGAGAAGAACAGGAAGTTCAGAGGAAGCATGGGTCGAGACTACATGAAGAAATTTCCTCGATTTGGGTGAGTATCACTAACCCTAATTTCTCTGTAATTTGGGGGTTTCTCTAGAAACCCTAATTCATGTTGGGACCGTACCAGGAGAGGATTAGTAGGGAAATGGGCTCAATTAGACCCATGACATTAGAAAAACAGTAAACCTAATTGTACTGTTTTATTTTGGGATTTTGGGAAAATGGGTGATAACCCTAATTTGATGTTTTGGGTATAAATAGAACTGGAGGGTGTGTGTGAGAGGATATGCTGGAATAGCCAGCGTCCAGAACTGTGTTCTGTTAATTTTTGTTCTGAATTTATGTATGTTCACTGTTTCTCCATCCATTCTGTTAGCATTGTTATCATGTGTGTTCTGTTTTAGTTCTGTTATTGTTCAAAACATATTCTGTTCTGTTCTTACTGTTCCTGTCATGTTTAATGTGTATGTTCTGTTCTGTCTTGTAATGTTCTCATGTTGTTCATGTCATTCTTAGATGTGTGAATGTTAGGCTAAAGCCTTTGAAGCATTGGATTGATTGAGCAGTGGGGAGAAACTAGTGCTCACTAGTGACTGTGAGCAAACTGGTTCTCTTCCCACTCTAGTTGTATGCCTAGGCTCTCTTGTTTTGTCAACTGTTAGCTTCTCAAATGTTAGGATTAGTTTACTGTTGTGTGTCAATGCTAGGCTAGAAGCCTTAGAGCATTGTGTTGATTGAGCAGTGGGGAGAAACTAGTGCTCACTAGTGACTGTGAGCAAGCTGGTTCTCTTCCCACTCTAGATGAATGCCTAAAGCCATTGCCTTGGCTTTGCTTTGTTACTTCTTCTCCTCCCTGCCCTTGGCTAACAGCCTTGGTTTATTTGGCTTTGTTTCCTGTTAACTGCCACTGTTACCTTTGCTTCACTGCCACTATTTGCTCTTGCTTCTCTTTTGTTTCTCCTGTTCTTGTTACTGCATTCACTGCTTTTACTACTTGCTACTGCCTTGTTCTCCCCTAGTGCTCTGCTGCCTTGTCTCCCCCTGCTGCTGTGCACTTGCCCTTTGCACTGCTGCTGCTCTCCCTTTCCCTGCTGAGCATCTGCTGCATTACCCTTCTGCGGCTGCTGTGCACTGCTTCTGCTACTGCTGAAGCCCAGATTCATAACAAAAGCCCACTGTGGACTTAATCAAAGCCCAGGTGAAAAGCTAGAGCCCAATTCTCAGTTCACTACACTGAGACCAAGCCTAAGTTTAAGGCCAAAGCCTAGTTCACAGTTCATTCTAAAATCATTCAAAGGCCCAAGGCCTAAAGCACTTCATCATTACAACAAACCCATTAGGCCCAATTTACTCAAAGGGTATTCAAAGCCCAACAGTTCCAAAGGGTATTCATAACCCATTGGTACCACAACCCTTTGATACCTAAAGCCCAATAGCCAACTAGAACCCAAAATAGCTAAACACTACAAAACACCCCCAGTCTCTGTGGATCGACCCGTACTTGCACGAGCTACAACTGACGACCGTGCACTTGCGGTATTACTGTAGGCCCGTTTCATTTCGCTTCAATTTTATACACTTTCCCGGGTCCACCATTTACCACTATCAAAAATATCATCATCCCCTTAGTCGGCGCCAATGTTTGTACCCAGAAATATTTCTAGGCACTAGACATGATGATTTTGGTGATGATGAGAAAAACACGATTAAAAACATAAAACAAACAGGAATATCAGAGACACAACTATTAAGTGGTTCGACATTGTGCCTACATCCACGTATGAATATCCCTAAGGAGAAATATTTTATTGATATATGGATTACAATGATTTATGATCTTCTCAAGGTTTTTCCTCCCCTCATTAAGGGTTATAATTCCCCTTATTTATACAGTTGCAAATTAGGTTCTTCCTCTAATTTCATGGTAGGCATAAATTGTATTAAGTTTCCCTGCATGCCTCCTGAAATGCATAACTCCTGTCATTAACCTGCCATGCATAACTCCTGGCATTAATATACCATGCATAACTCATGTCATTAACCTCCCATGCATAACTCCTGGCATTAACCCGCCATGCATAACTCTTGGTATTAACCTTCCCGGGCTTGATTTGCAGGCCTCCCATGTACACGGTACAAACACCTATATGACTTAGTCTCTTTAGAAGATATAATAGAATAGACTTATGAGTGATAGATAAGTTTTAGTCTCCACATACCTTTTGTTGATGAAGTTCCTCCAAGATCTTCAGTAGATCTTTTTCTTCAATTGGTGAATGTCGTGATGTATAAAGATCAACTACACACTTCTATCCTAATTTGAGACATAGCTATAAGTAGAATACAAAACAAGTATATAGTTTTGATCAACTAAACTTGACAAACAATCTTGAGATAACAACGCTTGCGAGTTCGACCGAGCAGTGCTCTAACACAACCCGAGGACAATATTTCTCTATACTAGTGGTCAATTCGTATAGGAGTTGTCCAATCATGTGATAAAGTAACTATTCAACTCATATATATGTATGTTATGCTACGGTTAAACCGGAGGTTAGATATGCATCACTGATTCTCTTGCGGATTACAAATTATAGATACAAAATTTTAATCATGACGCTGGGTAGGGGATACATTGTATTTATGTAATTAGGGCAAGGACATTTTACCATAAATGTTGTGACGGACAAGAAAATTATGCCTAGCGCGCAATGTCGCGCAGGCCATAACTTCCTCGATGTGCCATGATGATGCTCCTAATCGGGCCTTAAAACTAGGCAAATGCACGTTCATCTGTCGTTGCAAGCATGCTCGAGGATCATGATGCATCTAACTCAGCTTCCACACTATTCCAACTTACCCTTGTTCAGCAAAGGGGTTAAAGCCTTGAATGCTATGGCCGATGCACCTTACATGCATCACTGGCTTCCGAGTCTGGTCCAGGCATAAGACATGCCTTGGACTTACGCATAGGCTATTGCAGGCCTAATACCCCAGTAAAATAATGAGATCTAAGATTGCCTATCTAGAAAGCAGAGAACTCACTCAGATTTATCTTCACTACATCTATTAATCATTCAAATCCATATGTATTACATCCATTCAAAAACTATTCTTCTCCAACGTAATACAAGAATAATAAAAGGCGTTATCACAAGGTTACATAATTATCATTCTAGATAAAACTCAGGAGCGGGTGTAGTAGTGAACTTTGTGATTCAACCCAAGTAAATAAAGTGAGATACTGAAGAAAGCAGTGACTCGTTCAGATTCATCTACACTATATCAATTAATCATTCAAATTCATATGCACTACATTCATTGGAACACCGTTCTTTCGAAATACAATACAAGAAAAATGAAGGCACCATCACAAAATTACATTATCATTTTATCTCGAACTAAGGAAGTGGGTACAATAGCAAATCTGTAATTAAATATCTTAAAAAATTGTTAATCCCTTTGCGAATTCCCATGCTCATGTGACAATTCACGCTCCAAACAATGCAAAATGTATAACCAATACTAATGTTGCATGTTTAACAAACAAGAAATTGATTAAAGAACCACCTTTGTATCTTTCTTCTTCAACATCACATAACATATTATATTTTTATCTGATAATAAAATTTCCTGACAATGTATCAATTCTTTGATGAAATGCATCAGTATACGGATTTAAGCCACCTTATAAAATCCATATTGTTCCTCTAGAAACAATTCCTAAAATATAAACAAACTTCCGTTGAAAATGTCGAAGGTTCATACGAAATTAAGAACATGAAATCAGGCATATTAAGGTTACATCAGATAGTAGCTCATAAACACGACCAGCAAGACTATTAAATCCTTTGTCCACTACTAAGTTTTCCGTGCAAAATGCAATATCAACAAATACAATTAAAAGCTTTCACTTATAAGAAGATCAAGATGTTCCCCATGAAAATCAATATCAACAATTTTATAATACTGATAGTAATGCTAATGTCAATTAGTTTAACGAATGAAAATTGGTATGACCAGAAAAATAAGAAACAACAAGATATAAGAAACAAGAAAATATTAAAAAATGAAGCAATCGATAATAATCATAACATCGAGATTAAGTATTTTAAATAAAGAGAAAATGTACATTTACGTATTCCTATTGGAAAAATATCGAAAAATATGTTGCTAATTATCATGATTTGTTCTTTTTTTGTTCTTACCAACAAAAAATTTAGTGCCGGTGAAGGTAATGATATGAGTACCAAAGTTATTGACCCTAAATTTTTTATCGATCTAAATTTATTCCCTTCACTACAATGTGGTGGGCCCGATCAAGAGAAAAGAGAAAAAGAAGAAACAGTTGCTAAGACTTGTTTAAGAACTACTGTAAGATGGAGTGTGTGACCAATCACATCGTAGCTGCACCGCGGTCCGAAAGGCCGATAATACACCAACTTCTTGGCTAACGAGATAAACTACAACCTACCACGAGTCGGCCCCCATTGGCAGATGAAACCGTTGGATTAAGCGCGTCAAAATGCAAACCCATCTAAACTGTCGATATTCACCAAACAAACATCCTACCGCTAATTCCTTAAAAAATTCGATCATTTCTGGATACCCTTATATTAAGTCAACTGTTTAATTCCGTTCTCTTTTTTTCTTTTTCTCGGTTTTCACATCTCAAGATTAGATGACTTCAGTCAACACTTTTCTAATCCATTTTTGTTTCAGTAATTCCATCCAATTCTAAATTTTCCCAAAAATTTGCCCAAAATTTTCAAATCAAAATCAGGGTTTTCAAAATACTGAATTTCATGGATTCTATATTAGGGTTTTTATGATTAATTTAGATTTGAGATTTGTAGTGGTGGGATTATTTAGTGATCGATGGATACGGATATAAAAATCCCTAATATTTGCACAATCAATACATTGAAGGATAGCTTAGATACAGAGAAAATTGAAGCAGAAGAAGCAGAGGAAGAAGAAGAAGATGAGGATGAGAAAAATGAATCGAGTTCTTTGTTATCACCAAGAAAGGGTGGAATTTCAAAGAAAAGGTCCAAGAAAACCCGGAGAAAAGTACAGTGGAATGATAAGGACGGAGATAATCTTGTAGAGATTTTGGAATTTCAACCTAGGTATGATCATTTTCTTAATTCAATTTTTATAGATGTTTGTTTTCCAATCTGGCCTTGAAATTGAATGCAAATTGTGGTTATAGGAACTAAGAAATGGATCTTGCCGTTGTGTTAAAGAGGATAATTTAGTTTTTTTACCAATTTCAGGACAGTACTTATGTTTATTAGATGATATATGTAAATTAATGGATAATGTATCTTAAAACAGTACTTAGTTAGACACAATAGTATTGTTCACTGGAACCAGGGAAATGAAGTTTGGGTTGTGAACATAGGTTTTGTTATATTGGTTTTTTTATAATTTGGTAAAATCTTACTTGCTCTAATTTCCTTCATTATAATCGCTTATAAAACATGGATCTAGTTGTTAAAATTCTGCCTACCATCCTTGGTGCATTCTCAATGCAAAATTCAGCTGCTCTATAGTAGAATACTAGGAAAAATAATGTTATGTCAATAACATGTTTGAATAGATCTGTTCTTTCTCAGTAGCCAGAGTTGGCAACGATCGTTATCTATTGCATTGCTTATGTTTTTTGATATCAACCCTCCCTCTTTCAAACTTAACGGTGATGTATTTTACATGAATGTGGGCACAATTGCTCATTGTTCAGTGCTAGCGTTGCAGGAGCACTTAGACATGTATTAGATTTCTTGGATATTTTGGTCCTACAAATGTGTAAAACATATTTACATCATTTGTGTATGTCATGAATCAAAATGATGCTATTCTTATTATTCTTGTAGTTAGATTAGTTACCAGAATTTGAATTATTGCATTTTAGTTGTCTATCTTGAACTTGTAATCCTGTTTAGTCCTCAGTCCCCTCAACTTAATATCACTGGAACTGCATTCAATCAATCATTTGCATATTGTTCCAAAGTAGTATTTACAAAACATCAGAAAACTAGATCAATGTAATTGTAATCGATGAAGGGAAGAACTCTCTCTCTCTCTCTCTCTGGACCTCTTTATTCCCCATTCTTTTTTCCTGTAAGTTTACCCTGATCGTCTTTGACCCGAACGCATTATCTCTATAGCAAATCTTGTGCTTGTAGTACCTTCTTTAAGAGTTGCAAAAACCTAGAAAAGCTTTTAGACTATTGTTGATGCTGTCACTTATATACATTACAATACAAGTGATACTTATCATAGTTAATTCTTATACAAGTAATATTGTTTTTTCTTATCAGATGTACAAGACTTCATTTTTTTTCTTTTTTTGAGTGCAGAAAAAAAAATGTTTTTTTTTTATTGCAGAAAATCATTTATCAAGACAGTAACAAATTTAATCACACTTGAATACATTCTGGATTTATATTTTAGAATTCATGTTAATTTCAATGTTACTCTGACCTCATTCATATTATGTCCTTGTCTCTTTGCTTGCAGTGATTCGAGTGACACTGATGAGGAAGATTCAGATTCATGCATCTGTACAATAATGTAGATCTTATTCAAGTTCACCAAATTAATGGCAGGATATAGTGCTGGCTTTGGACAACCAACTGAATCCTCAATTCCCCAATTCTATTTTGTATTTTCTTATTTTCTTTTTCTACAATTTTATATATTCTTACATGTACTTTAGCTGATGCACGTCCGTTGCTCCCTCTGTGTTGAGATTAAGAGGCAACACTGTTTAAGGATTAATTCCTTATCATGTAAATCATCCTATAAAAATGACTTGGTTTTGAATAATTTAACCTTATAGATGATTGAAATTTTAAGCTTTCTCAGTCAATTGCATTTTAATGTGGAGTTAAAAGGTGAAGAATGATGCAAGTCTGAAGTGATAAAGCTTTATTCTAGAAGTTAGCGTTTGGAGGACGTGTATCCAAATGCATCAAAAAGCAAGAAATCAGTTTGGGTGTAGAATTTTAAAAACAACTTCTAGAAGCAGAAAAGTTAATTTTCTGTGAAGCAACGTACCCTGGCTTCTGACTTCTGCAGATTTATATCCAAACCCGCTACTTTTGCAAGTCGGAAGTCAGTTTGGCAATATTATTTTAGAATGACTTAAAGCAAAATAGTTTTACTTCTGCTTCTGGTATCCATAGGCTAAAGGTGAACGCAGCATTTCCTAGGTTTTAACCGATCCCAGCAATTGCAGTATTTGTTTCCTACTTTGTTTCATTCAAGCCTGTAGATCAGTTGGTCCATATCTTTATAACATAAAGCAAACAGAGAAACACTACTGATGTATTGGAGACTTGCTAACTGTATTGTAAACCCAATATTAATGAATAAACCAAACTATACTTTTGCATATTTCATCATATCATTAACAAACCACAGATTTTCACAATTTCAATCAAATTCTTGTAACAAACACACACAAAAAACTCAACACTTATCTAGTATCTAATTACTCGTGTACACAACAATTTCTTTTTGTACTATAGGGGCGTGCAGTCTGTTCGCACTCTTTATATCTCTACTGACTCGTGTAGGCTCCAGCAGTACCTCTTTGTAAAGCTCTCTCCAACCTCGTCTCAAAAGGAGTTGAATGCCAGTTCACTCTCTTATCCTGCAAAATCCACAAATTTTTATTGTCTGAAAACATTATTGAAGTCCATAAGAAAGATAACCCAGAAAAGATCACAATTCACAAGTACCTCTCTGTATTTACTGGTTGTATTTGGGATTCCCTTGCACGAAGAGCCTGAGCTTGAATCTGTAGTTTGATTTGTTCGACTCCAATAGCTCCCTACAGTTCCCAAAATGGGCATGTCATCTGGACTATGAGTTGGTGATCTCCTCGGAGACGAAGTCGCAGAAAATTGCTTAAGTTCTTCAAGAGTGAGAGCACCCAAGATAGGTCTCTCTTCAATACTGCACGGTGAATTCGATCTTGGAGATTTGTTTACTTCAGCTGAACCAGTTCTTGCAATAGAAACATTGCTGCTCTTAATGGAAGGAGTACTTTCACAGGATCCCAACCAGGTTGAAAGGCTAGCATCAACAGCTATTTCCTTGGAAGGAGGGGAACTAGACTTATTGACATTTGGGTTAAAACTGAAAGATGATAGCTTGAAAGTAGGCTCATCACTAAATGGTATTTTTGGTTCTTGCTCCAGATTGATGTTCTCCTTCTTCTGAAGCTTGAGTGGTACTGGTGATTGTGTTCTTGCCTTCACTACTTTCCATTGACTGAGATTTTCAACAGGATTCAATACAGAATGAATGTACTGACTCCTATCACGAGCATGAGGATTAGATCCAAAAGTCTTCTTCTCCTGTTCAAGGGAGCTATCCACTTTCAATGGACTATTAACCTCCTTTTCTCCTACTCGAATGACAGCATTTCTCGATTCCATAGGTAAAGAAAAAAACGACTCGGACGATTCGGCTTCTACCAATAATCGTCGTTCACTTTCCTCATAGTCATCATTTTCATAATCATCATCCTCACCATCCTCATCGTCATCTTCGAGATCACTATCATCTGATTCCGTTCCTTCAAACTCATCATCGCTGTCTGTACAATTTCCATATCTGTGGTTAGATGGGAAGGACCCAGAACTCGAAGAATTCGAGTTACTATCCTCAGATACCGTTTGCCATTTCTTGCCAATTTTATGTTCCTTCTTTCCCTTTCCTTCCTCATCATCCTCACTGTCTGATATGTATATAACTTCTTCAACTGCAACCCCTTCATAAGCTCTAACATTGAGATCAAATGTGACTTTCTTTCTAGTACCACCAGAGCTCAATTGCTCCTCACCTTTCTTTTTAAGGCTAGGGCTCAATCGCTCCTCAAATTTTTCACTGCGACCTCAAACGACAAAATAAAAAACAAAACCTGGTAATAAGAAATCTAAACACCAAGATGCAAGAACAAAAGAACACTTATTCAACAGATTATTAGTACTTAGCTAAATTATTCATTAAAATAGGCATGAAATCAGTAAATTCAAAATGAAATACGAGTAACTAACCTTGATTCTACGATCGGACATTCTGCGACGGGAGCAACGGGTTCTACTATTATCTCTTGCTTTATAATCACACTAGATTTCAAAGGTTCATAAGATCCACCATGCCTCTGCACAAAAATTGACATAAAGTGAAACTCCAATTTGATAAATTGAGTAACTAAAGATCAATAATTAAGCTAATTAGGACATCTGTATGAAGATAAAAAACCTAACAAAATTTCAGAACCTATTAATTGTTAAGCTAATAACTAGGGCTTACTTGACGACGAGGGCTTCCTCTACTTAATTGACGCCGAGGGCTTCCTTTACGTTGTTTACGATTCTTGGAAGAACCAAAACAAGCAAGAAAACAACCCATTATATGAATCTTTATGTGTTAGTAACAGAAGATGAAATTGATTACAAGGTGTCCATTGTTAGGGTTAGGGTTTTACAGACATAGAGAATATTAGAGAATGAGATGGGGAAGAGTGAGAGGGGGAGAAGAAAAGGAGCGTATTTGGGTTAAAGAGAAAAGGGGGAAAAAGTGGAAGATGATGACGATGGAGAAAAAACGGTCAAGAGATTATTTCATTTCGAATTTTGAGGAAAATATGACCGTTAAGATTTGTAATGTTAGGTAAAGTCTTTGTCGGACGCTGGTTTATAATTTTTCCAGAAAGAAATTACTAGTTTAATTAATAAGAGAAAAGTCCAAGAGTTTGGGCAAGAAGCATTTTAATAGTTTTTTTTTCTTTTTGATAGCATTTTAGTAGTTTCTTTTTTTTTTTTTTTTTTTTTTTTTTTCTAAAGATCATCTCAGAGGGCCTTTATTAGAAACCATTAAAATGTCTGTTACACGGAGTTTGTTGGTATCCTAGCGACAAGCTGGACACCAACGTCTTTCTGAATTGCCATTTTTATTCCATGAAATAAAAATTTGCCAGAATCACTAGTAGCATCATTGTTAGCCAGACAGTTCTTGAGTCTCTTCAAGAAGGCGATGGTGTCATCGCCTAATTCGCCCAGGGTGGTGAATGCTAAGACTCCAAAACAATATCCATTACGTTCACAGGTTTGTAAATATTTGTTGCGTTTGCGGAGGACAGCATTGGCGATGGCCTGTCCCGGGGTAAAGTATCGAATATCGCCTGTAAACGGTGAGACGCCAGTGACATCGAGGCATGTGTCTTTATCATTCTCCCAGTTGTAAACTAAGAGGTCTGCCGGCAGTTGTGTTGTATTCGCATCAGAAACTAAGTCAAGTGATACTTCTTTTCGGGCCGGAACAACAGCACGGAAACAAATATCAACAAAGACGTTACGAGCCAAATCATGTCTGAACTTGATCCCTACGTCGCTGGCGCAGTGTAGTGCGTGATCGCCATAGATGTCCATTTCCCTGTTGCAACTAGTGCAGTGAGTACCATCAGCAAAAATGGGGATGCCGAGCCTGTAGCAGAGAATGCTTCTGAATTGTCGAGGACCGATGGGTTGGTGAAGACCACTGATGGGTATGGCTAGTAAATAGTCCTGGGCATGTTTGATGTTGTTGCTTTTCCATAAAACGTGATCTCTCGCAGACATCTGGAACATGTTTGGTATGAGCTTCTTCACGGCTGCAAAGTAGGTTACCACCAAAGAATGCATTGAATGCATGGGAGGGGTGGAAGTGACCTCAAAACTGAGTGAAGAAGACTCGATACCACAGGCTTGAGTGTATATCCGTAGAGCATCTTGGGAGAAAAGACTTGGTCCGTCGAGTGCAATATTTTGCAAGATAGTACCTTGTACAGCTTGCGTTTGGAACTGGGAGGCAAGGTAGCAATAGTGTGATGTGTCCGTCATGGTATAGATTCCCAGACCACCTTCTTTAAGAGGAAGAGTAGATAACCGGTATTACAGGGTACCAAAGCCAGAACCGTCTGCCGTAATTAGATGCCTTAAGTACCGGAACAAGTGGTTGTCAAAGTGTTGTTTGGCTTCCTCCAAAGCGGGTGGACAGGTTGTGCGCATCGTAAAATATACTTTGGAAACACCCACACAGTTGCGCAATTAAAGTAACTCACACTAAGGATCTCTCAGTTTCTGAACAACAGACATGAGGTGGAGTGTTTTGTCCATTCTACTTCTTACCATTTCTTTGCAAAATCGGAGGTCCAAGCTAACAGGGCCTCCTAACAGTTTAACACCGGAGGAGGGTCTGCCAATGGTGCTAGGGAAGACCTTTGGTTCGAGGCTCCTAGGATCAGTTGTCGGCCAAAATATTTCAGTTTTGCTGATGTTTAGATGTAGTCCGTTGTGAGTACCTTCCGATTGTATAATGTGTAATGCTTTGGAAACCTCCAATGTATCCCCAATGATGGTACCATCGTCTAGATACCAGGCTTGCAGGTCTAAACGACATTGAGAAGCGATGTTCTTCACAACATGATATAAAGTAAGTGTAAAAAGTAATGGTCCGAGTGGATCACCTTGTTGTACTCCTTGTGCGGAAGAAAAAATGACATCGTTATATAGTATAGCCTGGCCGGTTGTGCATAACAAAACTCCACCCAATGTGAAATTGTCAGACATTGTTCTTTGACTTCTCTGATTAAGGTGGATCTGTCCACTAAATTGAAAGCGTTAGTGAAGTCGAATATAAATTCAGAAGAATTCGGAGTTACATTATTGATGACTAGGAATATAAATTCCTTCTCAATTTTTTAAAAAGAAATCTGTGTTTTTGTTTCACTAGGAAAAATTTCCGTAGAGAACTTTTAACACTTAACACTTTAGTTATTTTTGCTATTTTGTCCATGGAAAACATGAAATTTCTATGTTTAAACTTAAAACACACATTACTGAAAAAGCTAAATAAGTTTTTGCATTTCAAGATAGTATTCTGCACTCTCAAATGATACTGAGAAGCATGGTTTTTAAAAGCATACGCTTCACGCTTCGGAGCGTACGCTTCGCTTCAAATTTTAGCATTTCGCTCCGAAGCGGTCATGTGAAGCGCATCTTTCTTGAAGCGTACGCTTCACTTCAAATGTACGCTTCACGCTTCGCTTCAAATTTCAGCATTTTTCTCCGAAGCGGTCATGTGAAGCACATCTTTCATGAAGGCTGAAGCTTTAAAATTCTTGCCTAATTTTCAAAGCTTTTGAAAGAAAAATTTGAATGTTTTAAGGGGGAATAGAACACCCCACCTCCTACTTGTCTGGAGTAGGTTGAACTGGTGTACACACGCTTTGTTTTTGATAAAAATTAGACTTATATAATATATAGATATTATCTTCCTAATAAATTTATAATTACTAGTTACGACTAATTTATTTATAAGAAAACATCTGCTTCAAACATCAACCATGAAGCGACGCTTCACGCTTCGACATACGCATCGCTTCCTAAAAATAAAAACGCTTCATGCTTTCAATACCTTGCTGAGAAGATTGATCTCCATGCACAGCCGAGACGAGATTTTTGCAATCATTAACAAAACAACATGAGTTTATCTTCAGTTCCTTAATCCACTTGAGTGCTTCAAGAAATGCCTTGGCTTCTGCATTATAAGTGGCATGTTGCCTATCGTGATCTTGTCCTAAGCTCCTTTTAGCTGTCTGATTTATTGACAAGAGAGATGGAAAAACCCATAGAATGATTATTTTCCTTAAAAGAAGCATCAAGTTTCACGGTCCAACCGAAATCCATATTACTTTCCTTCTCTGAAATATTTTGAATGAAACTAAAATTCTTAATTGGTTTGAAAGGGGAAATGCTCACAAATTCCTGGTGAATTTTATTTATTAAATAGTAGGATCAGATTTAACACCTTTAAAAACAACATCATTTATGTATTTCCAAATCTATAATACAAACCAGAAGGGGGTTTTGAGCTTGGACAGATGTATAACATTTTGAGAGACAAACATTGCATCCGACCATCTCAGTCTCATCCCGGCTAAAGACATCCGACGGATATAAAAGTTATAACTTATTGTGTTATGAATTTAAATTGATTGGCTCCCTCGTAATTAGGGTCATAAACTTCATAATACAATTTCTTTTAATTAAGAGTATTTTTTATATATTTTACGGTTATAACACAATACAATTTATTATTATTATTTTTACAAAAATCAGTCAATGTTTGTCAATCAAATAAAATTGAAAAAAATAAAATACTTTTGTAGGAATTTTTCTACTGATCATGTTACGCCTCCCTCATTTTATATGTTTACTAGAATTTGACCCATGTCGTAATGGCACAGATCGAAAATAAGTAAGAAAACTTATGTCAATTTTGACTGGTGTCATTTGTTTGTTGTTACTATATAAAGTCAAGTACAACTTGCATAATATAGTGTTGCTTGTGTCATAGTGACACTGAATAAACATTGGACACTACTACATTGACCAACTGCGGTACCACAACCAGAACCACCCATTACCACTATATTTTCCACTAGCATCATTATCGCCACCGACTCCATGCACCACCCCTCACAAACACCACCCTTGTCATCCCTAATATCTATTGATGTAATTATTAGCAAATTTATTTAGTGGAAGTATGTATATTTATTATCATAATTAATAAGACATTTATTATGAGGGATTAATAAGATATTTATTATGAGAAATTAATGAGACAATGATGATGTACACATTCACAGATTAAGACTGTTAGATGAATTTCTAACTTTCAATCATACAGTCACTAATAAACACTTACGTAAATAACCATTTATTTATCTTCTCCCTAAACAAATCTCGAGAACGATACCAAAAACAATTGATAAATTAAAAAAAATACCAAATATTTCGAGGATGATACCAAATCATCAAGGAAAGAAGGTTGAGCGGAAATATGTTCTTGGATTTAAGTTCTTTTGTCTCTGTAGTATATATCTACTTCCCCAAATTTATTTCCAATTTAGGTTTGCTCAAAAGTGGGGAATTAAAAATTTTCAATCCACTTGTCCTACCGGATGTGTGAGTGAGAGAATCAATTGTTTAGTTATTCTCCAGAAATTGTAGATTTCCATCTGATCATATCCATATTATTCAGATTAAGAGTGATAGCCTTGATCATATTGTGCATATCAGGGTGAATATACTTAACAAACATATCATCACTACAGTTCCCTTGATTGTCAGTTAGCTAGTTGACAACCATTGGGATATTATCATCTAAAACAATAGGTGTAAGAAGACTATCTTGATTTGTCAACTAAAGATCGGACAAAATATTTGTTTTATAGCCATTATTAACTTACCATTCAGAATTAGAACTTATAATATTAAGACCATCTTTTATACTATTACATATCCAAGAATTATTATACTTTGTAGAATGAATCAGAGGATCAGTTTTGGAAAAATACTTGTGTTTTTAGAATAATAGCCCAAAGCTGATCTTGATTATGCAAAAGTCTCCATGCAAGCTTAGTTAACATGGATAAGTTTTGTCTATGGGGATTTCTAATGCCTAAACCACCAGAATCAAGTCTAGTACCAATGCTAACCCAAGCTTTTGTATAGATTCCTATAGAAGCATCTTTATTGTCCCACCAGAAGTCTTTTTGCACTTTTTCAACCCTATCAAGAACAATTTTAGGAAAGGCAATGTTAGGGTAACCACTATGCACAAACTTAGGGTGGATAGTTCTGCCGGCTTGGGATAAAAGCTTAGCCTTCCAGCCGTGTAAAACAACATAACATTTACTAAGTAACGATTCAAAGCAGTTAGTTTTATTCCTAATGAAGAATAAAGGGGTTCCCAAATATTTATCATTTTTTTGAGATTTGTTTAACTTTTGAAATTCTGCTAATTATTTTGCAATGTTTGATATGAAGTTTGGGAGAAAAATAAACACCAGATTTTTGAAGATTTATCATTTGATCTGACATTTCACTAAAAAGATTAAGAAAATCTATTAAATTATTTGCTTCGACTGTACCTTCCTTAAAGAAAATGATGCAGTCGTTGGCGAAAAATAAGTGAGACACATGAGAAGCAAATTTCGACACTTTAATCCAATTTTTTTTATCTGATTCAGCTTTATAAAGAAGTCTAGAAAGAAATTCCATGCAAATAATGAATAGATAGTGGGATAAAGGATCCCCCTGTCTTAAACATCTTTCAACATTAAACTCCTGACCGTCTGCCATTTAGAAGAACAGAAAAAGAGGTCGTAGACACACATTGCAAGATAAGCTAACACCAAATATCATTAAATCCAAAAACAATGAAGAAAAATTTCAGAAAAGGTCATTCGATTCTGTGGAAAGCTTTGAAAATATCTATTTTTAAGGCAAAGTGCCTATTGTTATTTTTAGAAGTTTTCATAATGTGGAGAATTTCATGCGTTATTATGATATTATCAATTATTTGATGCTCTGTAATGAACGTTGATTGGTTTTGAGATATAATTCAATTTAATAAATGATTAAGTATGTTAGCTAATATTTTAGAAAGTTTCATTTTGATAGTCTCCCCTGCAAAACTTATACTACTACTGTTTTTTTATTTTCTTTTGCATAAATTTGTTTTTTTAGTTGTCAAATCAAATCTATTATGAATCCTAAGAATCAAAATAGATTTGACAACACAAGATTTAATCAAAGAGATTTAACTTTTCTCAAAACATATACTTTTATGCTTCTTAATGACTGGTGCGCTATCTTAGTCCGACTTGTCGAGCGGACAATTTTATAGCTCCCCTGGTCGTATGTTATCAGCCTAGCTACTAGTAAATGCACACAAAGGCGGGCTCGGGGCATCTGAACCATGATTTTTTTTATTTTTTTTCTTTGTATACATCAACCTAAGCACAAATGGTAGATAGATTGGTGCATATACAATTTATTATTTTCTATAAACAAACGCTCGAAGGGTTACAAGTTAACAACATTCGATGTATAAACTAAAACATAAAACATAGAAGATATAACAATATTACAATCGCTAGGAACAAAAGTGAAAAGGAGAGGTTACCAACGTACACCACCAACTTTTTCGTTTTTGATAGGAGTATAAACTGTGTAGTACTTTTAACAATAAAAATATGCGGAAAAGGAAAACACACATACACACAAGAATTTCTTAACGAGAAAACCGCAATAGCAGAAAAATCTAAGGACCTCGTCTAGATTTGAACATCAAACTGTGTTAAGCAGCTACAGACACTTCCTACTGATGAGTGCTAAAAAGTGCATATTTCTAGATATTTTTCTTGGCATTTAACTCATCTTTTGTGCATTAATTCTACATTTTATCCCATATTCTGTATTTTCATTGTTTTCAAGAATAAATACTTTTCTTAATTAGTTTTGCATTTTTAGGTACTAAATAAAGCCTGGTTATCTGACGGAGCAAAAACAGCAAAGGAGCGGCAAAGACTCCCGCTAGGAGGAAGCGAAGAATGATGTTTGCAAGAGCCGGATCAACTAGAAGTGGGCTTGAAGAGGAAGAATTGTTCTTAAAGAAGATATGGGCTTGGCATACACAAGACCCAAAACCCTTACCCAAATCCATTTCCATTATCCATACCCATTTCCATGAGAGCCGTCAGATTGGATCCATCTCATCATCCAACGGTCGCCTCATCATTGTGCATCAAACTCCGAAGCTCCTGTCAAAAACTATAGTACCTAACTCCATCTGAAGCCGCCAGTTTTGTTGTATCTCATCATCCAACGGTCGCTCCTATCGCGCCGTTGGATCATCCCATCACCTTTTCATCCTACGCTTTCGCTTCGCTGAGATCAACTTTTGATACACCCGCCTCACACCCTAGCATCAGAGACCTACACTCTCAACCAAACAAACCCTAATCCCATTTCCATCGATCTCTTCCCCTCTCTTCTTCCCAAATTCTCTGCAAAACTCTCTTCTCGTCTGCAACACCACCTCCTCCACTGTCTCCTCTGCCGCAACCATTTCTATCACTGCCACCACCTCCGTCAGCTCAGTCCTTCCCCCAAAACCCATCCCTCTACTAGCCTAGACATTTTACAAAACTCGCACCTCTTTCTCTGAACCCTAGGGTGTGGGATTTGTAAAACATCTCGAGCTAGTATTTCAGAGACGACAAGAGCAGCAGCATTAGCAGAGGAGGAGAAGTACGAGCATGGGTCGAAGCAGAAATCACAGTGGGTGAGTTGAATTGAAAATTCCCAAAATCAAAATTAGGGTTTCAAAATTTAGGTTTTCTAAATTTTGGGGGAAAACATTGTACTATAAATTGAGAACATTGGGTGTATGTAAAACTTATGCCTGGGCTAGCCAGAGCTTCACCCAAGAGGACTGGACTAGCCAGTTCCTCAACTGTCTTCAGTTCATGTTTTGTTTGAATGCAATGTTGTTTCAAGTGTAATTTCCATGTTCTAAGCTCATAACTAGGGTGATGAGGAAACCCTTTGAGCCATTGCTAAGTTTCATTCAGTTATAAACATAATTCTTGTTGTGCTTGAAATGTTTAGGATAGTCTTAATCAAAGCACTTTACATTTTGCTCTCACAGTGCATATCATGTATGCATTGTAGTTAGAACACCACCATGTGATTGTGCTACAGCTCATGCTTAATTGTCTGTTATGAATCCTCTGACTAGTTGTACTCTAAATCAGACAATTAGTACTTAGGATGAATACTTTAGTTGTGATTAGAACATCCTTTAGGTTGTTAAAACACCTAAGTGGCTTCTCTGCGGGTAGTTGCAGTGTGAGAGCCCCAACTACTACAAGGTTTAGAATTATCTTAGTGCATTTAGCCTCCTTTCTAACCCAACCCTTTGATGAGCAGCAGGCATAGAACCTCCACTGCCATCTAGTTAGTCAGTTGAGCCAAGAAGCTCACTGATAACTATACAAGGGACAAGATTTATGTGGAACTAGGATAACTTAGTCTAGGTGAAATGGTGGAATCTAATCCCTAGTCTTCACCCAAAATCCCTCTTTCCTTTACTGTTTCTTGTTTTTATTTGATTCCCTTTACTTCTTTGCTGTCACTTCACTGCCTTAGGCTCATTGCCTTTGTTTCATTAACTCACTGTCACTGCTACACTTAGAGATCTAGCTTAGCTAGGAAACCTTCAATCACACACACCTAGTCTCTGTGGTTCGACCCTGACTTTCACACATCTACTACAACAGACCCTGTGCACTTGCAGGTATAACAAGTAGGCTTCTTTCTTGCTCTTATTTTACACTCTTAAAAGCCTACCAAGTTTTTGGCGCCGCTGCCGGGGACTGGTGTTGTGTTGAAGTTGTTTTCTTGCTTACATTCCTGCATCATAACTTGCATATTCATCTGTGCATTGCATTCCTGCATGAGCATTTAATGTAGCATCTAGTGTAATTTTCCTGTTCTTTGTAGCCTGCTCTTAACTAATAACTCTGTTGAGTAACAGGTGCCTTCTCCAACTGACCTGTTGCTTGCCAAGGACCTGTTGCTGCTTTACCTGCTGCTGCCTGTGGTGCTGCTGCCAACAGCTGCTGTTGCTGAAGCTGTTGCCCCTGCTGTTGTTGCTGTGACCTTGCTGTGAGGGCCACAAACTGACCTGGTGTTGCTGTTGTTTCCTGCCAGGCCAAGCCTGTTGCTGTTGCTGAGTTGATCTGGTGTTGTTGTCTGCTGCTGCTGTAGCTAGACCAAAACACAACTGGGCTACACAAGCTAAGGAAAAGAACAAGTCCCAACTGGGTTGTGCAACTAAAAACAGAGCAGCTGGGCTGTGCTTAAGCAAGTAAGCCTAAACCCATTAAGAGAACCCAACCTGTGGGCTTCCATTTTTAATTTGCGGGCTTGTAATAATTTTTTCCATTTTTTTGTTGGGCTTGTAATTTAAGTTATCTTTTGGGTTTGTATTTGAGCTTAACTGTGGGATTGTCCCTATCAAAATTTTGGGTTTCAAAAACCCAACAAACAACCTAAACAAGTTTAACTGAACCTACCAACTCAGCTGGGCTTCGTTAGTTTCTGGGCTTGCTGAAGTCGTTAGTGGGCCGTGTACCCAAACTCTAGGCCGAAAGTTGGGCTCTGTTTCACAACAATTTTTCCAAAACCCAACAGTGGGCTTGGCCTTTTATCCCATAAAACCAAAGTTTTCAAAACCCAATAAACCAAAATGTTTTCTTTTCCCATTAAGTCCAAATTTTCTAAAACCCATTAAAAACCAAATTTCTTTTTCAAACCCGACAAAACCAAATGTTACCCATAAAAACCAAATTTTTCCCAAAAATCCAAACCCATTAAAAACCAAATTTTGGGCTTTGTAACATAGTTACTTAGCTTTTGAGCCCAATCATGTCTAGATCTTGGTCTACAGTTGGGGAATACAACAAATCCCTTAGAGAACTTGCGTATGGACATACTTCACGTCCTGAGCCTCCCATAGACCATGATGCCAATAGTTATAGGAATTATTATGGACATTTTCAAAGTCCCGAGCTTCAATACATGAACCCTACTGACTATTCACACATGCATCGTTCGCCACAACGTGAAAATGAACATTTTGCTAATGCCTCACTCACACAATCATCTCTTGTGGATCAATTAGAAGCTCGAATCGCAGCTTTAGAAATGCAATCACATGAGGAATCTGTCACATCTAATTTTCTTAGGTAACCTGAAATATATGCATGTCCCGCATGTGGTAGTTTAGACCACCCTGTTGAGAATTGTCATATTTTGCATAACTTTAGGCAATCTAGAGAAAATCCAAGGTATGAAATGCCCATAAATTGTGAGGCTGGTAGTCATTGGGACCATAATCAAACCTTTGAGGGTTGCGATCAATCTTTTATAAACCCTAATGACCATGCACACATGTACCAATCACCACAATTTGAACATGAAGAATTTTGTACTCCCATGAATTTAGACTCCACCATAGAAGCTCTCAGTGAGCTAAACTTCGATAGATCTACATCACGAATTCAGGCGAAGTTAGATAAGATTTTGCTTCACTTACAAAAGGAGGAAATTCATGAGGAAATGTATGTTGTCCCTAATGAAGTGTCTAGTCCCATTCATGTAAATGATGTTGAATATGAACCTAATTTAGAGGAACATGAATCGACTAATGACACCACCACTGTTAATGAGGACAAATATGCATGCTACCATGATGATGATTATGATGATTATGATGGTATGTTAGAAGAACATGTCTATACTGAAAATGTTATGGAACCTTTGGGTTCAAATACATTAGGCTTTTCTGCCCCGACCTTCATGAATGATGTTTCTTCTAGTATTCCATATACATGTGATGTTGATACTGATTTTGAGCATGTGCATCTCTCCTATGAAAATGACTTAGATAATATAGAATCGTCTGTTGACACTAATATGCATGAAAATATAATTGATGTGTCTGATTCTCTACCTGGGTCACGTTGTGATGTTTCCACTGATTTGCCGATGCATGAGAATAATTCTTCTGATGATGTTGATGATTCTGATTTGTGTGAGCATGGTGAGCATGTTGTGACACTTGTAGAAGACTTAGGAGATATTGATTTGATTAATAATGATGTGCCTATCGTCCTGCCTGAGTCACAATCTAATGGCCTTCCACCCAACCTAGATTTGGTTTGTACCGATATTGTCAAACCAACTTTTCTGAAAATGCCCAACCTAGGTTTGGAACTGTGTGCTTCCCAAGTCCTTTTGGACTATTTTGCATCTAAGTATAATATCTTTGAGGAGCCACAATTGGAATTAGCATGTTTGCCCGTCCCTAGCAAAGTTCATTTCGAGCTAGACCTTGTGCATGATGAACCCCCAAAACTGCGAGATTTTGTATCCAAAATTTTATATGTTGAAAAATCCAGGTTTGGGGGTAGCTCATTTTGTTTCACAGCTTCACTTGCATGCCTATCATATTATTATTGTGTGAAGCTGTTGAAATGTCTACACTTCGTCTTTTAGGTTGATCCTCAACTCTTTAGATTGTTAGTGTATGGTGAATTTTTTGTATATAATCCAGTAGATAAAATTTTTAAAAATCCTTTTGTTTCTTTTGTACATATTTTTCTAATCCAATATGATCTCGGCTGACATATGTTGGATTTTTGCCTTGAATAACGGAGTTCTAATCTTGCTTTCGCCGACGTCCGGGTATTCTCTTTCCTTTTTCTCTGCTCAGCATGGTCCTATTCGTATGTTGTATTATAATTTTATTCATCTTTTGAAACATTGAGGACAATGTTTAGTTTAGGTTTGGGGGTATAGAGTAGATATCCCGATAACATGCTATATTGAAAAAATTGAACTCTTCCTTTTTGAAAAAAATGAAAAAAATCAAAATAAAAAAATAGAAAATGATAAAAACATAAAAATGGAGCTCATTTACCTTGAAATGTTGACTCTTGTGCATGTACGTAAACATAAGGATTCTTAGTCTAGATATTTAGGCACCCTGATTCTAGCACAATTCACATAGTGATAAGAAACTTGCACGCGCACGATCTACCAATACATGTATAGCCTCATCCTTGAGGTGTTCTATCGGAAGTTTTAGTTGCCAATCACTTTAGAATACTGAACGAAACTTGACTAGATTGTTCTTTGGTTGGTTGGGATAGAAGGTGGAGGTTACATTAAGAAAGACAACCATCGAATTTAACTGGGTGCATAAAAAAGGGCTACCTCTTGCAAAGTGTCATGTAATTTTTTGTTTCTTTTTGTTATGTATCAAAAGAGCTACCATATGTAAAAATCAATTCCTTCTTCAAAAAAAATAATATCAGAAAAAAAAATTCAAAAAAATCAAGTATTTAGCAATTCCATTCTCTCTTGTCTAAAAATAAAAGAGAGTAGTCAATGTAAATAAGAGTCATGTAAAGAGTCATCTTTTATTGTTTTATTGTAATAAGAAAGAAAGGGTGTATGCCATTGATGTACAACGCGAGTAATTGTGAAATACCTCCAACTCATTCACAATTCTCGTAAAGTTCGGACAGCTAGCTAGATTTCGACCTTGGTTCTTAGCCTGAGAAACTATCTCTTGGTGATTAGTAGTCATAACATCCGATCTTTCTTTACACATGTGTAGATACACTTTACACTCTTATCACGTGTCTTTAGTTGTTATCAATGCTAGGATTGTGCCTTTGATAGCTAGATTGACATCTCCATTTTGCTGTGAGCTTCTACTGTCTTGCACATGTCACATTTGATGGAATCTGAGCTTATATTTTGTACTAGAACTTTGTAGGTACGTTCTAAGCAAACCTTCACGAGACTTCACTCGTCCACTAGGGACACTTAGTGGTTTAAAAGGCTTATTGCATACGCTAAATGCATTCGAGAGACCAGCGACAGTGGTATAGGTAGGATTTCCTTAGTTTTATTTTACTTGAGGACAAGTAAAATTCAGGTTTGGGGGTATTTGATGAGTGCTAAAAAGTGCATATTTCTAGATATTTTTCTTGGCATTTAACTCATCTTTTGTGCATTAATTCTACATTTTATCCCATATTCTGTGTTTTCGTTGTTTTCAAGAATAAATACTTTTCTTAATTAATTTTGAATTTTTAGGTACTAAATAAAGCCTGGTTATCTCACGGAGCGAAAAGAGCAAAGGAACGGCAAAGACTCCCGCTAGGAGGAAGCGAAGAATGATGTTTGCAAGAGCCGGATCAACTAGAAGTGGGCTTGAAGAGTAAGAATTGTTCTTAAAGAAGATATGGGCTTGGCATACCCAAGACCCAAAACCCTTACCCAAATCCATTTCCATTATCCATACCCATTTCCATGAGAGCCGTCAGATTGGATCCATCTCATCATCCAACGGTCGCCTCATCATTGTGCATCAAACTCCGAAGCTCCTGTCAAACACTATAGTACCTAACTCCATCTGAAGCCGCCAGTTTTGTTGTATCTCATCATCCAACGGTCGCTCCTATCGTGCCGTTGGATCATCCCATCACCTTTTCATCCTACGCTTTCGCTTCGCTGAGATCAACCTTTGATACACCCGCCTCACACCCTAGCATCAGAAACCTACACCCTCAACCAAACAAACCCTAATCCCATTTACATCGATCTCTTCCCCTCTCTTCTTCCCAAATTATCTGCAAAACTCTCTTCTCGTCTGCAACACCACCTCCTCCACTGTCTCCTCTGCCGCAACCATTTCTATCACTGCCACCACCTCCGTCAGCTCAGTCCTTCCCCCAAAACCCATCCCTCTACTAGCCTAGACATTTTACAAAACTCGCACCTCTTTCTCTGAACCCTAGGGTGTGGGATTTGTAAAACATCTCGAGCTAGTATTTCAGAGACGACAAGAGAAGCAGCATTAGCAGAAGAGGAGAAGTACGAGCATGGGTCGAAGCAGAAATCACAGTGGGTGAGTTGAATTGAAAATTCCCAAAATCAAAATTAGGGTTTCAAAATTTAGGGTTTCTAAATTTTGGGGGAAAACATTGTACTATAAATTGAGAACATTGGGTGTATGTAAAACTTATGCCTGGGCTAGCCAGAGCTTCACCCAAGAGGACTGGACTAGCCAGTTCCTCAACTGTCTTCAGTTCATGTTTTGTTTGAATGCAATGTTGTTTCAAGTGTAATTTCCATGTTCTAAGCTCATAACTAGGGTGATGAGGAAACCCTTTGAGCCATTGCTAAGTTTCATTCAGTTATAAACATAATTCTTGTTGTGCTTGAAATGTTTAGGATAGTCTTAATCAAAGCACTTTACATTTTGCTCTCACAGTGCATATCATGTATGCATTGTAGTTAGAACACCACCATGTGATTGTGCTACAGCTCATGCTTAATTGTCTGTTATGAATCCCCTGACTAGTTGTACTCTAAATCAGACAATTAGTACTTAGGATGAATACTTTAGTTGTGATTAGAACATCCTTTAGGTTGTTAAAACACCTAAGTGGCTTCTCTGCGGGTAGTTGCAGTGTGAGAGCCCCAACTACTACAAGGTTTAGAATTATCTTAGTGCCTTTAGCCTCCTTTCTAACCCAACCCTTTGATGAGCAGCAGGCATAGAACCTCCACTGCCATCTAGTTAGTCAGTTGAGCCAAGAAGCTCACTGATAACTATACAAGGGACAAGATTTATGTGGAACTAGGATAACTTAGTCTAGGTGAAATGGTGGAATCTAATCCCTAGTCTTCACCCAAAATCCCTCTTTCCTTTACTGTTTCTTGTTTCTATTTGATTCCCTTTACTTCTTTGCTGTCACTTCACTGCCTTAGGCTCATTGCCTTTGTTTCATTAGCTCACTGCCACTGCTACACTTAGAGATCTAGCTTAGCTAGGAAACCTTCAATCACACACACCTAGTCTCTGTGGTTCGACCCTGACTTGCACACATCTACTACAACAGACCCTGTGCACTTGCAGGTATAACAAGTAGGCTTCTTTCTTGCTCTTATTTTACACTCTTAAAAGCCTACCACCTACTATCAGACTTCGTACTGGAATGTAGTTAAGACCGAATCCTTCCTTCAGGCGATTTAGTTACAGTCGCACTCCTTACGTCTCTAGTTACTCGGCTCTACGCAATTGATTCTACTAGCTAACGTTGAAAACGCGGGGGTACAACAACCACACCCAACTTTTTTGTTCGACAATCTGTATGTGAAAAGGCGAGGGTACCCAAATATACCTCAACCTAAAACTTTTCCTACCTATAAGTACTTTCTGCGAAAGTGATTGTCTATAGACTGAGTCTAGACAATGCAACTAATCGGTTCACACTTTGTGTGATCTTCTATGGATACGAGATCGAGACAATACAACAACGAAGTATGTTTACTTGATAAAAGGTTCGGACTTAACCAAACTCAATAGGATTTCTTATCAAGTAAATAGGAATTAATGTTTGTGTAATTTACTTTATTTATAATAAAACAATTATAATGCGGAAATATAAAGTAATGACACGGCAAGATTTTGTTAACGAGGAAACCGCAAATGCAGAAAAACCCCGGGACCTTGTCCAGAATTGAATACTCTCAGGATTAAGCCGCTACACAAAATTAAACCAACTTCGTATAGTTGAGACCAAGCAACTAAACCTATAGTTCACCTAGTTCCGTCTGTATTCCCACGCCTCCAACTTATGAATAAGTCACGTACTTGGAACAATTACTTTGGTTCGTATTCCAAACAGTAAAGGAACAAAAAATCTGTTTGGTATCAACTCTCTTCAACGAAGTGATGTGAGTTCGACAAAGGCTCTTCTGTTTTTTTAAATAAACTCCTTCGTCGGGTTCTTAGATCTATCTTATTCTCAACTACCAAAGGTAATTGTTAAGATTTTGCAATCAATACTTTTAATCACAAATAATTGTATTTATGCCGATATACACAATTAATCAATCCAATCTACCACAAGGATAAACCGATTATAGTTGGATCCTCTTATACCGAAACAAGTATTGTGCACACCAAAGATGATGAACCCCAAATCAGAAATCTTCAATATCTTCTTTGTCTTCAAATCTTCTTAGATCTTCAATAAACACATGCACACAACAACTTGAATCTCTTGTGATCAATCACGCACAGAATAGAGTCTGTTAACAATGGATTATCACAGTCTAAAGATCCATGTCGAAACTTCGGTCTAGTTTGAGTGAATCTTATATCAGAAGAGAAGATTTTCAAGCATAAACAAACTAGGTGCAATCAAAGTTCAACCACCGTTAGTCAATCAAATCAATCGAAAACACAAGATAAACCGCAATTATCTAGTTTCCCACTAACGGTACTAAGAGAGCTTCTCAATCCAAAAGAAGACTTTATACTTTGTGGCCGTAAGAGATTTCGCCTAATTAGGTTACTCTCCTCTCCGAATAGGCGGCTACACCAGTAACAACACAACCGAGGAAGTTTGCTGTCACGAAGGATTTGTTTGCTAGAAATGCAAACTTCAAGTATTTATAGACAAGGAAGTTTGGACACCAAGGAATTTCCAAAACCGAAAATATTCTCAAGATATGAAATATATTACAAATTCGATTTCCATAATTCCTGTAAATGCTTTGTCCAAAATATTGACCGAAAATCTCTTTGGAAAATCTTTAACTAGTAAATGCACATTACTAATTCTCGTTTTCCTAAAATAAAACTAACAACCTTAAATAAAAGATTCTTAACTTATTTATCTTTCGATCCTGGGATTTTCTTCCTTTAGCTATTAAGGAATAACTTTGAACAATAAAAGATAAACATTATTGTACGTGTTCAAAGTATGTCGACATCCTTACTTTGTAAGTCCTCTTTCATAGTTACAACCATGAAACCGATTTGCCACACTTCCAAACAAGTTTAGAATTGGTTCATCTGACTTTCAAGAACTATGTGATTGATCAAGAACACTCAATCACAAATCATGGGTTTAACGGTTCTACCAAAACAAGTTTCGGTTCTACCTCCATGTGAGTACTGTGTATAGTCACACTAGTTTTTCAAAATTCGGTTGACTAGGTACTAGGATCGGTTCCCCACATATATATGGTACGTAACTTATATGTGTTGCACATGTCCATAGTATCAGTTCCCCTTTGCCTAAAAACGTGTTGCACATGTCCATAGGATCGTTCCCCTTTCCGCTAAAAACTTGATGCACCTCATACAAGGATCGATTCCCCTTTGTGATGTGTTGCACCTCTTACTAGGATTGGTACCCCTTTACCCGGATTCGGCCATACACAAATCACAAACTCGATCATACCATCTCATGTGATTACTTAAGATCGGTTTCACTAATAAAAGTCATACCAATACATAAGTCAGGCCTTTGTGAATAGTTTTACCAAGAACACAAACAAGTCATGAGCGGTTATACTAAATCACACATATTGGTTGTTCACAAGATATGCAATGAATAATAATACCAATAATGCCTGGTGATTTCCTTTTCGATTCATAAACAAGTTTATGAACTTACTTCCTTAAAACACATGTAAAACATTGTTTCCTAGGATGAAATCCTCACCTCATACATAATCACAATAGCATTTAAACGATTATGTCGATGTCTTATCTACAAAGTTTAATGGTTAAGCAATAAACTTCATATTGTATTCCTTAATACTATGTTTATATAGAGTGTTCATGCTTCGTAGTTTTGTTTTCAATATGCACGACTTGAAAGATACGTTAGGGAATGAAATAGTTCAAGTCAAATATCACTAACCTCAAGTGGAAGGATGATGTTGTCGTTGTAGCTTCTTACTTCTTCACTTCTTCAAGTCTTAGCAATACTTGTAATGTCTCATATCCTAATACTTTCAAGCTAACCTATACGAAGTTGACTCTAGTACATAATCAAGCGACTCTTAAAATGAGTTTTGATTCACTAAAATATGACAACCAAACTTGACATACCAACGTTTGGTGGATTCAACCGAGCTATGCTCTAATAGTATGGACTAAACTCCAATATAATTCCTAGAGTATCAACTTAGTGAAACTCAATCAAGAGAGATATCAAGGAGCTATATCTCTTTCTCAACACAATCAGTAAATCAAACAGATAGGAATCCGTGAACCTGATTGTTATGAGAATAACTCGGATGGTACCAAAGATGAATGTCCGAGTGTCAATCAAGTTTTATCCAACAAACAAGGTCGGATTTATCAATTGTGATTGAACAACACACAACCTGTGATATTTCAATTATATAACGAAAATATAATGCAGAAAAGTAACACAGATACCAGAAATTTTGTTAACGAGGAAACCACAAATGCAGAAAAACCCCGGGACCTAGTCCAGACTTGAACACCACACTGTATTAAGCCGCTACAGACTCTAGCCTACTACAAGTTAACTTCGGACTGGAATGTAGTTTATCCCTAACCAAGTCTCACATCGATTAAGGTATTGACGCGTTCCTTACACCTCTTGAATCTCGCAAGACTCTGCGCACTTGATTCCCCTAGATGACGTTATTTACATCCTAGAAGTTTCTACGACCCAAAATCGAAGACTTATAAACAAATCTGTCTCCACATATAAGTATATTCTATTTGTTGTTTCCGTCTTAAGATATAGATAGTGAACAGAAGAAGTTATTGCGGAATCACAAGAGTCTGAGACGAACAAACTGTTGTGATTACTTTTTATATCTTACCTATCGGAGATAAATCTCGAGAAAATCTTATAGAAGATTAAACTCAATAAGATAGAAAAAGTAAGATCATGATACTCAACTACAAAGAAAATAGTTGGACCTTGCTTGACGAGTCCCAGGCGAAGTCTTTAAGTCATTATACCTACTAATAGTTTTCAAAAGAACTGGAAACCTAGGTTAAGAGAAAGTCGACTCTAGTTTGCAATTAGGACACACGAGAATGCTGGGATTAGGTTTCTCAGATGCTATAGTTTCTCCTTATATAGTCTTTCAAATCAGGGTTGCTTACAATCAAAGCTAAGATAACTTAGTAACAAAGCAATTAATATTCACCGTTAGATGAACTCCTGATTTAAGATTCAAGCTAAGTTTACTTAGAAAATAAGAAATCAATCTCCACTGTTAGATGGTTTAGCTTGATACACACAAATGAAACATACCTATACTCAGATATGGATGAACCATACCTAAACGTGTATAACAAGTTCACTCAGTAACAATTAACCGAAGTTAGCCATATGAACACTTTTATCTTAGCTATATTCATCTAACACTTCTGGACTCAGATAATCAACCAATCATGATAGATAATCAAATATATCTAAATGTGTTTTTAAGAGAATTGTTCAAATGTTCACTATCTCATAGAAATATTCATGAAGCATTTGAAACAAATTCGGCTTGGTTTGTAAGTGTGCAAAATACTTATACAAGAACCAATTCATGAACATAATGCCACGGTTTGCTAACCGAGTTCGCGTACCTTAAGGCATTAAGAATCAAGGACTTCAGTTCACAAACAGAGTTTGCAAACAAACCCGAGTTCATGAGTATAGCCAATAGTTAGCATACAGAGTATGTGAACAAGTTTTCATACTTACCGATTTTAGAACCTAACCACTGAGTTCGCAAACTTTGCTGTTCGCAAACATTGTTCACAAACCACATTTCCGGACCCATCACAGATAAACTCGTTCACAAACAAGAGTTCTGAACCTGAACTTGTTAGAGCATTGCTCGGTCAAACTCGCATGTGTTGCTATCTCAAGCATGTTTATCAATGTTAGTGATAAAAACTATAAGTCTTGATTTCTAGTCTACTATAGCTAAGGTCTCGGACTAGGATAGAAAGTGTAGTTGAGCTCAAGAACTCCATGTCAATCATCATATAAGACGAAGGACTACTCAAGGAACTGGTGGATCTTCATCGACTAAAAGGTATGTGAAGACTTGAACTTATCTATCACTCAAAAGTCTATTTATCTCCTAGCTTGAGACAAAAGTCGTTTTGCTATATAGACTTAGATTATACACATTTGGTATTTCGAGCCAAGTTTACCTCGCCTATCTATTTATCGAAATATGTGTTGTTAAAGCATTCACTTTAGCCAAGTTCATCTTTACCTAGTGAGGAAAGTCATGTTATGTTTCAATCACTTTGAAAATTGCTCTGACGAAAAATGGTTTGTGAATAACAACTATATAAATTTCTCTAAGAATGTTTCAATGATTGAAATGAGAGTTTAAACTATATAACCATTTGGAGTATATAAGCATTGTTGTGGAAACACATATATGTATAAGTCCTTATTACTTGAACCGAAGTTTGTGAACTTTGTTGATCAAGTGAACCGGGGAAGTGCGTGAGCTAAGTCCGCGAACCCAGTCCGCGAACTGGTGAAGTTCTCAAACCCGAGAATTTCTGCTGGAGATTGTGAACTCCATCCGAGAACATAAGTCTGTGAACTTGAGTAGGTTATGTCTAAAAACGATGTTTAGTGAACTTATCTTGATAAACTAAGGAATGCATTGAAAATCGTGGCTATAGAGTTCATGAACCGATTCATGTGAATCAAATTGTTTTTGCTTCAATTGTGTCTTGTGTAGTACATGAGATTTCCTTGCAATTGAACAACTCTCTAACTAGTTCATTTGAGTCATTCGAACTAGTTATGGTGAAGAAAAATATGGTTGATATGAAAGTGATCATATGGATAACCATTTGGTTAACTATTGTTGAACCAACTAATGACAAGTTTGGGTACGGTTCCACAATCCCAGGAACGTGCATTTCATGTTTGTATAACAAGCTATGTTTTCGATCTAACGGTTGATAAATATTAGCTTGAATCTAATCAGGTTTTTATCTAACGTTGAATATTGAATTCTTTGCTACGAATCTAACATTGATTGCAAACCCTGATTTGAAACACTATACAAGGGAGAACTCTAGCAACTGGGAAAACTAATCCCCACACATTCTGTGTGATACTAGTTGTCTAAGATAGATTCAATTCTCCTTTAACCTTTGGTTTATTCTTCTAAACCAGGTTAACGACTTAAAGACTTCATTGGGATTATGAAGCCAGACCGATACTTCTTTTCTTGTAGTTGTGTGATCTGTTCTTGTTGTTGCTATCGTACGAGTACAATTGTAATAATTGGCTTGAGATTTCTATCTCTGATAGGCAAGATAAAAAGTAATCACAAACATCTTCGTGTCATCGTTTGTGATTCCACAATATATTTTTTCGCTGCGTCGATTAAGACTATTGTGAGGTGATTGATAATTCTAGGTTGTTCTTCGGGAATATAAGACCGGTTTATCAATTAGTTTATATTCACCTTGATTTATCAAAAGACGGAACAAAACTCGTAGGTATATTCGTGAGAGACGGATTTATCTATTACAATAAACTTTTATGTGTGATACAAATTTGTTTGTTAAAGACTTCGACTTTGGGTCGTAGCAACTCTTAGATGTGGTTGAGATCAGCTAAGGTAATCAAGTACGTAGTATTCCTGCTGGGATCAGAGACGTATGAGCACAACTGTACCTTGGATCAGTGTGAGATTGGTTGGGGTTCAACTACAGTCCAGACCGAAGTTAGTTTGGAGTAGGCTAGTGTCTGTAGCGGCTTAATACAGTGTGTTCAATCTGGACTAGGTCCCGGGGTTTTTCTGCATTTGCGGTTTCCTCGTTAACAAAATTCTGGCATCTGTGTTATTTCTTTTCCGCATTATATTTGTTTATATAATTGAAATATCACAGGTTGTGCGTTGTTCAATCAATTAGAATATCCTACCTTTTGGTTGTTGATTTAAATTGATTGACACTTGGATATTGGTCTTTGTACCATCCAAGTTAACTCTCTTGTATTTAGTTGAGACTCGCAGTTTGCTTAAGTAATATTTAAATCAAGAGATAGAGATATTAACTCTTTGATATGATTTTTATCTAGATTGACTCTGACTATCTAGTTGATTCTCTAGAAAGTATATTGGAGTTTGTCCATACAGATTGCTAAGCAAAATATTGGGTGTGGTTGTTAGACCCCCGCTTTTTCAATTGGTATCAGAGAAGGGAAACACGTTCAACACCTTACAAGTATGTGTTTCTAGCGATTATGACTCTATGGGCAGTAGTGATATCTCAATAAATGCACCACCAGATCCAAGGATTTTAGAATTCTCTTCCATAACTGATTTAATAAAATCTGTAGAAGAAATTCTATATAAACCCCCACCAGGTTTAAAATCCCCTGAAGTGTTTTCAGGGCTTGAAAATAAGCTTGAGAGCTTATCTCTTGATGTTGAGTTATACCTCCAGAAAGAGCAAGAATCTCTTGACAGGCTAAATCAAGTTATGATGAATAATATTCATGTTGAGGTTTATATTGATTTACTAATCAGTGAGAGCAATGCTCCTCCTCTGTGTAATCCAATTAGTTGTGATAAACTAAACGAATTACAAGAGGAGTTTAAATCTCAGTCATCTGAGTGTATAACCTCAAAGCATGAATTGATTCGTTGCTTAATTCCTGATACTTCCTATCAAGATAGTAGTATTGTCTTCTTTTATGAAGAATCTAGGACGTCTATTTTTATCAAAAGAGTTTACCTTCGCAGTACTAAAAACTATCTGCAGAAACTGTTTTTTATAACTTGGAAAACAAGAAATCAGAAACACAAATCTTTTTGGGTTCTCTTGAAGTTCTTTGATAGAATTATAAAAACAGTTCCTTGTGTGTTTCTCAACACTACAAGATTTAAGAGTTGTTGGAAAGAAACTATTTCTTGGTGACATGGTGAGCAAGACATTATTCACCTCAACATAACTTGTTTGTGTTGAAAGTGCATCCTCACCAAGAAATGCCCTGTTATGTACACGGTGAGGGAAGCACAACAACCGGGGAACACAAATTATATTCGGTAAAGTTGTAGAATTCAATTGGACTTTTATAAAAAGGTATGTCTATAAACTTGATCAAGTTTTATGTTTTTATTACTTGTTTGAGTACTTATAGTGATCCATGTACCTTGATTATCGTTCATTTCTACCTAACTTGATCTGTGTTTAAGGTTCTTAAATGTTTAGGTTTGAAAGCATTAGTTCGGGATGTTTGGACTTCATGGTACATATACCAAGTATGTATAACATAATTTAAAACCAAAATACAGGGGTTTAAGTTCGCAAACCCCGTCTGAAAACTGCTCCAGGATACGAAAATTCGTTTGTAAACTCGTATGCATACTTGACCTCGATATTCGGTAAACTTGTTTTGGCCGTAACTTATTCGTCCGAACTCGGATTGACCTCATTCTTTTTGCAATGTCTTCCTATTTGAATTATCTTCAAAATGGAGATGATAAACCTTGAATTTGGATGAGTTAAGATTGGTATTTGTCCCGTATCTTGTTTTTGAGTGTTTTGCTCCGTTTCGTTGCACTTGTTTCACTTCTCCTGGACTTGGGCACTTGGATTCTTGGAGTAATACTCTTCTAAGATAATTTGTAAATTTTACAAGAATGTTGTTGGTGAATCACAAAGAAGGAAGTAGCACGCATTGCTATGGAATTCTTGAATGTTCACAATCATCCTATATGAACTATGGTGCATGGTATTTAATGACTTTGTATGTTCTTCTTTGTTTAGAAAATATTTTTATACACCTTTGGTAGATTTTCTTGGTGTAAATCCGTGCGAAAAAGATTGATTCTACCCTCTAAGGACAAATCATCTTGTATGTGCATTACGAGTTGTCTTGATGCCTAGGAAACTTCTTATGAGAATTTATTCTTGTTTTTGAGAAGGATTACTAGAGTTTGGAATAGCAATTATTGTGATTACACATAGCTATGTCCAATGTTTTCATCTTCATATTTTTAGATTTATTGGTTTAAACTCTAAATTTGTTTGGAAGATGATTTTTGCAGTATTAATCTTTATGGTTTTATATATTGCAATATTGTTATGGGATATGTTTCTATACGTCCGTGAACTTGATTATCCAATACCTTCTCAAAAGTAAAGTCGTTCATGAGTTGATATGCATGTATTGGTAAAAGAATGAATTGACTTTTGACAAATACAAAAGTTAAGCCTATTATGTCAATTTTTGATGGAAGATAGGTTAAAATCTTTTGTTGTTCAAGGATTATGTCTATTGAATGTCATTGTGCAAATGGTGATGGAAAATAGAATGAGTCCTTGCTTATTACACGGTATAAGGTCGATCTCCGATCCACAATTTTTGTGTACATACTGTGTTGTTCCATAAAGTGTCTTATGTTGAGCTCTATCGACTGAGTCATTGTTTTGGCACAGTTGTTGTTCCATGAGATACTTTATGTCGAGCATGACCAATTAAATTGATTACTTGTGTGATTAGTTTGGTTGTGTATTTCGATTAGATTAATTATGGGTTTTCTTGTGATTAATCTAATTGAGTTTTTGTAAGTCTCCATAAGTTTACTTGTGTTGAGCATTTCCGATTAAGTTAATCATGGGTTCTCTTATGATTAATTTAATATTTTGGGATACAAGTTCATACTTGTATATCCAAAGAAATCCTTCTTTTCTTTTTAAAATTAAGGTCATTCTTGTTGTTCTTTCGGGAATGACATATTATGGGGAAGAGTTCTTTTGAACTTGTGCTTAATTGACAAATCTTTGTGGGGAGTGCGGCTGTGGAATATTATAGGGGTTATCTTGTGTCTTTAAACTCCTTGATGAATGCATTTAGCTTCGAATTCATGATTCCATCTAAATAAGATGATATATGCTTTCTTTTTGTCATGAAATTTCTCTTTTGAAAATTTCATTAGGATCCCGTAATTGTACCTTTGCCAATTTTATTGATAAAAAGGGGGAGAATTAATATGTAGTTCACACTACAAATACATATGGTTTTCAGATCATTATGTAAGAGGGAGTGGTTTCCATTGAGATGGAGTATTGACTAAGGGGGGGTGACATATCACCATAGTATTGTCGTGAAAGTTGTGATACAATTGAATTTTGACGCTGTGTAATGATACTATGACACTGTATAACAATGATTGAGAACTCTTGTTTTCTCGTTGTTATAGCTACGGATTTTCAACAACGATGATGCTAAACTTATAACCTTTGGGATCATTGGAGTACTTTGAAGTGACGAAAATTTCAAGTAATGTTGAATATTAGGCATGTGGAATAGGAGCTACAAAAGTTTATTTATATATTTTTTGTATTCCATATGTATTGATAGTTTTTGTCACTAAAATTAACAAAGGGGGAGATTGTTAGAGCATTGCTCGGTCGAACTCGCATGCGTTGCTATCTCAAGCATGTTTGTCAATGTTAGTGATCAAAACTATAAGTCTTGGTTTCTAGTCTACTATATCTAAGGTCTCGGACTAGGATAGAAAGTGTAGTTGAGCTCAAGAACTCCATGGCAATCATCATATAAGACCAAGGACTACTCAAGGAACTGGTGGATCTTCATCGACTAAAAGGTATGTGGAGACTTGAACTTATCTATCACTCAAAAGTATATTTATCTCCAATCTTAAGACAAAAGTCGTTTTGTTATATAGACTTAGATTATACACATTTGGTATTTCGAGCCGAGTTTACCTCGCCTATCTATTTCTCGAAATACGTGTTGGTAAAGCTTTCGCTTTAGCCAAGTTCATCTTTACCTAGTGACGAAAGTCATGTTATGTTTCAATCACTTTGAAAATTGCTCTGACGAAAAATGGTTTGTGAATAAAAACTATATAACGTCCTCTGAGAATGTTTCAGTGATTGAAATGAGAGTTTAGACTATATAACCATTTGGAGGATATAAGCATTGTTGTGGAAACACATATATGTATAAGTCCTTATTGCTTGAACCAAAGTTTGCGAACTTTGTTGATCAAGTGAACCGGAGAAGTGCGTGAGCCCAATCCGCGAACTGGCGAAGTTCTCAAACCCGAGAATTTCTGTTGGAGTTTGTGAACTCCATTCGGGAACTTAAGTCCGCGAACCCAGTCCGCGAACTTGAGTAGGTTATGTCTAAAAACGATGTTCAGTGAACTTATCTTAATTAACTAAGGAATGCAATTGAAAACCGTGGCTATAGAGTCCATGAACTGATTCATGTGAATCAAATCGTTTTTGCTTCAATTGTGTCTTGTGTAGTACATGAGATTTCCTTGCAATTGAACAACTCTCTAACTAGTTCATTTGAGTCATTTGAACTAGTTATGGTGAAGAAGAATATGTTTGATATGAAAGTGATCATATGGCTAACCATTTGGTTAACTATTCTTGAACCAAATAATGTACAAGTTTGGGTACGGTTACACAAGCCCAGGAACGTGCATTTCATGTATGTATAACAAGCTATGTTTTCGATCTAACGGTTGATAAATATTAGCTTGAATCTAATCAGGTTTTTATCTAACGTTGAATATTGAATTCTTTGCTACGAAGCTAACATTGATTGCAAACCCTGATTTGAAACACTATACAAGGGAGAACTCTAGCAACTGGGAAAACTAATCCCCACACATTCTGTGTGATACTAGTTGTACAAAGATAGAGTCGCTTCTCCTTTAACCTTTGGTTTCTTCTTCTAAACCAGGTTAACAACTTAAAGACTTCATTGGGATTGTGAAGCCAGACCGACACTACTTTTCTTGTAGTTGTGTGATCTGATCTTGCTGTTTCTATCGTACGAGTACAATTGTAATAATTGGCTTGAGATTTCTATCTCCGATAGGCAAGATAAAAAGTAATCACAAACATCTTCGTCTAATCATTTGTGATTCCACAATATATTTTTTCTTTGCATCGATTAAGACTATTGTGAGGTGATTGATAATACTAGGCCGTTCTTCGGGAATATAAGACCGGTTTATCAATTAGTTCCTGTTCACCTTGATCTATCAAAATACAGAACAAAACTCGTAGGTATATTCGTGGGAGATGGATTTATCTATTACCATAGACTTTTTTGTGTGGGACAAATTTGTTTATTAAAGTCTTCGACTTTGGGTCGTAATAACTCTTAGTTGTGGGTGAGATCAGCTTAGGGAATCAAGTACGTAGTATCCTGCTGGGATCAGAGACGTAGGATCATAACTGTACCTTGGATCAATGTGAGATTGGTTGGGGTTCAACTACAGTCTATACCGAAGTTAGTTTGGAGTAGGCTAGTGTCTGTATCGGATTAATACAATGTGTGTTCAATCTGGACTAGGTCCCGGGGTTTTTATGCATTTGTGGTTTCCTCGTTAACAAATTTCTGGTGTCTGTATTATTTCTTTTCCGCGTTATATTTGTTTATATAATTGATATCACAGGTTATGCGTTGTTCAATAAATTAGAATATCCGACCTTTTGGTTGTTGATTTAAATTGATTGACACTTGGATATTAGTCTTTGGTACCATCCAAGTTATCTCTCTTGTATTTAGTCGAGACTCGCAGTTTGCTTGAGTAAGATTTACATCAAGAGATAGAGATATTAACTCTTTGATATACTTTTTATCTAGATTGAATCTGACTGTCTAGTTGATTCTCTAGAAAGTATATTGGAGTTTGTCCATACAGATTTCTAAGAGAAATATTGGGTGTGGTTGTTATACCCCCGCTTTTTCAGAACTAGCACTTCACAATTCGAATACAGGGTAAGCATACTATGCTATATCCAGACATTGGTAGTAGTTCTAAAACTCTCGTTAATCGATTTGAAACATCCTTAGAAGATGACAATGGTAATCTAACACATCCACTAACTTCTAGTAATTTTCAAATGATTATTTGATCAATACGAAACATCCCAAGTTAACATCAAATGATTGTCTCACACAAATCATGTAAGATGTTCAAGGTAATTTTCACATGATCATCTTGACTTGATATTTAGTTTCCAACAAATGAATTGTTTAAAACTAAAGTTTTCAAGTAGATGATGAAGCATTCTAATCTTTAAACTTGTATTTCGAGAATTATATGAACGAGATAAACTCGACTCGAAATTTCAAATGTGTATAACACTAAGTCTATACAGCTATACGACTTAGTCTCATTAGTAGATACAATTGAATAGACTTATGAGCGATAGATAAGTTTTAGTATCCACATACTTTTTGTCGTCGAAGTTCCTCCAAGCTCTTTAGTAGATCTTCTTCTTTAATTGGTGAACGTCGTGAAGTCTAATACTCAACTACACACTTCTATCCTAATCTGAGACATAGCTATAAGTAGACTAGAAATCAAGATATAATTTTGATCAACTAAACTTGACAAATAAGCTTGAGATAGTAATGCTTGAGAGTTCGACCGAGCAGTGCTCTAACAATCTTCCCATTTGTCAATTTTAGTGACAAAACTATCGATACATATGGATTATAAAATAAACAAACTTTGTAGCTTCTGATCCATCATGCTTGATTTCCTTGGCTCTTCAACTTCCTTGAATTCTTCGTTACTTCAAGTTCTCCATCGATTCTGAATGTGTTCAACTCATCATCATTGTTGTTGAAGATTCGTATCAATAAAAATACGAAAAAAAAATATTCTCAATCATTGTTATTCAGTGTCATAGTATTATTATTTAAATCAAAGTCCAATTGTATCACAACTTCGAAATAATACTACGGTAATATGATTTGCTCCCCCTTAGTCAATACTTCCATATTTTGCACAATATGTAAAACCTATAAAATGGAATCCACTCCCCCTTACATAATGATCCGTAAACCATATGTATGTAGTGTGACTACTAAATAATTATCCCCTTTTTTTTGAATATAAAGTGGCAAAGGTACGAAAACTATGGGACCGTTATGAATTCTCAAAAGATAATTCATGACTAAAGAAGCATACCGACTTTTCTTTAGATGATTTAATATAGTCGAGACTTAGTGTGTTCATCATGGAGTTTATTAAGATACAAGTTAACCCCTACAAATTCCACAACCGCTCTCCCCACAAAGAAATAGCAATTAAGCACAAGTTTATTTAAGAACTCTCCCCCATTTGATGTCATTCCCAAGAGAACAACATGAGCGACCTTACTTTTACAAAAAAAAAAAAAAAATCTTTGGACATTAACAAATCACATGGATTTGTATCCAGAAAACATCGAGTAAATTAACCGCAAGAGGATCTTTTTGATTAATTTAATCGGAATCACTCAACATAAGAAAACTTACGGAGTAAATACAGTACTTTCAACATAAAGTGGATCAGGAAAACATCAATATCTTGATAGTTCGTGTCCTGATCTTGCTTTGATTGTTGAGCTTGCTCCAACAAACAAGATAGATAGAAATCACAAAGTTTCTTCGTCTCAAACCTTGTAATTACACAAGTTTATACTTGTAAGGTGAATTATAATCTAGGATGCTCTTCGAGAGTCATAAGACTGGATTTTGAGGTGTGCTAGACTTTGTCTATTGTAATCAATTTCCTACCTCTCCTTGATCGTTGATCAGAAGGGAAATCACATATAGGCTTTAAAGTCTTCAATTGAGTTGAAACAAATCTTAGGCTGAAAAGAACGTCAGCTAAGGGAATCAATTGCGCGGAGTTCTTCTGGGATTCAAGAGGCGTAAGGAGCGCGACTGTAGTTGAATTTCTAGGACGGTTTAATTCAGTCTCAACTAAATTTCAGTCCGAAGTTTTGATAGTAGGCTAGAGTCTGTAGTGGCTTAATACAGTTTGGTGTTCAAATATGGACAAGGTCCCGGGTTTTTTTTGCATTTGTGTTTTCCTCGTTAACAAAATTTCTGGTGTCTCTGTTATTTCTTTTCTCGCATTATATTGTTTGTTTTTACAATTGAAATATCACATGTTGTACGTAAATCAATCAAAGTAGTTATACCCATACTTGTTTGTTAGATACGACTTGATTGATCTTGGATATTGATCTTTGGAATCATCCAAGTACTCTCACGGAATAATCAGGTTCACAGACTTGTCATTGTTTACATTATGATTGTGAGAGAAAGAGATATAAGCTTTTTATATAATTCTTGATTGAGATTCACTAATTTGAACTCTCGGAATTGTATTCGAGTCCATACAGGTTTCCTAAGATAAAGTTGGTGGTGTATTTTGGTACCCCCACGTTTTCAGAGGGTAAAAACATTTACTGTCCCCTGGTTCTGTCAAGATCACAAGAATATTCTTTAGAAAGATATTTTTTCAAGGATGAAAGATGTGGTCCTCTAGAAATCCGTCTTAGAGGTATGAAGATATCAAGTTTCTGATTCCAAAGCACATATTTGTCAGGTGAACTCTTCTTGTCAGTAGGAAGTCTAACATTGGACTTGTCCTTGTGCCGGGACATTGTGCCATGATAGTTGCTAGGCTTATAAATATTTGATGACAGTAATTCTGAATATTCTTATCATAATTGTTTTCGCTGAAAGTGCAACCAGGATCAATAGGAGATGTTGACAAACTTTTTACCTCTTTGATTGCAAGAAAAACAATTTTTGAAGATTAAAAATATGATTTTTCTTATGAAAATATTATATCACAAGATGACATTTTTACCATAATGAGAACAGAACTGCTGAGAATCAGAAGAAGTAGTGTACACATGATCTCGATTTTGAACTCTCTTAGATTGTCTTATGATGTGTATTTCGACATCATGTAACGGTAGGAGTAGGAGTGACCTTCTCAACACAATATGTGTTGTTTGAGATATTATCAGAGACAATTGATGTCGGAGAAGGTTTCCACTTGAATGCTAAGATTAGATTCAGTCTTTTCTTTCGGCGAATGTAGGACATCCATTTCAGAGGAATCAGTCTCAACTAATCGTTTCTCTCACACAGTGATCTTTCTAATAGTATCTTAAATACTACTAACCTTTTAAGTTTTTGAACAAGTTTATTAATATTGTCAGAAAAAGAATCAACAACTTCACAAAGATCACGTTCTCTGTTAAGAGATTGGTTGAGTTCAACAGCAACCTGAGCACTTTTCTTGGATATATTTAATCACAGAGGCTTGATGTTCAATGATCTTAGATGAGTCACTGCAACTTCTCGAAATATTCTTTTTTGATTCTGATATGGAACCTTTAGGAAACTTGGAGAACATATCTTTAGAAACCGAGGACACATGTTCTTAACCTCAGGATTCAGAAGAATCTACTGAGAAATTATCCTTTAATCTAAGTGAAAAATCAGGGGTATAACAACCACACCCAATAATTCGTTCGGAAATCTGTATGGACTAACTCCAATATAATTCCAAGAGAATCAACTAAACAGTCAGACTCAATCAGGGAAAGATATCCAAGAGTTATATCTCTTTCTCAAATCAATCAGCAAATCAACATGATGGAATCCGTGAACTGATTGGTATGAGAATAACTTGGACGGTAACAGAAAACAATGTCCAAGCGTCACTCAATTTCTATCCAGCAAACAAGGTCGGATTTACCAATTGATTGTACTACGCATAACCTATGATATTTCAATTAAATAAACAAATATAATGAGGAAAATAAATAACACAGACAACAGAAGTTTTGTTAACGAGGAAACCGCAAATGCAGAAAAACCCCGGGACCTAGTCCTGTTTTGAACACTACACTGTATTAAGACACTACAGACACTATCCTACTACAAGTTAACTTCGAACTGGAATGTAGTTGAGACCAAACCAAGTCTCACACCGATTAAGGTACAGCCGCGTTCCTTACGCATCTGAATCTTATCAGGACTTTACACACTTGATTCCCTTAGTTGATCTCACCCACAACTAAGAGTTGCTACGATCCAAAGTCGAAAACTTATAAAAAAATCTGTCTCCGACAGATAAGTCTATTCTGATAGATAAATCTGTCTCCCACAGAAGTACCTATGAAGTATTTGTTCCGTCTTTTGATAAATCAAGGTGAACAGGAACCAATTGATAATCCGGTCTTATATTCCCGAAGAACAACCTAGAAATATCAATCACCTCACAATAACTTAACCATATGGTAGTAGAAGAAGTTATTGGGGAATCACAAAGAATGAGACGCAGAGCTTTGTGATTACTTTTTATATCTTAGCTATCGAAGATAAATCTCGAGAAAATCTTAGAGAATATAGTACTCAATACGATAGAACAAGTAAGATCTGAACACGTAACTACAGAGAAAATAGTTGGGTCTGGCTTCACGAATCCCAAGTGAAGTCTCCAAGTCGTTAACATATAATGGTTTTGGAAAAACCTAGGTTAGAGGAGAATCGACTCTATTCGCAACTAAGACACAGGAAAGTGTCAGGATTAGGTTTTCCAGTTACTAGAATTCTCCCTTATATAGTTGTTTATCAGTGAAAACCTTTTCTGCTGATTTTGGAAATTTTGGGTGTGTGGATGAGAAACGAGTCTAAACCCTAAATAATGTACTGCACGGGAGTACTTTTGATTCGAGAGATCAATCTGTACAATGCTGGCCTAAACCAAGAAATGGTCGTTCCAGGATTGCTTCGGTCACAAAGTGAAGGGGAAGGGTTGGTCTTAGGGAGGGAAGCGAAGAAAGTGTCGAGACCAGAATAGTTGATTCTGGAAGTGTGGGTGTTTCGTGACTTGTATCAGAAAGTTGAACTGGCTAGCTATATGAAAAGCTATCAGATGATTTCTGGATGTTGTATTTTTCTCCTGACCAAAACTTGTTTGGTGGAAATAGGTGAGACCTATTTATACAGGTCGCAAAAAACGTACCCTGGTCTCGTAGGAAGTGGAAACAATTGAGTATTGGAACAAGGGAGTAACGGGTAACGCCTGGAATTTATGTTTCCATAATGGAGGATACGTTTACACCATTACTTCTTGCCATTACTAACCGACCCGCTTTATGACACTTTCCTGTAACGGGTGTATTGCACGCCGCATGTTGTAAACCGCCAGACCAATACCCTGATGAGTATCCCCCAGTTTGTAACATGTTTTGATGTCTCGAGTGTTTTCGTGGAAAACATGTAGCACTTTGCTACGTGTGGCAAGTTAAAATTGAGAGGCTTGCCGCAGGTAAATAGCATGTGATGCTATTAGGCTCGTCTTGGCTGGTCGTCTAAAACTTTCCACGAGCTTGCCGGCTCGGTGGCGAACTTCGATGGCCTAGATCGCATCTTATAAATAAGGGTAGTCGTTGATTGTGGCTACCTTGTGTTGGCGCCTGAAATGGCGTAGTGGCGTTTTGGTGTACGCCAGTGGCATGGCGTCATGGCTCGTGCATGCCAGTTGCACGGTGGTGCAAGTGGCGCCTGGCATAGCCATGGCCACTGGATTTAGGCGTCCAGTCGCCTAAAAGTTGCCACAAGTATATCAGTTCGGTGGAAAACTTGGATGGCTGAGATTGCATCTCAGGAGGAAGGGTAGCCGTCGATTATGGTTACCTACTGTTGGCGCCTAATAATGGCGCAATGGCCTTTTTAGGGCATGCCAGCGTCATTGTGGCATGGAAGGAATGGATCGTGCAAGTGGTGCCTGACATAGCCATGGCCTCTGGATTTTGGCGGCTGGTCGCCTAAAAGTTGCCACAAGTCTATCAGTTCGGTGGCGAACTTGGATGGCTGAGATTGCATCTCAAGAGGAAGGGTAGCCGTCGATCGCGGCTACCTTTTGTAAGCAGTGACGCCTTTAACGCGCGCTGGCGATGTTGCGGCATGGCTCGCATGGTTCGTGCATGCCATTGGCACGGTTGCGTAAGTGGCATAGCCACACCTGTGGCATGGCGGCATGGCCAAAGATGGGGTTTGGTGTTGTGACTAAATTAGGGTTTGGCATTGTGGCCGAAATTAGGGTTTAGCGTTATGGCCAAATTGGGATTTGGGTTTCGTGGCCAAAGTTTTGGCGGAATGGCTGGCATGGCTCGTGCATGCTAGTGGCGCAGTGGTGCAAGTGGCGCCTGGCGTAGCCATGACCTATGGAATTTAGGCGGCTGGTTTCCTTAAAGTTACCACAAGTCTATCAGTTTGGTGGCAAACTTGGATGGCTGAGATTGCGTCTCAGTAGGAAGGATAGCCGTCGATTATGGCTACCTTCCGTATGCAGTGGCGTCTTTAATGCGTGCCAGCGACATTGCGGCATGGATGGCACGGTGGCGCCTGGCATAGCCATGGCCACTGAAATTTTGGCACGTTGGTGTGGATCTCTTGCTTAAATTAGGGTTTGGATTTTCGAAACCCTAATTAGTATATATGGCATGTCGCATGCGGTGAGTGGCCATGTTTGGCGCGTTTGGCATGTGTGCCTGGTTTGTGTGTTTGGCATGTGCGTGTTTGGCGCGTTCGGCATGCGCGTTTGGCATGTTTGGCATGCCGTTTGGCATGTTGGCGCGTTTTTGGGAAGTCAATTGGCTTTGCGGCCATCTGGCGCGATTTCTTTCTTTTCAACACTGCGGCGAGTTTAAAGCAACCTGATTGGTTAATGTAAGAGGGCCGACCAGGCATGGGCGTGGATACACTTCTGTGTGAGTGTGGCGGGTTTAGAGCGACCTGATTGGTCGATTGGAAGTGGGGCCGGCAAGCTAGGGCGTGGCCACACTTCTAGTGCGCTGTGGCGGATTTAAAGCGACCTGATTGGTCGATGGGAAGTGGGGTCGACAAGCTAGTGCGTGGCCACACTTCAAGTACGCTATGGCGGATTTAGAGTGACATGATTGGTCGATGGGAAGTGGGTCCGGCAATCTAGGGCGTGGCCACACTTCCAATGCGTTGTGGCGGATTTAATCGCCTAGTTTGGCTAAGCGTAGTTTTTCGACCAACGGGGTTTAGTGTATTGCGCGGGGTGCGAAATCCTGATTTTGCAAATTAGTCGGGTTTATGAGTTTTTTGTGAGTTATCACAATAATTTGCTGGATTTTGTATGCTTCCACAAAAATACTTATCTACAGAATGCAATGTGCTTTCCTTCTGAGCATTTCGTGCGATGGCCTTAACTTTGGTACTTGGAGATTCATGCTACTCCGATGCAAGTGAACATAAATCCTTCATGCCATACGGATATTAAGGGTTCCGTCGGGGAACATAGCACATGAAAGTACTCAGTGAGTCTTGTATTGGCGAGGTGCCGAAATTTACAGAGCGTTTGGGATGGTTGCTACATTCACCAGTCTGGATAAATTTCATGTAAATATATTGAATGGCTCAATAAATATGTCGGTGGAGAGGTTAGCACTCACGGCACCGTTTCCTTGCAGAGTGACGTCACATCAGATGCAAGGTTTTACGATTTTAACCCTAAGCTAAAAACCACCATCAACAATAGTCTTTCAAATCAGGGTTTTCTTTTAATCAAAGCTAAGATAGCTTAGTAACAAAGCATTCAATATTCACCGTTAGATGAAAACCTTATTTAAGATTCAAGCTAAATTTGCTTAAAACCGAAGTAACATCTCTCCGCCGTTAGATGGTCTTAGCTTGTTACACACAAATAAAATATACCTTCATTTAGATATGGGTAACCGTACCTAAACGTGTATATTGAGTTGGCTCAACAATAGTTAACCGAAGTTAGCCATATGAACCTTTTGTATTAACCACATTCATCTAACACTTCAAGATCAAATATGACGATCAATCAATCATGAAAGATTATCAAATGAATCTAAATGTGTTACTAGTAGAGTTATTCAATTGTTCAATATCTCATAGAAATATATATATGAATCAATTGAAACAAAATTGGATTTATTCGTAATCGTACAAAGTACTTATACCGAAATCAATTCATGAACATTAAGCCATGGTTTGCAAAGATTGCATTCCTTAATTTATTAATGTATTTGTTCATGAGTATGAGAATCATACTTAACCGATTTTAGAACTTAACCAACTAAGTTTGCAAACTGGTATGCAAACTATAGTATCCGGACTTGGTCTTGTCCAGCCGTTTACAAACGGGTACGAAAACAGTCGTCCCGGACCTAACTCAGGTAGAACCGTTTGCATACTGGTATGCGAACTTGGTTCCCGGACTTTGACAGTCAAAACCATTCGCATACTGGTATGCAAACAAGGTTTCCGGACCTGAATCATACCAAAACAGTTTGCATACTAGTATGCATACTGTGTTGTATCCAGACAAAGGTTAATTGTTCTAAACTCCCATTTCAATAATTGAAACATCCTTAGAAGACGACAATGGCTGTCTCACACATACCATTAGCTTATAAGTAATTTTCAAGTGATCGAATGATCAATACGAAACTTTCCGAGTCGACATCAAATGATTGTCTCATACAAATCATGTAAGATGTTTCAAGGAAATTTTCACATGATCATCTTTTGACTTATTATTTAGTTTCCAATTAATAAATTTTTTCCAACTAAACTCGTCAAGAATAAGATGAACGTAGCTAAAGAAAAAAGCTTTCAACTCGTATTTCGAAAAATAGATAAGCGAGATAAACTCCGCTCGAAATATCAAATTGTGTATAATATAAAAGTCTATATAGCTATACGACTTTCATTAGGAGATAGATTAGAATGGACTTCCGAGTGATAGATAAATTTTAGTCTCCACATACCTTTTATTGATGAAGTTCCTCCAAGCTCTTCTCAGTAGATCTTCGTCTTCAATCGATGAACCGCCGTGAAGTTTAAAGATCAAATACACATTATATCCTAATCCGAGACGTAGCTATAAGTAGACTAGAAATCAAGACTTATAGTTTCGATCACCTAAACTTGACAAACAAGCTTGAGATAGCAACTCTTGCGAGTTCGACCGAGCAATGCTCTAACAATCTCCCCTTTTGTCAATTTTATTGAAAAAACTATCAATTCATATGGATTACAAAATAAATAAACTTTGCAGCTTCTCATCTAACATGCTTGATTTCTTTGGTTCTTTAACATTCCTTGAATTCTTCGTCACTTCAAGTACTCCAGTTATTTTCAATGTGTTCAACTCAGCATCATTGTTGTTGAAGATCCGTAGCCATAACAATAAGAAAACAGTTGTTCCCAATTAGTGTTATACAGTGTCATAGTATTATTACACATCATCAAAGTTCAATTGTATCACAACTTTGACAATAATACTATGGTGATATGTATCGTTCCTCCTAATTCAATACTTTATCACACAATGAAAATCACTCCCCTTACATGGTGATCCGTAAACCATATGTACATAGTGTGAACTACAAAATAATTCTCCCTCTTTTTGTCAATATAAATTGGCAAAGGTACGAAAACTACGGGATCATAATGAAATTATCAAAGAGATAATTCATGACTACAAGAGAACATATCAACTTTGTTTCGATGATTTCACATGGTCGAAATTTAGTGTATTCATCAAGGAGTTTATGAAGATACAAGATAACTCCAATAATATTCCACAGCCGCACTCCCCACAAAGATTTGGCAATTAAGTACAAGTTCAATTAAGAACTCTCCTCCATAAAATGTCATTCCTGAAATAACAACAAGAGCGACCTTACTTTTACAAGAAAAGGAGGATTTCTTTGGACATTAACAAATTGCATGAAACATGAATTTGTATCCAGAAAACTTGAATAAATTAACCACAAGAAAACCTTGTTGATTAATTTAATCATAAATGCTCAACATAAGAAAACTTACAGAGCCATACAATACTTTCACATAAAAGTGGATTAGGAAAAGATCAATACTGCGGAATATTCAAAAGTTCATTATATATTTTATCAATATTTGTATAAAGTCATAATAGACTTAACTTTTGACATATTCAGCTAAACTTCTTATGGATTTAACATATTTAGCAATTTAATTGAAAGATAAAATCATTCAAGGCTAAAATACCATTAAAGTTATTACAACCATTAAAAGATAACAGTTTTAATAAGTTCGACATAAGGAGAATTATAACAAACAAAAACAAATGAAAAGCAGTTCCAAGTTCTCATAAAACTCCCTAGCAATTTCATCAAACTTTTCAATCAGTTCTAGATAAGCTTCTGAAGCATAATCCACTTGCTCCTGCAAATATTCAACTTGTTTTAGAAGATGGATTATCTCAGGATTAGGAAGATGCTGGAGTTCTGCATATCTTTCGATACTTATCATGGACAAGACTTTTGGTCCTCCAAGACTGGTTCCAACAAAAATAATGGCGTAATGACTGCAAATCCTTGAAATGAGACAAGGAAAGACTAGAGTCTTCTTTGAAGTCTGACTTACTGTTGATGGTGGATTTTTGACAAAGGATAAAATCGCAAAATCATAACCTTGCATATTCCTGATCCAGTAATCAGACGAATATTGAGACTCATGTCTCTCGTTTAAGCATGAAATCTCATGCCACGATGATCTCTAACTGAGTGTATTGCCTCTCAGATCACCCATAAGAACCTCTGACTGGGTGTATTGCCTCTCAGAGCATATGTGAGTATGCAGTCTCTCAATTGAGACCACGACATATTTCATCATTACTGAAAAATTTCAGCAATCACTTTTATATAGAATCGAAAATGATTGGACGGCTTCTAGACAACTTGGCTGCTAGTATAGAGCGATAACGTCTTCAGGATGTAACAATGTTTTTCCTGACTATATAAAAGACATATGTATAGAATCTTAATGATTTAACGGCTCCTAGACAGCTTCACTACTAGTATAGAGCGATAACACCTTCATGATGTAACAATGTTTTCCCTGACTATACAGAATAAATATGACGCTTCAATTAGCTCATATCGCTCAATTCTCGAATAATCATAATGCTCCTAGACAACTTGCCTCCTAGTATAGAGCCATCAATTAATTATTTCTAGTCGCAAGATTCATCAATTGAATTCCTAGAAAGGATTCTACGTTAATCATAATATTTTGTTACTTCGATTCATGGCTTTTCCCAGTGGAATTCCATGGGCTAGTAATAAATATTCAACGTACGGGCATCTGGGCCACCACCGAGTAAGCCTCGAGAAAATGGTGCGAGTGTACTTACCAATAATGTACGAACGAGTACCCAAGCGCACGAACGAGCACTCAAAAATATGGACAAACGAGAAAACCTATGCAAAATAGGGAAGAAAAATAATTTAATAAAATAATAAAGAGGCGCCTAAAAGGACCGGGCCCACCGACCGGTCATGCCGACGTGGCCGGTCCCACGCCTCTTTTTTTTATTTTACCTTATTTTATTATTTTTCCTAATCTCATGAAAACTCCTTCATTTGAGCAAACTCCCTCTTTTGAGCAAAACTCTCAGTTTCTCCATATTTCCTTCACACGATGAAAAATAATTAAAAAATAGGAAAAGGTGTCACGTGACCGGGCCTACTAGCCGGTCGGCCATGCCATAGCCGTGTCCAATCCCACGCCTTATGATCCCTTATTTTATTATCATTATTATTTCTTTCATCTCATGATACTCCTTCGTTTGAGCAAAAACCCTGGTTTTTCCATATTTTCTCAAATATTGCCCAAACCATCAAAAAGCCAAAATGTCAAATGGTCACATGACCGACTAGGCTACTCACGAAAAATATTAAAATATTATTATTTTAATTTTCTCAAAATGTTGGTCGTGCGAGCAAAGTTCTACTTGCTCATTCGAGTAAGATCAAACTCTTTTGATAATCCAAAATATTGCTCAAACGCGCACCAGAAAATACCAAATTCTCAGGACTGAGACACGGACACTATGGTGACACGGGCATGTCACCTTGACCGACCAGGGTCGGGCCTTTGGCTTGCAAGGATCCGGTCCCACACATCTTCATAATTTGACCTAATTTGTTCGTATTGGGTTCAAACTCTTTCCAAATAATTTGGAATTTCATCAAACGACCGACCATCGGCCCCAAGACCACCAATGGTTGGTTCCATGCCCTCTTGGTCGGTTCCTCATCTCTCCATAATTGTATTTTATTGCCTAATGCTCAGACGAGTAACATTTCAATAAATCTACCTTGTCTAGGAAAAGAAACACCAAGTACTTCACTAAAATAAGCCTTTAGTCATGTATTATGGTTTTAGTTCGAGAACTGTTGCAAAAAGTTTGTGTACAATATTCTATTCATGAAATAAACCTATACACACATATAAATGTTGCTTCAACAAAATAACTCATAACTTCTTCATTATAACTCGAAATTGAGGGATTCTTGGCTCGTTGAATTCGTATTTTCATTCACTACAACATAAGGACCTTTCCAGGGACAAAGGTCATTCTCACTAAAGTCTTAGTCTCAAAGGTCCTCGAGCGTATACATAAATGTGTATTTACTGTAATACAAATTGTTCCATAAAGTGGGCACTTGTTTCAATAGATAAAGAGATAAGGTAAACAAAAGAATCAAGTGTTTGTTACTAACCTTTAATGAAGTTCTTCATATATTTATTCGCGAGTCTTCAATCTTCGAAGATAACTTTGATTCTATATTATACTTTTAAAACCTAATCTAGTCCGAACTGACTTTAGTAGACTAAATCAAGAATGTGTTTTTGGCATATAAATCCGACAACTAAGTTGACATACCAATGCCAGTGAGTTCAACGCCTTAACAATCTCCTCATTTGTCAATTTTAGTGAGAAAACCATTTTACATATGCTCTAATTCCACTATGCTTCTTGATTTCTTGAATTTTCAACATCTTCGATTCTGCATGGATTTATTGTGTACTTGTTGAAGATCCATAGCATATTAACAACTTATGAGAATATTAAAATTAGAGCATTTAGAGTGAATAATCAATCTACTCAAGTTGTTAATATGTTTTCCCCCTTCGTAATATAATCCACTCCCCCTTATATAATGCTCCAAAAAACCATATGTTATAGTGGAATACTACTAATAATTCCCCCCTTTTTTGTCAATAAAATTAGCAAAGGAAAAAAAACAAGGGATCGTAATAAATTACACAAAAGAGTTATCAAAACCGACTAGAGATAACATACCAAATTTTTGTTTAGACGATTTCACTAAGGAAACTTAGCATCTTCATCATGGAGAGATAAAAGTACAGTCTTCTTCTACAATTCCATATCCTCACTCCCCCACAAAGATATATCATGTAAGCACAGGTCCAAATTGAATTTTCCCTCATTTGATGTCATTCCCAAGAGAATAACAAAAAGAGACCTTACTATGGAAGATAATGATTTGTGTATTGGATTTTTGCAATTCCACAAGGAGATATGAGCTAAAAATCAATCATTAAAAGTTTATCATGAGATCATGGTTCTAATCAAGGACCACAAAGTGGTAATGTATAAATATATCATGGTATTCAAACAACACACTGTATATAATCATGAAGATCACATATTGCAATCATTTTTACTAAGATATAAACTCGTAAAAACAAGATTTGTTTTACTCTTAGGGGGGAATCAACCTTTTCAGCAAGGAATTACACCAAGAATGACATCCAAAAGCATATGAAAAAATTTCCCTGACAAAGAAAAAGATGCACATATATATGTCAATAAGGACCGTGCACCATGATAGATAGAGGCAATTATGCCTTTGAATTTACAAGCATAAGTGGGGTTCATTAACACTCAATACTTAAACCATGATCCACAAACACAAAGTGATTTAGTAAACAAAGTAGTCTTAGAAGTATCTATGAGAGTTGTATCAACGCCAAATATATTTCTGAAAATAGTTTATGAGAATCTGCTTAGTTATGTACTGGATAAGTATATGGGTATGCGTACCTATTGAACTGTCTGTGAACTGAGGTTGCAAGGGTACGCGTATCGGGTATGTGTACCCTTAGCCATTCACGAACTCAGATTCCAGGGGTAAGCATACTGGCGCGTACCCTCCCTCTCATTCACGAACTCAGAATATCAGGGTACGCGTACCTCCCCTGTGTCGGAACTCAGATGTTTAGGGTACGCGTATTGGGTATGCCTACCTATCCTGTATCCAGAATCTCATTAGTTCTGTAAACTTTCTTTAAACAATTTGAAACCTTCCCAATCTCCATAGATAATTGAAAAAGCGGGGGTACAACAACCACACCCAATATTTTGATTAGCAATCTGTATGGACTAACTACAATATACTTTCAAGATAATCAACTAGACTCAATATTAATAAAGTATATCAAAGAGTTATATCTCTCTTTCACGATTCAATTCTTACTCAGGCAAATAGAAATCTGCGAGTCTAATTGAATACAAGATAAATCACTTGAACGGTACCAAAGACCAATGTTCAAGTATCAATCGATGTAAATCAACAACCAAAGGTTGGATATTCTAATTGATTGATTCAAACGCACAACCTGTGATATTTCAATTATATAACAAAATATAATGCGGAAAATAAATAACACAGACACCAGAAGTTTTGTTAACGAGGTAACCGCAAATGAAGAAAAACCTCGGGACCTAGGTCAGATTGAACACACACTGTATTAAACCGCTACAGACACTAGCCTACTACAAACTAACTTCGGTCTGGACTGTAGTTGAACCCTAATAAATCTCACACTGATCCAAGGTACAGTTATGCTCATACGTCTCTGATCCTAGAAGGATACTACGCACTTGATTCCCTTAGTTGATCTCACCCACAACTAAGAGTTGCTACGACCCAAAGTCGAAGACTTTAATAAAAAAATCTGTATCACACAGAAAAGTCTACGGTAATAGATAAATCTGTCTCTCAAGGAAATACTTACGAGTTTTATTCCGTCTTTTGATATATCAAGGTGAACAAGAACCAATTGATAAACCAGACTTATATTCCCGAAGAACATCTCATTATTATCAATCACCTCATAATAATCTTAATCGACGCGGCGAAAGAAGATATTGTGGAATCACAAACGATGAGACGAATATGTTTGTGATTACTTTTATATCTTGCCTATCGAAGATATCAATCTCAAGCCAATCGTTACGATTATACTCAACACGATGGAATCAGCAAGATCAGATCACACAACTACAAGAAAGTAGTATCGGTCTGGCTTCACAATCCCAATGAAGTCTTCAAGTCGTTAGCCTACAGTGTCTTGAGAAGAAATCTAAGGTTAAAGGAGAATCGACTCTAGCTAATACAAATAGTATCACACAGGAGGTGTGGGGATTAGGTCTCCCAGTTGCTAGAGTTCTCCCTTATATAGTCTTTCAAATCAGGGTTTGGAATCAATGTTAGCTTAGTAACAAAGCATTCAATATACACCGTTAGATGAAAAGCTGAATAGATTCAAGCTAATATATTTCAACCGTTAGATCGAAAACTTAGCTTGTTACACACAAATGAAATGAACGATTTTAGGTTCGTATAAAAGTACACAAACATGTACATTGTTGGTTCAACAATTGTTAACCAAATGGTTAGCCATGTGAGCACTTTCATATCAACCATATTTTTCTTTACCATAACTAGCTCAAATGACTCAAATGAACTAGTTAGAGAGTTGTTCAATTACATAGATCTTATAGAGTATGCAAGACACAATCGAAGCAAAAACTATTTGATTCACTCGAATCAATTTATGAAGTTTATAGCTACGGTTTGCAAAATTGCATTCCTTAGTTTATATAAGTATAATTTCACGAATAATCATTTTTAGAAAATAACCAACCTAAGTACACAGACTTAAGTACCCGGAATAAGTTTGTAAATGGTTTACAAACTCCAGCAGATTTTCTCGAGATGAGAATCTCCGACAGTTTGCTGTCTGGGTACGCAGACTGGGTTCGCGGACTCTGTTCTGGTTTTCCTGATCAACAAAGTACGCATACTTTGGTTCAAGGAATAAGGACTTATACATATATGTGTTACCACACAATGCATATATCCAACAATTGTTATATAATATAAACCCTCATTTCAATCATTGAAACATTCTTAGAGGACGTTGTATAGTTGTTGTTCACAAACTATTTTTCGTCAAAGACATTTTCAAGTGATTGAAAAATAACATGACTTTCGTCACTAGGTAAAGATGAACTTGGCCAAAGCGAAAGCTTACCAACACATATTTCGAGAAATATATAAGCGAGATAAATTCGGCTCGAAATAGCAAATGTGTATAATCAAAGTCTATATAGAAAAACGACTTTTGTCTCAAGATAGGAGATAGAGTAGATAGACTTTTGAGTGATACATAAGTTCAAGTCTCCATATACCTTTTAGTCGATCAAGTTTCACCAGTTCCTTAAGTAGTTCTTCGTCTTGTATGATGATCGCCATGGAGTTCTTGAGCTCAACTACACTTTTTATCCTAGTCCGAGACTTAGCTATAGTATACTGGAAATCAAGACTTATAGCTTTGATCACCAACATTGACAAACATGCTTGAGATAGCAGCGCATGCGAGTTCGACCGAGAAGTGCTCTAAAAATCTCCCCCTTTGTCAATTTTAGTGACAAAACTATCAATACATACGGAATACGAAAAATAGATAAGTAAACTTTTGTAGCTCCTATTCCACATGCCTAATCTTCAACATTACTCGAAATCTTCGTCACTTCCAAGTAATCCAATGATTCCAAAGGTTGTAAGTTTAGTATCATCATTGTTGAAAATCCGTAGCTATAACACTGAGAAAACAAGAATTCTCAATCATTATTACACAGTGTCATAGTATTATTATACGGCATCAAAGTTCAATTGTATCACAACTTCGACAACAATAATGTGGTGATATGTATCACTCCCCCTTGGTCAATACTCCATCTCATATGGAAACCACTCCCCCATACATAATGATCCGAAAACCATATGTATTTGTAGTGTGAACTACACATTAATTCTCTCCCTTTTGTCAATAAAATTCGCAAAGGTACGAAAACGGGATCCCAATGAAAATTTCCATAGAGATATTTCATGACCAAAAGCAAGCACATATCAACTTATTTAGATGTAATCATAAATCTGAAGCTAAATTCTTTCATCAAGGAGTTCATAAAGATACAAGATAATCCTCATAATATTCCACAACTGCACTCCCCACAAAGATTTGGCAATTAAGCACAAGTTCAATTAAGAACTCTCCCCCATAAAATGTCATTCCCGAAAGAACAACAAGAGCGAGAAAAGAAGGATTTCTTTGGACATAAAAAATCACATACGAATATGAATTTGAATACAAATAATACTTAATTAAATTAACCACAAGAAAACCCATGATTAATCTAATCAGAAATGCTCGACATAAGAAAACTTACGGATCCGCACAGTATATACATAAAATATGGATCAGGGAAGATCAATACTGCGGTATAGACAAGAATTCCTTCTATTTTCCATCACTATTTGCACAATGACATACAATAGACATAATCCTCGTAAACAAAAGTTCATCCTATCTTCCATCAATATTTTCATAATGACATATAATAGGCTTAAAAATTTTGTACTGTCAAAAGTTCATTCATTCTTTTATCAATACATTCATATCGACATACGGAATACTTAACTTTTGACAAAGTATGGGACGACCATAGTTCACGGATGCAAACACACATATCCCATAACAAGTTTGCGATATATAAAACCATAAAGATTAATACTGCAAAAATCATCTTCCAAACAAATTTTTAGAATTTAATGAAATAAACCTAAAAACATGAAGATGAAGACGTTGGACATAGCTATGTGTAATCACAATAATGGATATTCCAAACTCTAGTTATTCTTCCTAAAAACACAAGAATAAAATTCTCATAAGAAGATTTACTAGACAAAATAACTCTTAGAGAACATGATTTATCAAACATTAACCGCGTTCAGCAACTAGGGATTGAACAAGGACTAGCTCATCAGTTGCTTTCTTCAGTTCGTTTTTCAGAAAATCAAGATTCCTTGTTGCTATACCGAGTTGTTCAAGTACGACCTCAAAATCTCAAAGAAGATTTCCGACCTGTTGTGATGACATCTGAACTGGTAGTTTGTTTTCATGATCAACAACATGATAGCAGGTTATGAAAATAGGGTTCTTGTGAAACCCGATAAGCTTTCCCTTCTCATCATTGTCTTCCTTGTTGCATCCATCCATTGTAAGCAAAGAAATCAGATGAACCTTGACGTTACGGAATGTATATGTACCAAAGCTTAGCATGATACATGTGTATATATATATATATATATGAGTATTTCTTAGGAAACCCTAGGGATACTCGTATACGTTCTGTGTGGGTCCGGTGATCGTGCACTTATGGTTACAACCTTGATATGAGACCAAAGATGGAGCAAAATTTAGAAGGGATCATGACACTCAAGAATCATTCTAAACAAGAGATGACTTTTTAATTCAAGAAAACATAAGAGAATCGTTGAAGGACAAGGCAATCAACAAGAAATCATTCTCAAAAGTGAATGATCAACTTATATCGAGTAAAATACTGGAGCAAGGCTCAACAGTTTAATGATCATTGTTTTGTAAAAGAAATATAACAACTACTTTCTCAAGACATACATGATTCTTGAGAATTATAAGCATCCTTCCATATTACAAGAAGGACGCTATATATTGAGTAGTCATGTTGTATTTTGATGAGCATTTTGCTCATCAAGAATATTGACTTCTTTTCTCTTTCCTTCTTGAAGATTTTCAGAAAAATCATTAGGATTAGTAGAAAAAGATTTACTCAGAGGGGTACAAGGAATACCTGAACTTGTTATTTTCCTTGTTTTTTTGATGCTCCGCTTGAGTCTGTTTATGCTGATTTTGAGCTTCGAGACTCGATTATTGATACGAATGAAATCTGGAGCAGACACCTGGAAATTTATTGTGTTCTTTAGGAGGAGAAGAGGAATTTGGCCTTTCTTTCTTTCTCCTATGTCTTTTTCTCTTCTCAGAGTTATTTAAGAAGTCATTTGTCCTTCTGTTGTTCTTCCTTCTGCAATTGTATGCGTTTTTAGTCTCAAACTCACAACCAATAAATGTCTTATCACAGTACTTTTCTTGTTTGCCGACAATGCATTTTACTCCAACAAGATGAGAAACAGGTTTAATAACTTCTTTAGACACCCATGCAAGAATATTATGAAGTTTTTCATTCCCTAATCGAAAACGACATCTTCGTTCAGGATGTCATTTATTTCCGCAATACTAGCAGTTAAAGACTTGGCATTCACTGTCCTCGTGTGAGTAGATTTCGAAGAAGCAAACTCCTTGTCTCTAGACCTGTTGGCTGCTTGAAAAGTTTTTTCACATGAAGAGTTTTCATTAGCATGAACAAAATTGATCTTACAAGTACTTGGAGCGTTCATTCCCTTATAGCCTAGACCACGTGTATCACGATATTCTTTGAATGCTCCAAGCATAGAAGATAATTTTGTAGAGCTAGAATTAAATATTTTCAGATTTTCTTCCAGTGATTTTAATTTAATAAGGGCAGCAATGAGACCAATCTCCAACGATTTTTCTCTGGCGAGGAGACTGAGTTCCCTGTCATTAAAACTTTTTTGTTGAGAGTCATATCTTGCTTCAGATTCTGCAAGTCTTTCTTTCAACACAAAGAGATTTTGAAAAAGTTTGTCACACTCAGACCTCTTTGAGCGTACTTCTTCTTCTCGATCTTTAACGATAGATTGCAAAAGTTTATATCCACAATCATACCCCTTAAAGAGTTTTCTCAGTTTTCTGTTTTCTTGAAAGAGAGGTGCCATGTATTTACTCAAGCAAGTAGTTGACTTCTTTTCTTTCAAAGCATGGTCAAAAAGCTCGATATATTGAGATACTTCCTCATCAATAATTTGTCCTCCTTATGAATCACTATCATTTGAAAGATCATCCAACTGTTCATCAAGAAATTTTTCCCAGTCAAATGCAGATTCAGTCAAAGGACCAGAGACAGAGTTTTTCTTAGAAGCTTCAGAACTTTGAAGTTCACAAGGATAACTCTGGGTTGATGTTGCGTTACCTGAGATAGTACTCTTGTCCATAGAGTCAGATCGCTACAAACACAGACTTGTAAGGTCTTTAAACGTGTTTGCCTTCTCTGATACCAATTGAAAAAGCAGGGGTACAACAACCACACCCAATATTTCGATTAGCAATCTGTATGGACTAACTCCAATATACTTTCAAGAGAATAACCTAGACTCAATCTTAATAAAATATATCAAAGAGTTATATCTCTCTTTCTCGATTCAATTTTTACTCAAGCAAATAAAAATCTGCGAGTCTAATTGAATACAAGAGAAATCACTTGAACGGTACCAAAGACCAATGTTCAAGTATCAATCAATGTAAATCAACAACCAAAGGTTGGATATTCTAATTGATTGATTCAAATGTCCAACCTGTGATTTTACAATTATATAACAAAATATAATGCGGAAAAGAAACATACAGACATCAGAAGTTTTGTTAACGAGGAAACCGCAAATGCAGAAAAACCTCGGGACCTAGTCTAGATTGAACACACACTGTATTAATCCTATATAGACACTAGCCTACTACAAACTAACTTCGGTCTGGACTGTAGTTGAACCCCAATCAATCTCACACTTATCCAAGGTACAATTATTCTCCTACGTCTCTGATCCCAGCAGGATACTACGCACTTGATTCCCTTAGCATATCCCACCCACAACTAAGAGTTGCTACGACCCAAAGTCGAAGACTTTAATAAACAAATCTGTATCACACAGAAAAGTCTACGGTAATAGATAAATCTGTCTCCCACAAAAATACCTACGAGTTTTGTTCCGTCTATTGATAAATCAAGGTGAACAGGAACCAATTGATAAACCAGACTTATATTCCCGAACAACATGTCAGTATTAGCAATCATCTCACAATAATCTTAATCGACGCGGCGTAACAAGATATTGTGGAATCACAAACGATGAGACAAAGATGTTTGTGATTACTTTTATATCTTGCCTATCGGAGATATCAATCTCAAGCCAATCGTTAGGATTGTACTCAACACGATAGAATCAGCACGATTAGATCACACAACTACAAGAAAGTAGTATCGGTCTGCCTTCACAATCCCAATGAAGTCTTCAAGTCGTTAACCTACAGGGTCTCGAGTAGAAACCTAAGGTTAAAGGAGAATCGACTCTAGCTAATACAACTAGTATCACACATGAGGTGTGGGGATTAGGTTTCCCAGTTGCTAGAGTTCTCCCTTATATAGTCTATCAAATCAGGATTTTTAATCAATGTTAGCTTGGTAACAAAGCATTCAATATTCACCGTTAGATGAAAACCTGATTAGATTCAAGCTAATATCTTTCAATCGTTAGATCGAAAACTTAGCTTGTTACACATGAATGAAATGCACGATTTTAGGCTTGTGTAACCGTACCCAAACATATGCATTCGTTGGTTCAACAGTAGTTAACCAAATGGTCAGCCATATGAGCACGTTCATATCAACCATATTCTTCTTTACCATAACTAGTTCAAATGACTCAAATGAACTAGTTAAAGAGTTGTTCAATTCCTTAGATATTATAGAAGTATACAAGACACAATCGAAGCAAAAATGATTTGATTCACTCGAACCAATTCATGAACTTTATAGCCATGGTTTGCAAACTTGCATTCCTTAGTTTATATAAGTATAAGTTCACGAATAATCGTTTTTATAAAATAACCAAACTAAGTACGCGGACTTAAGTACCCGGAATAAGTTTGTAAATGGTTTACAAACTCCAGCAGATTTTCTCGGGACGAGAACCTCTAACAGTTCACGGACTGGGTACGTGGACTGGGTTCGCAGAATCTGTTCTGGTTTCCCTGATCAACAAAGTACGCATACTTTGGTTCAAGTAATAAGGACTTATACATATATGTGTTACCACACAATGCTTATATCCAACAATGGTTATATAATCTAAACTCTCATTTCAATCATTGACACATTCTTAGAGGATGTTATATAGTTGTTGTTCTCAAACTATTTTTCGTCAAAGCCATTTTCAAGTCATTGAAACATAATATGACTTTCGTCACTAGGTAAAGATTAACTTTGCCAAAGCGAAAGCTTACCAACACATATTTCGAGAAATATATAAGCGAGATAAACTCGGCTCGGAATAGCAAATGTGTATAATCAAAGTCTATATAGTAAAACGACTTTTGTATCAAGATAGGAGATAGAGTAGATAAACTTTTGAGTGATAGATAAGTTCAAGTCTCCACATACCTTTTAGTCGATGAAGTTCCACCAGTTCCTTGAGTAGTTCGTCGTCTTGTATGATGATCGCCCTGGAGTTCTTGAGCTCAACTACACTTTCTATCCTAGTCTGAGACTTAGCTATAGTATACTAGAAATCAAGACTTATAGTTTTGATCACTAACATTGAAAAACATGCTTGAGATAGCAACGCATGCGAGTTCGACCGAGCAGTGCCCTAACAATAATTAATATCGTTGCTTGGGAAATTTCCAAATGATCAACTTAAAACAAAAATAATTCATATTCTTAACTAGGATTGTTAAAAAATTATGAACATGTATTACTTAAATCATCAATTACTAAATCGTTCTTAGTTGTTATGGAATCTGGACCATTAGCCACATTGGTTTGTCTATTATAAGTACCTCACCTTTGGTCAATTATCTCTCAGCTAATGGTTAATGATGTACCCGTCATCAGCATGATTATCATGTCTTGAGAGTTCTACCCAGAAATCATAACCTAAGTTTAAATGTCAACATTATGATTAAATAGATTATCTAGGAGCATATCCTTCATATCTTATTACGTAGCTATTCTCATAGATCATGTTATCCTCTCTTGCTTAGGAGTCAGATAGGTCGGGAGAACTTTACATAAGATCATAAGAAGTATTGATGCCCTACATCGAGTCACTACATTTGGACTCACTATTAGTGATGCGGTAACACCTTGAATCAGATATAACTATACTGACTCTTTTAAATTTACAAGTGCATAGAAGATAATTATCATAACCACTTCAGAGAGTGACAATGTAGGTCACTTAACCTCTAGGCATGGATTCATCTTTATGGAGCAATGACTCAACATGTATAAGAGATGTAAATTATCGTATTCAGAACATTGGGTATTTAACTTCAAGTATATGTTTAAATAATTAATCATGATGATATTCATACTTCTACCAAATTACTTACCGAACACAAGAGCTCAAAAACAAGAGTGTTGTTGGTATTAATAGATCACTGCATCAAGCATATAACATAAATCTTGCTCAAGTTTATAGATATACCTTTTTAGAAGAATCTAATCTTGAATCCTACGGCTTTCTGATCAAATATTCTTTCATGAAGGTTTTTGAAACTGAACCGATGAAAGTTGAAAAAAGATTGAAAGTTTATCTTTTAACTCACAACTTTTGGAGAATGTGAAAGACTGTAAAATAAAAAATTACAGATCTAAACTTATATATAAAGTGAACGAAAGTGAAAAGACGTGACCGTCTTAGCCGGTCTACCATCTCCACTAAATTTACCATATTTATAATAGATGGAGTAATGAACCACTACCAGTCATAGAGCACACAAATTAAAAAGGATGAATAGAGCCTACTAAGACTTCTCATTTCCTGAAAAGGGTGAGGAGAACACAAATTAAACTCTAGGGTGAGAAATACACCCCACACAAAAAATTGTGCTAGTAAGTAGCATCGATAACTTTTTACCTCTTTTAAATAAACGCTAATATTCCTTACATGAATAACAATTTAATACCTAAAATTGACAGATGTCAGTCGATCACAACATGTGGAGAAGATAACATATATACCACTAACTGACAGACCGAACCTTTATCGAAAGATACCCATTCTTTCGAGAAAGAGAGATATACCTGATCAGATATGAGATCTAGGTTATATTGTCCATCTAATATTTTATCTTAAAAAGTTAAATTTCACATATGAGTTGAGTTGTAAACATTTGATTTCAGAAAGTATTATCTCACATTAATATTCTATCTCAAAAAGTCACATCTCACATCTGAGATGAGCTGTTAAAGCATATTCGAACTGTTAAAAGCATAAAATACCAAGTTTAAATAAAATACAATCTACAGACTAAATTTTAAATAAACCGGGGAAAAATTATTGATGACAAAATATAGCATCTACCGACAACTAACAATTGTAAGGTCTTAGAGCTGGGTACTGAGAACCCAGGTCGATATCTGGAAAACGATTTTCAAGCACGTGCGAGTCGTGAAGGTTAGGACCTGATCATATGCAATAATGAAGACAAACCAAGACACATGTATGACATGAGTTCTAGAGCGAGAAGCTCATACAAGACATGGAGCTGGTAGGAGCTCAGACAAAGAGTTCGATACCTAGAGCTAGGATTATCACAAAGAAATATGAAGTCCAAGAAAATAAAATTACTTTGTGGGAAAGTAAAACCTGATGGAGCATGACGTCACCTCCACGTAAATATGAATGGTCACTCATCAGAATACCTTTGGAGTGATAGCTACACTTGTACATATATAGGCAGAGAGGCTAGGCTCATCTTGTAAGTAGGTACATTGTATGCAGACTATCTTGATCAATAAAGAATTTACACTTTTTGTATTGTCTCTCTCATATTCTTTTCGGTATTGTTCTTCACAACCAACCCGAAGTTAATCATCAAACCCTAACTGAACTTGATTTAGGTAATCAACGAGAAAGAGGTAAAGATTTCAAGTTCAGTGATTCTCTAATTGAATAACCGAATTCTAACTTTTTATAGGTACATCATTGATTCTAACTCCTAAATCAAGAAACACACATCTTCGTTTTCTTTATAAATGTTAATACTGACCCAAGTGGTCTGGTGAAAAACTCAATCTGATTTATCTCAACTTATTTTCAAAACAATTTCATAGACAAAAATATTGAAAATCCAATGCATAGCCTTACTCCTAGTACAAGCATTTATCGAATTTTTAAGTTTTGGATAATCGGTTGATTTTCATGTCCATATAAACCGATTCTGACAATTGAATGAGATTTGGTATTGTTATGGTGAATCATTGGATGGATCTAGAGAATTCAGAGGAGGAAGTAGCTGGCCACTTGTGCCTTAAATACCGAAAGTTAAAGCTTTCGACGCGACTCTAAAGTGGATTGAAGAAATTGACATAATTTTCTCGTTTTGCAGTTTCAGTGATTGCCTCAACTTAGTGAGTGCTTGCAATGGAAATCAGTCGAAGTTTAGTATGAAATGGAGAGCTCTGAACCAGGTAACTGCTTTGTCTAGTATAAACATTATGTATGTCCCAAAACTTTTACTTGATTTTGTATATAAATTTTGTTAAGGAAACTAGAACCTCAAGGTTATATAATCTTTCTCTTATGAAAGAATGGAAAGTCAAGTGAAATTTTCCTCTTGACTCAGATCTAAAACAACCTGGCTAAATCGGGGCATCTGCCACTTAATTGGGGCCTACAGCTACATGACAAAATAGGGTCATTAAGAAGTAATTCATAGAAACCCCTTAACCAACTATTTTCTTAATGGCTAATTTACCGCTGATTAATTAGTGTTAATGCGGGTGATTAGTGGTAAAGTATAATGTTAGATGTGGAATTAACTTGTGTTAATTAATCATCTGAACATGCAAAAATTTGAAATTTTGAAATTTTTTGAAGAACACCAACTCAGAATCGGTATATGTTGTCACATATACCGATTGTAACCTCAAAAACATACAGAGATTTTTTGAAACTAGCTTCTATCCAGAATCGGTTTATATGGACATGAAAATCAACCGATTATCCATAATCGGTTTATATTGGCATGAACGTAAACCGATTGTGGGTAAATTTTCTCTTTTTTTATCTGTGATGTGTTGTTAAACATCAAATAAAATTAAATTCATTCTATACCCGAGTTAATGAAATGAAATCGAGTATGATTTCATACTCATTTTATGACCGAGTATTAACTGAAAAAAAATGGGTTAACCAGAATCGATTTACGCGATACATATATAAAAACCGATTCCTGACATTGCACAACAAGAATCGGTTTATAAGAATGCTCATGTAATCCGATTCTAACAAAAAAAAAGATACAGAAAAATTGAGAACAACAATCGGTTTACTCGACACACATATAAAATCCGATTCTAACATTATACATCAGCAATCGGTTTTTATAAGTGCTAATGTAATCCGATTCTGGTTCAAATTTCTCGAACCAGAAAACATATCAAGGACAATCGGTCTTTGTGTGCATGAACATAAACTGTTTCTATTTGCAATCGGATCACATATACATTAACGTTAACCGATTATGGTAAACCAAAAAAATTTTGATTTCAAAATTTTCAATTTTTGAACAATTTGATGTTACTAAAACCTAGTTTATAAGATTGGGTTGAGAAGAAAAGAAGAAGAATCAGTTGAAGTGGAGATGGAAATGAATTTGATTTTGATTTTAGTTTTTAATTTTATGATTTTGATTTTAGTTTTTAAATTTTATGATTTTAGTTTTATGATTTTAATTTTATGATTAGGATTTGATGGGGATAAATTAGTAGTATTAATATTTGATAGAGTATAAAATGGTAGTTTCATCAAACTTAGACACCCCTTATCATTCTTTATGGGTTGGATGAAAAAATTCATAGGTCCCAATTAAATGGCATAGGCACCATTTAGCCAGATAAAACAAACCATAATCTCTGTAATTTTATAGGCTTCTTACATGGATATTTACCAATCGTAAAAACTCATAAGTTTTCAATTTACATCACAAAAGGAAAAGAGGTAAACCGCCTCTGTAATACATCAAATGGACATAAACTTGACATTAATTTTCCTAAAATGGAAGAAGAAAACAGAGGACGAAGATAATAGAGATTTGGACACAAACAAGGAAACCCTAAAAGGCTAAAACCATACACACTGGTGTAGGGGAAATATATTAGGAGCACACACAAACTTGGTCTATAACCAATCAAGCACTAGTTTTCTTTAGTGTACCCCCTAACACAAAATAATAAAATCGCAACCATTAAACTTTAATCAAATACATCGCAGCCATCCAAATAGTACAATTTTTTGTTCTTATTTATTTATTCTCAAGAAAAGAGAGAGAGAAGAGCTAGAAAAAGAGAAAGAGAGGATATTTAGATATTTTCTTGAAAGCTGAAGTCGGCGTCTTTGGCTCAAAACCCTCATCACTTCATCTCTTGTGCTTCTTCCTCAGTAGAGAGAGAAGGATATTTACAGAGAGAGATGGATTCAGATCAAGGGAAGTTGTTTATAGGAGGAATATCATGGGATACAACAGAAGAAAAGTTGACTGAATATTTTGGAAAGTATGGAGAAGTAGTACAAACTGTGATCATGCGTGATAAGATTACAGGAAGACCCAGAGGTTTTGGATTTGTTGTTTTTGCAGATCCTTCTATTCTTGATATGGTTCTTCAAGATAAACATACCATTGATGGTAGAACGGTGAGTTCAGAAGAGATCCAGATTTTGTTTAAACCAAACTCGATCCACAATTTTCATTACTTAATTGATTGATTGGTTTCACTGGTTTCTTGTTTTTATCTTATTTTTTAATGGGTGTCAAAAAAAAAAAAGTTCCTCGTTGAAGCTTGTTTCTTTCATAGCTCAGTTGTGATTCCAATGTTGTTAGATGTTTAGATCCTTCACTTTATTGATGGGGTTTCAGCTTCATTATGCGTTGAATTTGGGTATAGTTTATGTCTTTGTAGTAGACCGTACATAAGTTTGCCCTAAATTTGTGATTTGCTGGCCCAACACAGGCACTCTAAGGTGTTCTTTTTGTTTTTTTGATGCATTCTAGCCATGACTGATTCCGAATATCAGTTTTTTGGATTTTGGAAAAGTTAAATTTTAGGTCTTTATTGTGTTTCTTGATTTGTTTGATTTGACATAATTTTCAATAATATGCGGATGTGCCTGTGCAAACTGAAACCTATGAGTTTGTTGATGACTTTTCAATGGCATTGTATTGCAGTTACTTGTGTAATACCAATTACTTTCATGTTGTAACTGTTGTTTTTTTTGTTGTTTGCAGGTTGAAGCTAAAAGAGCTTTATCAAAAGAAGAGCAGCACACTTCTGTTAAATCTGGAAACCCTAGTGCAGGTAGAAATTTTGGAGGTGGGGGTAATATTAAGACAAAGAAGATATTTGTAGGAGGATTGCCTCCAACCTTAACTGAGGATGGTTTCCGTTCATATTTTGAGCAGTATGGTACTGTAACAGATGTAGTAGTTATGTATGATCAAAGTACTCAGAGGCCTCGTGGATTTGGTTTCATCTCCTTTGAGTCTGAAGATTCTGTCGATAATGTTCTTACAAAGTCCTTCCATGATTTGAATGGGAAACTTGTGGAGGTTAAACGTGCTCTTCCAAAAGATGCAAACCCTGGCGGGGGAGGTAATGGTGGTGGACGTTCAGGTGGCGGTGGTTACCAAGGTTATGGTGGTTCAGGTGGAAATGGTGGTGCATATGATGCACGTATGGATGCTAATAGGTATGTGCCACCTCAAGCCGGTGGAGGTGGGTTTCCATATGGTTCTGCTGGCTATGGTGGCGGCGGCGGCTATGGATATGGGGCTGCAAACAACGGTGTGGGCTATGGTGGTTATGGTTATGGTGGGGCTAGTGCTGGATTCAGTGGTCCTGCTGGACCTTATGGAAATCCCAATGCTCCAAATGCTGGCTATGTGAGTGGGCCACCTGGTGCACCTAGGAGCCCATGGGGTGCCCAAGCTCCTTCTGGTTTTGGTTCTGCTGGATACGGTGCTAATGCAGGCTATGGAAATACAGCTCCTTGGAATGCTCCAGGTGCTGGTGGTGCTGCAGGTAGTGCTGGTGCAGGTTCTGCACCGACAGGTCAATCTCCAAGTGGTGCTGCTGGTGGTTTTGGTAGTCAAGGTTATGGATATGGTGGATATGGTGGGAGTGATGGATCTTATGCTGCAAATCAAGGTTCTTACGGGGCTGTAGGAGGGCGTGCTGGTAGTACCCCTACTAGCAATGGTGGTGCCTCCGGTGGCGGGGGAGAGCAGCAAGGGTCAGGGTATTTCGGTGGTGATGCTAATTCAGGTTTTTGGAGGTCTGACGCCTCACAAGCAGGAGCTTATGGAGCTGCTCAAGCAACCTCAGGTGGGCAAATGGGTTATGGTGGTAGTGGGTATGGAGGTGCTCAGTCTAGGCAGGCTCAACAGCAGTAAATTACGGATCGCTTCTGAAACTTCTACTAGATATTCTAGTACGAGGAAAGCTTTCTTCCTGCAGCCATGCATTGATGATTCTGATTTTGCCGTGAACCCTACTCATGAAGGGAGTGGCCGTGCAGGATGACAACAGATTTTGAGACTGGTTGGATTGCTTTTTGCAGTTTTTCTTATTTTGCTAGTTTATAAAAATTACTATTGATAGCTACTTCTTTTTCCCTAGTATTCTAATTCAAGCTGTAGTGTTAAATTCTGTGTGTTTAGTTATGTTATGGTACTACCTGACATCCTGCTCTTATTTTCCCTTATTTAGTCGTTCATGCAAGCCTTTAACTCTCTGCGTACACAGTGTAGATGCTAATAATGTTCCATCTAACATGGGTGGATTTACATTCTTCTTACAGCCAATTTTCGAGCAGTCCTTGTACGATGCTATAAAAAATCCATCTAACCTGGTGAACAGCCACATTAACTGGTATTTTGTTTGTCATTTGAATACCTCTCATACAATTATTTGTGTTTAGATGTGAGACATGCTTCCATGCATTGCTAGAACCTCTAGTTTAATACCATATAGCGATAACGAGTGTAGCCCCAGTGATAATGGCAATGGGTTCTGTTGCATGTTTTGCTGTCCTTTTAGTCTCAGTGGTTAAGATATATGTATGGCATTGTGATTTTGCAAATGATCTCTGTCAGTGAGTGGTTTAAATAGTATTTTGGGTGCTGAAGATGATTTCAATTGTTAAGTATAGAAGTTCTGCAGTAAAGGAACTTTGGTTGGTAGCAAGCTTATCTCTGATTGTGCAGGTGCAGCTCACAAGAAATCACATACTTTTGTGTAACAAGTTAAGTCTGAGTAGACTGTAGGTTACTTTATCCCATTAGATTTATGTAAGTAGAGTAAGATAGGAAAGTACAATGGCTAATCACATTTCTGATTTAGTTATATTGTCTTTTTTCAATTATTGGTTGCAGACCTCAAAGAAGATTGAGAAACATTGAGTGTAGTTGGAGTTCACCTAAAATGGTTCACATTCTAGTATGTTGTGATGGGGGTAATGCAGGAAGTCCGCAGCTGGGTTTATTTGCAGAGATCACAGCGGTAGTGTTCTTGAAGCTACAGCTGCTGGTCTTGGATTGCAACTAATTATCTCTGCAGAAATCATGGCTATAATTCCAAGTCTCGAATTGATGGGTATGTATGAAGAGGCAGATTCACACGAGACTAACTCAGTCAAGAGCAGCAATTCAGCTTTCCAGAAGATTGGAATTCCATTGGAGGAGTGCAGAGTATGGTATTGTCATGTTATTAGGCGGGCAACTCTTCCGCTGATAAGGTTCAATCTGGATGAGGTTTTGAATGGAAGGGATATTCTCTCTTTTTTGTAAAATCTCTTTATTCTCTCTAAGGTATTCAGTTCCATATTTTACAGAATGGCTTTTGGCTTCTTGAGTAGCAAGTCTCCTGCATTAGGATGGCATGAAGAACATACTGTGCCACCACAATTTAGTTTTTACGGTGAAAAAACAGTCAGGATCAAATGCTAGTTTGATATGGTTTGAAGTTGTACGTGCAATTTTTTTCCATGCTATCCAAGACCACCTCAAGTTCTCAACCAAATGCAAGCGGGGCTCCAAATAATGGTAGAGGCATCCCATTAACCAGCTTCCCGTCGACAGCTTGTGCTAGGGATACGGGGGGTTATCCCATCCCCGAATTATAAGACCATCTACAACGAGTGATATACTACCTCCGTTTTTGGAAAAATATCTTTCATTTTTTCAATTTGGTCTATTTTATATTCTTTTACAAACTTGAAATCTTTATACAGTATCCAGAAAGTCTTCTCATTCCACTTTGAATGGCTTTGCGTATCACTTTGTACCTAGACCCTAGTCAGCGATTCGAAATTCGGCAAACGTACGGAACGACAAACGTACGAGTATTTTACGGCGGTTTTGTAAAATTCAGATTTGGTCCAAAATTCGGTCGACGGGACGTGACTCGTCAGTAATTCGGAACGGCATACGTACGTGTATAATTCGATTTATAAATGTGAGTTCAGCTCTGAAAATTCGGTATCTATATATAACAAACAATTTGTATTTATAAGGTCATAAACCAATTTTTATGCATATGTGTGAGTTATTTAAAGAAAAAATAAATTTAATATGATGATATTAATAATATATACAACATTAGTTATCCAAGAAGACGTCGTATGGTGGTTTAGATGCTTGGTTAGTGAGTTTGAGATCTCTCTCACCTTCACCTTCAAATCTCTTCAGTCGTTTTTGTTTCATAAAAATTACAACACGTCTAATACTCGGTCGTGTATGCTCGGGAGGCAGTAAAGCCCAAAAAGTGGAGTCTTTGAAAAGTAAAAGCTAAAGAATTTATGGCGAATTAAGCGGACGTATCATTCGGGATACGTAAAATTCGTGAACGATTCGCGAATAATCCGGGAATGCCACATAATATGCGACTTGGGTTCGGAGTTGCAAATGTGCGCGAATAAAACTTACTTACTAGGACCTAGACTACGAGGAAATAATATCAGGTGCAGTGCTTTTACGCTGAGCTGATTTTTTCCTTTCTCATAATTCAAAGAAGGAATATATTTTTATTGTATCTTATTATTTATTTATTTATTTTGAAAGAAGAAATTTGTTACTGTATGGATTGAGTTACAAAAGTTCTATCCTCTTCTAAATAAAACTTTGTGGATTCAACATCCAAACTCTCGAAGTTTTGAAAACTCTAGCATGCCTGGTCATTTTATCAGCTGGCTTATTATAACTTCTATTAATAAACTTGCAACACCATAAAGAGTTGTTGCTAAACATAAGTTTTATATCTAAGAAAAGAGAATGATTTTCCCAAGCAACTTTATGTTGATTTCCATTGACTGCTTCTGCTACTGTCTGTGCATCAAGTCCAAAACACGCATGTTATATTCCTTCCTCTTTTGCCCATCCCAATGCTAGCAGTAGACCCCCACATTCAGCCTGTTCTGCATTTATATATTTAGCCTCTTTTACTGCATCTAATTTTCTTCTCATAAGTTGGTTTTCTCTTTAATTTCTCACATGTACCAAGCATGGGGGGTTGGGGAAAATAAATTTCTTTTGAATTGTGAGTTTGTATTGACAAAAAGATTGTGAACAAAAGAGAGAGCTATCGCAGAGACAAAGATCTCACGCTCAAGCACATAAAAGGAAAACGAAAAAGAAACTGTGTACGAAATAAGAGAAGAAAAAGAAGAGTTTAGTGTGTACCCCCCAAATGAAGAGAACATCCCATCTTAGCATCCAACAACCAGAATAATAGCAAGTTCAGGGTGAAGGACTGACCTTACAACACGATAAAAGGGTGACTTAATGTTAATTGCGACGTTCTTCACCTGTTGCGATTGTTGGTTGAAAAGCTCTTGAGTTCCCCTCGTTCCATATTAACTAAATTGTAGTTGGAAAAATAAACATACAAATGATCTTCCCAGCTCCTTGAATCTTTACTTTAGGCCACATCTGAATCAATAAATTGAAAGCATTTGATGATTAAAGGAGCAGTTTCTTTGCAGCTTATTTCTGGTTTTAAGCCAATAGTTGATGCTCATGTGATCAATAATTTGCAGGTTGCAGATAATCTAACCAAATTATAGCTGGAAAAATAAACTTCCAAATAAATGATCTTCTTAGGTCCTTGAATATGAATTTCAGGCCACATCTCAAGCAATTAATTGAAAGCATTTGATGATATAGTTGTTTCTCTGCAACTTATTTTTGGTGTAAAGCCAGCAATTGATGCTCATGAGATCTATCATTTGCAGCTTGCAGATGATCTTATTGTTTTTTTTGGACGACAACAATCCCAAGAATGTTTTGCTAGCTTTTCAAATGTTTTCTGTGAAAATGCGGGGGTACAACAACCACACCCAATATTTCAATTAGCAATCTGTATGGACTAACTCTAATATAATTTCAAGATAATCAACTAGACTCAATCTTAATAAAGTATATCAAGGAGTTATATCTCTCTTTCTCAATTCAATACTTACTCAAGTAAATAAAAATCTGCGAGTCTAATTGAATACAAGAGAAATCACTTGAACGGTACCAAAGACCAACGTTCAAGTATCAATCAATTTCAATCAACAACCAAAGGTTGGATTTCCAAATTGATTGATTCAAACGCACGACCTGTGATATTTCAATTATATAACAAAATATAATGTGGAAAAGAAATAACACAGACACCAGAAGTTTTGTTAACGAGGAAACCGCAAATGCAGAAAAACCCCGGGACCTAGTCCAGATTGAACACACACTGTACTAAGCCGCTGCATACACTAGCCTACTACAAACTAACTTCGGTATGGACTGTAGTTGAACCCCAATCAATCTCACACTGATCCAAGGTACAGTTATGCTCCTATGTCTCTGATCCCAGCAGGATGCTACGAACTTGATTCCCTTAGCTGATCTCACCCACAACTAAGAGTTGTTACGACCCAAAGTCGAGGACTTTAATAAACAAATCTGTATCACACAGAAAAGTCTAAAGTAATAGATAAATCTGTCTCCCACAGAAATACCTACGAGTTTTGTTCCGTCTTTTGATAAATCAAGGTGAACAGGAACCAATTGATAACCCGGACTTATATTCCCGAAGAACAACCTAGTATTATCAATCACCTCACAATAATCTTAATCGACACGAAGAAAGAAGATATTGTGGAATCACAGACAATGAGACGAAGATGTTTGTGACTACTTTTATATCTTGCCTATCGGAGATATCAATCTCAAGCCAATCGTTACGATTGTACTCAATACGATAGAAACAACAAGACCAGATCACACAACTACAAGAAAGTAGTATCGGTCTGGCTTCACAATCCCAATGAAGTCTTCAAGTCGTTAACCTACAGGGTCTCGGTAGAAACCTAAGGTTAAAAGATAATTGACGCTAGCTTATGCAACTAGTATCACACAGGAGGTATTGGGATTAGGTTTCCCATTTGCTAGAGTTCTCCCTTATATAGTCTTTCAAATCAGGGTTTGCAATCAATGCTAGCTTAGTAACAAAGCATCCAATATTCACCGTTAGATGAAAATCTGATTAGATTCAAGCTAATATCTTTCAACCGTTAGATCGAAAACTTAGATTGATACACACAAAGAAATGCACGTTTTAGGTTTGTGTAACCGTACCCAAACATGTACATTTGTTGGTTCAACAGTAGTTAACCAAATGGTTAGCCATATGAGCACTTTCATATCAACCATGTTCTTCTTCACCATAACTAGTTCAAATGACTCAAATGAACTAGTTAGAGAGTTTCTCAAATGCTTAGATCTTATAGAAGTATACAAGACACAATCGAAGCAAAAATGATTTGATTCACTCGAATCGATTCGTGAACTTTATAGCCATGGTTTGCAAACTTGCATTCTTTAGTTAATATAAATATAAGTTCACGAATAATCGTTTTTAGAATATAACCAACCTAAGTACGCGGACCAGGTATGCGTACTTAAGTACCCGAAATAAGTTTGTAAATAGTTCACAAACTCCAGCAGATTTTTTCGGGAAGAGAACCTCCGAGTACAGAGACTTTGGTTCAAGGAATAAGGACTTATACATGTATGTGTTACCACACAATGCTTATATCTAACATTGGTTATATAATCTAAACTCTCATTTAAATCATTGAAACATTCCTAGAGGACGTTATATAGTTGTTATTCACAAACTATTTTTCGTCAAAGCCATTTTCAAGTGATTGAAAAATAACATGACTTTCGTCACTAGGTAAAGATGAACTTGGCCAAAGCGAAAGCTTACCAACACATATTTCGAGAAATATATAAGCGAGATAAACTCGGCTCGAAATAACAAATGTGTATAATCAAAGTCTATATAGCAAAACGACTTTTGTCTCAAGATAGGAGATAGAGTAGATAGACTTTTGAGTGATACATAAGTTCAAGTCTCCATATACCTTTTAGTCGATAAAGTTTCACCAGTTCCTTGAGTAGTTCTTCGTCTTGTATGATGATCGCCATGGAGTTCTTGAGCTCAACTACACTTTCTATCCTAGTCCGAGACTTAGCTATAGTATACTGGAAATCAAGACTTATAGTTTTGATCACCAACATTGACAAACATGCTTGAGATAGCAATGCATGCGAGTTCAATCGAGCAGTGCTCTAACACTCTGGTTTGAAAAATTTCAAGAAAAGTATGATTGTTGCAGTTGGTAATGCTACTAGAGCTTATGGAAGTGCTATCAACTTTGGATTCCTTCTTACAACTATTCCCAGGAAGTATCTGGGAATTCCGTTAGGGAGTAAATCAAAAGTTGTGGGTATTTGGGATGCTATACTTCAGAATTTTCAGAAGAAAGTAAGTATTTGGCTGAAAAGATACTTATTAAATGGTGGAAGACTGATGCTAATCAAGAGTGTGCTCTCTAATTCCTTCCAGTGTATCACTTATGTTTATTTCAATTACCAGTTTCTATTAAAAAACATATGAATAACATTATGAGGCAAGTTCTTGGGATATTCAAAGCATAAAGGAATGCAAGGATGGGTAAGTTAGGATAAGTTTGTTTACCGGAAGAGTTTAATGGTGTCGACATTAAGAAGTTGAAACTGCTGAATAAATCTCTGCATACAAAATGGATTTGGAGGGTATGGAAAAGAAAAGAATACTTTTTGGAGAAAGTTAATAAACCACAAATTTGGAGGCAATGAAAAAGTTCTCTATCGTAACCCAAGTAAGAAGGCAGTTGGAAAGAGTCTATGGTCAAGGATTCTGAAATGTTGTTCAAATGTTGACCTGAATTCTGTTGTGCAAGTGAATAGTGGAAATAGGTGTCTGTTCTAAAAAGACAGGTGGATTAACGTCCAAACCTTAGTGGCTTTATTTCCAGCTCTTTATAATATTAGCAAGATTCAAGAGATGTTAAATTTGAATACTAATAAGAAGTTGGAATTTTTCCTTTAGAAGACCTCTAAATGATGTGGATATTGAAGTTGTTGCACACCTTCTTAACCTAATTCCCGCTGTAAACTTTGATGGCGAAAATGATCAAAAAATTTTGCATCCTGGTGGCAATGTTTTTCTGTATCAGAATGTAACACAGTAGTGGAAGATGATGGTTTCTTTTTGTTTCCTCACAAGAGCTTATGAAACCCCAAAATTCCATAAACAGTGATTTGCATCGTGTGGACTTTGTGTTATGATGCAACTTTTACTCTTGAAACTTACATAAATGCTGCTATAATGATAAATTGGTTTTTGCTTTACAAGAACACCGCTAAATGAAACAAAAATATTTATTACATTGTGAAACCACCAGAGACTTTTGGCTCTATTTTTGAATGCATATGGTCTGCAATGGTTTTTTCAAGACTCGGTAAGAAACACTATATGGGAGTGGGATAGAAAGAAAGGAAGCAATTTACTAATTATTAAAAAGATTTAGGACATCATTCCTTTCTGCAATCAGTTTGGATTGAAAGGAACGCTAGCCTTTCAATAGGAAATACAAAAGCTTGATTCCATAATTGATAGTGTGAAAATCTTAATTTTCAATTGGTGTGTAGGATCAACTGTGTTTGAGGGTGTTTTTTTAGACTCTTTATTACATAATTGAACTCCGGTAATTCTTTAGTTTTTTTCTCATAGCTCTACGATAATTGGGCGTTAATGTTTTTATATTTATTTTCTCAGTTTCTCTCACCGGCTTGGTGTTGAGATGATTTTAAAAAAGGATTTAAAGGTTACTAAATACTTTCAATCAATTAGTAGGATTAATTCCTACCAGATTGCTTTTGAAAAAAAATGCAATTTGTGGAGATATGCTCCAATGTTCTAATGAGCAAGCAACACAGAGGAGGAAAACACACAATATGCATTAGTTGATAGCTGTAACAAGTAGATTATCTTTAGTGCTAACCTGTTGATAACTGTTTTCCAAATCATGAAGCTAATCTTGGCAGGTAGTTGATGTATCCAAATGGTTTCTAAAGATAATGTTGGAAAGATTTCAATACTCTATCAACAACAAAATATAACAATCTTTGAGAATGAAAACATGATTTGACGAAGATTTTCACTGAATATTAGAAGTTGCAAAGATTGTGTGGGGGGGGGGGGGGGGGGGGGGGGGGGGGGGGGGGGGGGGGAACACCAATAGCTTGCAGGATCACAAAGAGTGGTTGCCTCATCATTATTTAAGGATCATTTTAAAAGGAAAATTCTAGCTTATATTTCCATCTCCAATAAGATACGACCATCTTTGTTGATAAACGACTTGAAAGGTAAAGGAAAATTATTTGCAAAAAGAATGCTATCAATTCAAGGATCATGCTAAAAGTGAGATTTCAAAATTCTAGTAACAAATGACAGTGACTTTAGTAATCGAAGCCCAACAACTTGAGCCACGGAGAACCTTAAGATTTGGATCCAAAATTCTAATTTGAGGAATTGCAAATTTGAGACTTTCTCTCAGAGAGACTATTTCCTTTGAAACCTAATGAGCCACTTAGAAAGTAAATCTTTATTCAATCACTTCCAAATTTTTAGTATATAACCCCCAAATTCCTTAGTGTTGACGGTGGTTTTTAACTTAGGGCGAAACTGTAAAAGTGTGTATTTCTGACCCAGTATTAGAAGTACTGAACTTTGATGTGTCTTTATTCCGTAAGGCATTTAAGGGATACATTAAGAACCTTGTGAGTGCCTATGCCTCTCTTTCTGTATGTATGTGACTATATTTATGAGCTTCAACGCATGAATCCGAAAAGTACACACGCAGACACACACACACACACGCACACACGCACGCACGCGCACACAAACACACACACACACGCGCGCGCACACGCACACACGCGCACACGCGCGCACGCACACACGCGCGCACGCACACACACAATTGTATTCACTGAGTAATTCAGTATCGCGTATATAAATATACATATTCCCCCTATATATTTTTTTATTTGTCCTATATTCTATTTTGGTCTGTCCTTTTTTATTTGTCCGTTCTGTTTATAGACATATTTTCCCCTTAAACTATCAAATATACCCTTTATTTTTTATAATCATAATATAATTTTTAATATAAACTAAATCCAAAATCTTAAATAGTATCACCATAATTAAGGAAAAAAAAAATTCAATATCTTTCATATTAATCGTCATTCCTTTTTTAAATATAAAAATATTTATGGACATCAAAATTCCTAATAAAGCTTCTACCTACTTCATAATAAAAAGAATATATTTTGTTTTTATTTTATTAAAACATTTCCTAAAATAATATTATTACCTAATTTATATTTTGAAATATATTAATTTTAATTCTAGTAATAACATAAAATTAAATAGGGCTAGTCATGACATTTCGTACAATTCCCTTAATATTTTGACTTTTTCAATTAAGACTGTTAATAAAAGACGGAGGGATGTTGCAATAATCCCAGGTGTTATATAGTTTTATTACGAAATCTCAAGTTCCTAAATGAATTGCTCACTAGTATAGAGCCGAATGAGTATTTATTTAGTGTTATGTTCCTTAGTTGAACTCTTAATACTGACATGACATCCATGCATGTTCATTCTCAGCTGAGTAACACGGGTTCATTAAAGTGTCTGATTAAGTTATGCATAAGGGTACCTGATCAAGAACATCACAGCTGTGCCAGAAGGACCAGGCAGTTACCGTGCTACTTGCAAGAATAACAAATTTCACACAAAATCTACTTATTTCATGCAATTTTGTGTCAACATTCAAAACTTGTTTATTTGACCTAATTTTGTGTTAACACACAAAATTTAATTTTTTTTGCCCTAAAATTGGCACAAGCATGATATCTTAATTTCTATTTGTCGAGACTAAGCATAGCCAAGCAAGGAATCAATCCATCCGTTGTCAGGTTAGTACAAAACACTAATTAGGGTAGGAATTGACGAATTAAGGTTAAACCGTGATTGACAAGGTTAGTCACGGAGACATGCTTTACGCCTCCTGTGATCGACCAATCAGGTCTCACAGAAGATACTTGTCATCCCTCTTCCTAATCGACCAATCGGGTTGCTTATAGCCTACTTTCACCGCTCCCAGTGACCGGCCAAAGTAGGCCATACAAGATGCCTAAAAACCTGTTTAGGCGAGATCATGACTGCCCAGGTCAGTCGTGGAATGATCTTGACCACTCAACTTGGTCCCTATCTAACTATTCTAGATCTTACCATGCTCGACCAATCAGGTTCCATGGTGACTACCTGTCGCCCTTCTATTTGTCCAGCCAATCAGGTCACTTATAGCCTACCTGCTCCGCTCCCACTGACCATCCAAACTAGGCCAGATGAGATGCTTAAAAACCTATTTTAGGTGAGATCATGACTGCCCAGGTCAGTAGCGGAATGATCTCAACCACTCAACTTGGTCGTCCTATCTAACTAGTCTAGCTCCTACCCTGCTCGACCAATCAGGTTCCATGGTGACTACATTTCGCCCTTCTATCTTTTCAGCCAATTAGGTCGCGTATAGCCTATACACTCCCAGTCGCCGGCCAAAGTAGGCTGACCGAGCTGCCTAATTCCTGCAAGTCACACATGCGACTGTCCGTGTGAGTCGCATGTAACGAATTAAGAAAACCTTAAAATTTGAATCTGTAACGTTTATAAATATTGCAAATGGCATTGTAACACTTAAGGCTTCATCAACGTAACACTTAGGCGTTGCATCTAGCATTACAAATCAACTTATGGCGACTGTCACACTTATAAGCATTGCGAAACAGTTACTAAGTTTAAACTTAAACTACATTTTTCAAGGGTCACGATCACTATAAAAAGACCCGTGACTCATCCTAGCCGTCCATTATACAAAAAACACATATGTAAGTATTGAATTCATCATGTGATTGACTTCAACAGTTCATTCCACACGACTTATTCAATTCTACTTACTCAAGAACACCATGCATCGTTTTGGGCCTCTTCACACGGCAAGTCATATTTTTATGAAACTTGTCTTGCCATTTATGACTCACCTGTAGCCTAACTTGCGCGTGACTGGTCGAAATTATGTACATGTAAGTCTTACATGAACGACCAACAACATGATAGTTGTTGAGATAATCACATATCCTCTCATCCACTCTTCATGAACACTTTACACATGTCATGGTGTTGGACCCACTCATCAACTACCACGTTCCACATCATTAGTTCATTCAAATTATGACACGGCGTACCCTCATAACTTCATCAGTCAAGTGAGAGGGAGTCATGTAGGTAAGCCCTAATCATGCAGGTTAGCCTAGCTGTGCAAGTCACACTTACAACTAAGTAGTATTTTCTACCAAAAACACTCCAGACATCAATAATGTCACAAACGGGGATGTTCATCAGGGTATCAGTCTGGCGGTCTACAACATGTGGTGTACAACACACCCATTCAGTGACGGAGCCAAACAAAATTTTGAAAGGGGTCATACGAAAATCCCTATCAAATCTTTATGTATTTGAACCCCTAACGAACAAAAATGTTCATAATTCCATCACAATTGCCCCCATAATAGAGCAAAAATTCTAAAAATCCAACTGATTTTACACTGAGGTTGAGAAACAAGTGGGGGCTTGAGACTCCATTTGTCTCTATGTGCCTCCGTCACTGCACCCATTATGAGAAAGTTTCAGGAAGGGCGGGAAAGTGGTGAGTAGAGATGTAGTGGATGCAAAACCGGCTAGTCCTCCCTTGACAATAGGGACACGACTTTCATCATTTTCACACGATCTCCACTTCTTCACTACTCCACAACCTCCACTTCCTATGAGATCATGGTGTTCGACTATGACTTAATAAATAGATTTTTTTATCTGTTCAATCCAGAAAACACAAAGAGATTGCAGCTTATATTTACAACCAATTTCTATCTTCTGATACAAAATCATAAACAAGCACACCTTACAATCTATCACTCTAATCTCAACACTTCCACTGCTTTCCTTCCTAAGATCAAGCGTACTCCTTTCTTTGTGACTGCAACAAGTATGGAACGACCATTTCTTGGTTTAGGCCAGAATTGTGCAGATTGATCTCCAGAATCTAAAGTACTCATTTGCAGTATTTTTTTTTAGGGTTTAGACTCGTTTCCCATCAACCTACCCCATTTTTACCATTTTCAAAAGAATCAGTTTTTACCCTACTAAAAATTGGCGACCACGGTGGGAGATTAATCTCTCGGTTCCAAAATCATTTTTCCCAACTTCTTAAAAATGGTTGATCTTAGGAATGGTTCAGAAACCCTTAATCCAAATTTTATTTCCCCCAATACCGATAGTACATCTCATATTACTCTTGAGTCCGTTCTTTCATTTCCCCTTGTTAAGTCTATAGATTCTCAATATTCAACAACTATTCTTGATTTGATGAAAATCTTGAATAAATTTTCTAAGAATCAAGCTATTATTTTCAAGATGCAGGAAAAAGTGTTCACCCTTTTGAAAGTCCTCACGGATCAGCTATCGAAGGAACCAACATGTGTTCATTCTAAGGGGAATGCTACCAAAAATTCATTTAGGATCAATACTGATGGTGGTGGTCCTTCGTCCAAGATTCGTATCCCTGATGATGACAAGGAAGATGAAGAACCACCAACCTAACTAGTCCTTTCATGAAGATGGAGAGATATTTCCTCAAGATCAAAAAGAAGACTCGTCAGATTTAGAACGATCTCATCAGAGTCCTTATGATGAAAAAAGGAAGATTCCATTTTATGCATACCCCTTGGAGAATTTGTATTTCCTTACTGTATCGGAAGCTGATAAAAGATTCGGTTATGATTTAGTCAGTTGATCCGAACCATACCATAATGAAGAAGCTTGTAAAGATATTTAGAAAAGCAGGTGTCCTTACGAAAAAAATCAAACCTTCAATCAACCACTAGTGAGGGTGGCAAGAGAAAGCATCAGGGTAGCGAATATTAACAATCCAAGTGTCTGACTCCCGTTTTACAGATGTCATAGTGTTAGAGAATAGCTCGGTTGAACCCACCAAGCATTGGTATGTCAAATTTGGTTGTCATATTTTAGTGAACCAAAACTCATTTAAAGAGTCGCTTGATTATGTACTAGAGTGAAATTCGTATAGGTTAGCTTGAAAATATTAGGATATGAGACATTGCAAGTATTACGAAGACTTGAAGAAGTGAAGAAGTAAGGAGCTAAAACGACAACGTCATCCTTCCGCTTGAGGTTAGTGATATTTGACTTGAACTGTTTCATTCCCTAACGTATCTTTCAAGTTGTGCATATTGAAAACATAACTGTGAAGCATGAATAATTATACTCTAGTTAGACATAGTATTAAGGAATACAATACGAGGTTTATTTCTTAACCGTTAAACTTTGTATATAAGACATCGACATAATGTTTGAGTGCTATTGTGATTATGTATGGTTATAAGGTGAAGATTTCATCATAGGAAACAATGTTTTAAATTCGTTTAAAGGAAGTAAATTCATGAAATTGTTTTGTGAATCGGAAAGGAAATCGCTAGTCTTATTGGTATTGTTATTCATTGCATAACTTTTGAACTACCAATATGTGTGGTTAGTATAACTGCTTTGTTTATGTTCTTGGTAAAACTATTCACAAGGCATGAATTTTGTATTGGTATGACTTTTATTAGTGAAATTGATCTTACGTAATCACCTGAGATGGTATGAGCGATTTAGTGTTATTGGTATGCATGACCAACTCGAGGAAAAGGGGAACCGATCCTAGTAATGGGTGAAACCTATCACAAAGGGGAATCGATCCTTGTAAGAGGTGCATCAAGTTTCTAGATATTGGGAACCGATCCTATGAACAAGTGTAACACGTTTTTAGACATTGGGAACCGATCCCATGGACATGTGCAACAAATACAAGTTAAATACCATATATATATGGGAACCGATCCTAGTACCTAGTCAACTGAATTTTTGGAAAGCTAGTGTGACTCAAACTAGTACTCACATGGAGGTAGAACCGAAACTTGTTTTGGTAGAACCGTGAAACCCATGTTTGGTGATTGAGTATTCTTAATCAATCACATAGTTCTTAAAAGACAGATGAACCAATTCCAGACTTGTTTGAAAGTATGGAAAATAGGTTTCAAGACTGTAAGTATGAAAGAGGACTTACAAAGTAAAGATGTCGACATACTTTGAACACGTGCAGTAACGCTTATATTTTATTGTTCAAAGATATTCCTTAATAGCTAAAGAAAAAAATCCCGGATCGAAAAATAAGTTGAGAATCTTTTAATTAAGGTTTTTAGTTTTATTTTTGGAAAATGGAAAATTAGTAATGTGCATTTACTAGTTTGGAGATTTTCTAAGAGATTTTCGGTTACTGTTTGGACAAAGCTAAAAAAGCGGGGGTCTAACAACACCATCCAATATTTCGCTTAGCAATATGTATGGACAAACTCGAATATACTTTTAAGAGAATCAACAAGACTCAATCAATTAAAAGTACATCAACGAGTTTATATCTCTCTCTCTTGATTTAATTTCCTCAAACAGAAACTGCGAGTACTAATCAAATACAAGGAATAACTTGGATGGTACCAAAGACCAATATCCAAGGATCAATCAATGACAATCAACAACCAAAGGTTGGATTTCTCTAATTGATGAACTAATGCACAACCTGTATTATTTTAATTATAAAGATAAAACAATATAATGCGGAAACTGAAATAACACAGACACCATACATTTTGTTAACGAGGAAACCGCAAATGCAGAAAAACCCCAGGACCTAGTCCAGATTGAAAAAACACTGTATTAAGCCGCTACAGACACTAGCCTACTCGAAGCTAACTTCGAACTAGACTGTAGTTTAATCCCAATCAGTCTCCCACTGATCCAAGGTACAATTGTACTCCATACGCGTCTGATCCCAGCAGGATACTGCACACTTGATTCCCTTAGCTGATCTCACCCACAACTAAGAGTTTCTACGACCCAAAATCACAGGCTTTGACAATAAACAAATCTGTCTCACACAGACAGTTCTATCAAAGGATCAATCTGTCTCCCATAGAAAAACCCTAAAGTTTTTGTTCCGTCTTTTAATAATAATCAAGGTGAACAGGAACCAATTGATAATCCGTTCTTATATTCCCGAAGAACAGCCTAGATAAATCAATCACCTCACAACGATCTTAATCGTATGGTAGCGAAACAAGATGTTGCGGAATCACAAACAATGAGACGAAGATGTTTGTGAATACTTTTTATATCTTGCCTATCGGAGATATTAATCTCAATCCAATCAATCTGATTGTACTCGTACGATAGAAGATGCAAGATCAGATCACACAACTACGATAAAAGTAGTATCAGTCTGGCTTCACAATCCCAATGAAGTCTTTAAGTCGTTAACCTGGTTTTAGAAGAAGAAAACCAAAGGTTAAAGGAGAATCGACTCTAGCACGAAAACTAGTATCACACGTGAAGTGTGGGGATTAGTTTTGCACAATACTAGATGTATCCTTTATATAGTCTTTCAAATCAGGGTTTCGCCTTGGTCACAAAGCAAACAATATCCATCGTTAAATGAAAACCTGATTTAGATTCAAGATAATATTTCTCAACCGTTAGATCGAAAACTTAGCTTGTTATACACAAATGAAATGCACGCTTTTAGGTTTGTTAACCGTACCCAAACGTGTATATTTGTTGGTTCAACAATAGTTAACCAAAAGGTTAGCCATATGAGCATTTCATACCAACCATATTCTTCTTCACCATAACTAGTTCAAATGACTTCAAATGAACTAGTTAGATAATTGTTCAATTGCAAGGAAATCTTATGTACCACACAAGACATAGTTGAAGAAAAGATGATTTGATTCACTTGAATCGGTTCATGTACTTTATAGCCACGGTTTGCAAATTGCATTCCTAAGTATTTATAAGTTTAAGTTCAGAAATCATCTTCAGATATATAACCTTCTTAAGTTCACACACTAGGTTCGCTGACTTAAGCAACCGGGCAAAGTTTACAAACTCCAGCAGAAAATCTCGGCAAAGACTTTCCGCCGGTTCACAGACTGGGTTCGCGGACTGGTACTCACGCAACAAGTTTGTCAACTCCAACATAATTTCTCAGGATGAGAAGTTCGGCAGTTCACGGACTTGGCAACAAGCCATTCTTCCGGTTTCTCTTGATCAACAAAGTTCACAAACTTTGGTTCAAGGGATAGGACTTATGCACATATGTGTTTCCACAAAAATACTTATGCCCATCATTGGTTATGTAATCTAAACTCTCATTCCAACCATTGAAACATTCTTAGAGGACGTTATACAGTTGTTCCACCATTTCTCTTCAAAGCAATTTTCAAAGTGATTGAAACATATCATGACTTTCGTCACTAGGTAAAGATAAACATGGTCGAAGCGAAACGCTTACCAACACATATTTCGAGATATAGATAGGCGAGTCATACTCGGCTCGAAATACCAAATGTGTATAATCTAAGTCTATATATAGCATATGACTTTTTGTCTCAAGAAGTAGGAGATAGAGTAGATAGAATTTTGAGTGACAGATAAGTTCAAGTCTTCACATACCTTTTTGTCGAGAAGTTCCATCGGTTCCTTGAGTAGTTCTTCTTCTTGTATGATGAATCTCCATGAAGTCCTTGAGCTCAACTACACTTTCTATCCTAGTCCAAGACTTTGCTATAGTAGACTAGAAATCAAGACTTATAGTTTTGATCACTAACATTGAAAAACATGCTTGAGATAGCAACGCATGCGAGTTCGACCGAGCAACGCTCTAACAATAGTATTTCCAGGAATTATGGAAACCGAATTTGGAAAGATATTGCATATGTTGAGAATATTTTCGGTTTTAGAAATTCCTTGGTGTCCAAACTTCCTTAGTCTATAAATATCAAAGTTTGAAATTCGATAAAACTAATCCTCAAAGCCAGCAAAACTACCTAGTTGTGTTATTACTGGTGGAGCCTCCTATTCGGAGAGAAAAGTAACCTAATTAGGCGCTCTTACAACCGCTCAGTTTAAGGAATTCTTTGGTATTGAGAAGCTCTATTAGTACCGTTGGTGGGAAACTAGATAATTGCGGTTTATGATTAATTTTCGATTGATTTGATTGACTAACGACTGTTGAACTTTGATTGCACCTGGTTTGTTTATGCTTGAGAATCTTCTCTTCTGATATAAGATTCACTCAAACTAGATCGAAGTTTCGACAGGGATCTTTAGACTGTTTGTAGATATAAAGACATATTATGATAATCCATTGTTAACAGACTCCGTTCTGTGCGTGATTGATCACAAAAGATTCAAGTTGATTGTGTGCAGGTGTTTATCGAAGATCTAAGAAGATTTGAAGACAAAGAAGACTTTGAAGATTTCTGATTTGGATTCATAATCTTTGGTGTGCACAATACTTTTTTCGGTTAAAGAGGATCCAACTATAATCGGTTTATCCTTGTGGTAGATTGGATTGATTAGTTGAGTAGATCGACATCAATATAATTCTTTGTGATTCAAAGTATTGATTGCAAAATTTTTACAATCACTTTGGTAGTTGTTATTAGATATATCTAAGAACCTGACAAAGGAGTTTATTGGGATAAACGAAAGAGCCTTTTGTCGAACTCACATCACTTGGTTGAAAATAGTTTTTGCCAAACATATTTGTTGTTCCTTTACTGTTTGGAATACGAACCAAACGAACTTTTCAAAGTACGTGACTTATTACAAGTTGGAGGTGTGGGAATACAGATGGAACTAGGTGAACTATAAGTTTAATTGCTTGGTCTCAACTATACGAAGTTGGTTTGATTTTGTATAGCGGCTTAATCCTGAGAGTATTCAATTCTGGACAGGGTCACGGGGTTTTTCTGCATTTGCGGTTTCCTCGTTAAAAAAATCTTGCCGTGTCTTTTATTTTTCTATTTCTGCAATTATAATTGTTTTATTATAGGTGGAAAAGTTTCCGATTAGTTGTATTGTCTCGACTCAGTCCATAGACAATCACTTTCGGATAAAGGACTTATAGGTGGAAAAGTTTTAGATTAAGGTATATTTGGGTACCCTCGTCTTTTCAGTTGGTATCAGCGCATGCAAACACGAAAAGATCTAACATTATGTGTTTGGTTCGATCCAACCTATAAGAAAATGAATCTAATGAGTGATTCAGTTAACGTATGCCAATATCATTATTATTATTTTTTTAAAGAAAAGGAAATCTTTATTAAGAAATAAGAGAGTTAAAAGTACAAACCAAATAAAGAACTAAAAAAATGGGAGAAGAACTAAAGCTAAGGAAAAAAGAGCAAAAACTAAATAAAACCTGTAGTAAGGTTGCCCTGGGAACTCAAGCCTTAAAAGATTGCTTGGTTTTTCATTGAAACTCAAAGTCTGCCCCTGGTAGGCTGAGAAAGGTACCTGCAATTAACTGCAACTGCACAGTGCCTTATTGTGTATAGTGCAAATACAGGTCGATCCACAGGGACAAGGTGGGTGTAGAGTTGAAATTATGGTCTTACTACAACTGACTTAGAACAAATAGTAACCAAAGGAGGGGATTGTTTTTGCGTCGATACGGCAAAGATTGATGATTATACTAAAGCAACAAATGTAAAACAAATACAAAGATAACTATGGTGTCGAATCCACCGCTTAAATGCATAAAATTTCTTAATTCGATATACTAGTTCTCTTTTAATCAAGGAGCTATAGAAGTTATAGCCTCAAACTACCTTGAAGATGTGATAAATCACTTTCTCAAATGGATAATTTAACCTCAGCAAAATATGTCAATCCCTAGCATTACCTATCTGTTTAAAGTATAGATAATCATAAATTGAACTAAAGCATTTCATATATAAGCTTGAATACATAAAAAAGAATTGTTCTAACTACCATGGATGCTTCACATACAAGGTGAAAGTAAATTGCTAGTATTCAGAGATTAAATCATGTTTCTCATTCAAAATCCCAAGAAGAACAAGTAATCAAACCATGAAATTCTTATTATTTAGGGATTTCATCTAGACCAAGAGAGGAATTTAAAACATTGAAAATACTGAAATTAAACCTAGATATTACTACTAGAGTTTGGTTCACCGGCTACTCCGGGATTGAGTTTTACATCACAATCTCCTCCCTATTTATAAAAAAGTTCCCATCAATTATCAATCAATCCCCATAGTCAACAATTACAAACGCAAAAATAGGGATTTGATATGACTACAATTAAACTCACCACTGAACCACAACCCTATTGTCTTCACAAATGATCTGATGTTGTCGGCGTTGCAGAGAATTCAGAATCCAGACCTTTAATTCGACAAACACTGCTGCTAGCTTGTTTCACCATAGCCATCCTATTGATGTTCAATTCATACTCTAGGGCTAGGCTTAAAATGAGGACAATAGAAACAAAAGGCAGATGGATGATGGTTATGACAGGGATAATGAAGATAAAACATAGAGATGGTTATCAGTAGAGAGAGGAAGAGAGTGGCGATGATGTTGGTGGTTCTGCAGTAGAGAAGGGTAGGTTAATCAAAGAGAAATAAAAATTGGTTTGACTGGTACAGTTGTCGGGTAGAGAAAGAACACGAACTTCTGATCTTGGAAATGTCGATGGGAATAGTGATAGAGGGCATGTTTGGGTGTTTGGTAATAATACCCAGCTAGTTGTATGAAGTTAACTTGTTTTCTCATTTTCCAAACATGGATTAAACCCATTATTCATTCCATCTGCTTTCTGATATGAGTTGATCCTTGGTCCACACGTGAATTCCACTCTTTATATTGTTGCCATTCTAACCTCCAGTAACTTGCTCATTTTATGAACCTACAAATATTCACCACTCCTACAAAACAAACACAAAATATCAATATTTACAACAAATTGATGCTCCAAGATGCAAAATACACAATTTGGCTTAAAATAGGATAGTAAAGCGCTTAATATGTGACAAAAGACAACAAAATTATCTATAAATATGCATTATTAGGCACCAATCACACCTCCAAACCTGAATTTTGCTCGACCTCGAGTAAACAAAAAACTAAGAAAATCCAACCTACACCACTGTCGTTGGTCAAAATATACCCAAAAAGTTCTAAGACTAAATATACGCTCAGATTCCATGAAAGTGATACCTGCATTAAGTTTTAGCTCACAGAAATTGGATATGTCAATCTAGCTTTCAAAGGCACAATCCTAGCACTGAAACAACTAAGGACATGTTATAAGAGTGTAAAGTGTATCTGCCTTAGACATTCATAGAAAATGATTTACTCTAGGAAGTTATGACTGCCAATTACTAAGAGATAGTTTTTAGGCTAAGAACTGAATTCAAAGCCAAGCTAGCTGTCCGGCTTTACGAGAATTGTGAATGTTCACCTAATGAGTTGGTGATACTTCAGCTTACCCGCGTTGCACATCGATGGCTACACCCTCCTTGCATATTACAAGACTATTTACAACACAAAAGCAAAAAAGAACATTGACTGTATATTTACATCGACTACTCTCTTAATTTGAGGCAAGAGAGAAACTTTAACTTTTATTTATTGAAACAAAACATAATAACAGAAAATGGATACTTTCTTTTCCTTTCAGAACTTTTTTTTTAACCAATAAATTAATAATTATTGATTTATATTTTAATTATATAAACTATTTTTATAATTATTACTTTAACAATAACTTAAACAAATCTTTTAATTGGCAGCCTAGCGACAAGCTGGGCTCCAACACCTTTCTGAATAGCAATGCCTAATCTATGAAAAATAAAACTACCATAACCACTACCAGCGTCGTTACTAACTAAACAATTCCTCAGACGCTTGAAAAAACCACAAAGTGTCCTCACCCAATTCTCTTAGAGTACAAAAATCTAGGACACCCAGAGCATGCCCATGGGAAACACACTTGTCCAGGTATTTAGTGTGTTTACGTGAGACCGTATCAGATATAGCTTTTCCGGGGACGAAAGAGCGGATTCCATCGCCCGTAAAGGGAGAGACACCTGTGACATCCATACAAACATCCTTGCCACTTTCCTAGTTGAGCACAAGAATATCAGCAGGTTTTAAATCTTTGTCATCCTTCGTCAGAAAACCCAGAGAAACTTCCTTACGCACCGGCACATTAGCTTTTTTAACTGATTTTTTTCCCCCTGATTTTCTTTCTCAACTGATTTTTCACTGATGCTTTACATACATAAGACACAACAAACTTTACACAAAAACAAAAAAAAATAGATTACATGACAATTTTAGCAAGAGGCATCCCTTCCGATGCACCCGGTCAAATTCATTGGTTGCTTTTCTTAACGTATCCTCCAACTTCTATCCCATCCAACCAAAGAAAAAGCTAGTCAAGTCTCATTCAGTATTCTAGATGATTGGAAGCCTACTTAACCTATGAAACACCGACGCTATACACGGTTGGTCGACCGTGCATGTGCGAATTTTCTATATCACATGTGAATTGTGCTAGAATCAGGGGTGCCTCATCATCTAGACTAAGAACCCTAAGATATCATACATGCACAGGTATCACAAATCAAGGTAAATGAGCTCACTTTTTCATTTTTTATTTATTTTATATTGCAGAGTTCAATTTTAAAAAATAGCACACTGATAGTCGATGGTATCTACTTTTCACCCCCAAACCTAAACTAAACATTATCCTCGATATTTCTAAAGATGAACAAAATTGTACTACAACATACCAAGAGAACCATGCTGAGTATAGAAAGGAAAGAGATTACCGGATTTTGACGACCGTTCCAAGTAAGAACTCTTTTATTAGATGCTGTAATCCAATCAGAGATCAGCTGAGTATAGCATTAGATTAGCACAAACATATGTATCACAGTAGTATCCAAAAAAAGGATACAAAGTACAAAGACTCAAAGTAACTGAGAACATAATGTAATAAAGATTCACCATAGATCAACAATCTAAAGAGTTTGTGATCAACCCAGAAAATGACATGCAGAAATATCGACAGCCCCAAGCATATATAACATGACAAGGTAAGTAAGACTGCAGATACAAATGAGCTACCCCCAAACCTGAAATTTTCAAAGGATACGCTTTTAGGCACAAAATCTAATAATTTCAGGGGTTCATCATCCAAAAGGTCTAATTTGAAATGGACTTTGTCAGTGGATGGAAGAGAAACATGTGGGGATTCCAGATGTGGTATCTCAATAACAGGATATTGAGTGGACAAAAAGTGCAACATAATTTGAGATGCACATAAATATAGCCTTAGGTTTGGAATTTTCAACAACTTTGATTCAGCATACTCTAAAGAAACAATTTCTAAGTCAGAAGCAAGACCATGAATTTGCGACTTAAGCAGGAAGATACGTGCGCCTAATTTATATTCATTTTTAGGCTCAAAATTATCAGTACGCAATCTAGTTCCTCCCCAGTCAGAAGCGAGTAATGCCCTATCATGGTCACAGTCATTGAACAAATTAACAAGCCCCAGTTCAGAATCATCATCATCAAAATATTTATTCTCATGCATATACAAATTAGAAGAAACATCATGTTGTGACCTAGGCATGGCATTATACATGTTAAATTTATTTTTATGCATAAGAACATCATTGTCAACAACAAATTTAGCCTTCTCTAAGTCAGACACAAGTTTCCTGCCATTTTCTCGTTCACAAAACAGTTGCGCAAGACCCAAATCATCACTATTGCGATGAATATCAACACTAGAAGAAACATTATCAATGCAGGTCTCTACATTATGGTCTAGCATTTCAGAATTACAAGACTCTGAAATTTCATTTTCAGAATTAACGACCTCTTCTAACATTATATCATCATCGTCATCACAAATACATGAAAATCCTACTTTGTCAAAACCATTAGTGTTTTCCGCCCATACATCTGCCTCTAAAATAGGTGAATATGGATTGACATTTTCAGCAATAGGGTATGAAACACTATATTCAGAATTAAGCTCATTGGAAAAAACAAATATTTCACATTTATAGTCCACATGCTTATCGCTTCTTTCATTTTCTTTTAGTACAGTGACAACTTGACTCACTGCAGGTTGTAAACCTTGCGTAGGGTCATCAGTACATAAAATATTCAGATTGTTTCTGCTTCCTAGTTCACAAGTTGATGAGTATGGGTTATTCTCATGCATTTGATGGGAAGTACTGGCTCAATACAATTTAGACTTCTTAATGACATGCAATTCAGAGCAGTTCTCAATCAATTGGCCTAAGCTATCACACAAGATACAAAAAGAGAATTCAGTATGGCTACATAACTTGGGTGCATCAAAATTTTCATTTGTGCACCTTTCTAGAGCTTCAACTCTCCTAATTAAGAATTTTATATTTGTATCAGAGTCAAAATCGACATCTGACTCATGTAGATCACCCATATCATGTGACATTGTCCTAGTTTCCCTAATTATTCCCATTGATGGGTTTTCTCTGCAACTTCAGCTATAAATGACCATGCATCATCCATAGTTTTATCAATGAACTCACCATTACACATAGACTCAACCATGGCTCGAGATTTAAAGTCTAGTCCCTCATAAAGAATAACAACCAGTCTCCACTTTTCAAAGACATGATGAGGGCATTCAATCAACAAGTCGTTAAACCTTTCAAAATAGTGAAAAAGAGTCTATCCATCTATCTGGACAAAATAATTGATACTTTGACGAATAACGATGGTCCTATGATGTGGAAATGATTTTGTGAAAAATAGATTTGTGAGTTGGTCCCAAGTGGTGATTGACTGTGGTCTCAAACTGTAAAACCATGTTTTAGCCCTTTCCTTTAAAGAAAATGTAAACAAACGCAATTTTAAAGAGTCCTCGGACATATTTTCAAATTGCATAGTCCGAAAAATTTGCTCAAACTCTCTTACATGATCATGTTTGCATCCAATTCAAATGGGCCATCAGTCTAGGGTAAGACAATGCATGAGAACTGACTTGTTCTTGTGGGATACATGTACTCTTGGAATGTACGGGGACGGTTCATACTATCAGTCATTGATGAACTTGGGATGGTTTACCAACAGCTGAAAGTGGGATTTGAACTTGGCAGCTTAGATGAGCACTAACTACAAGATCAATCTGGTCATAAAGAAATACAACCAGGGCCTAGATACATATCAACCGAGCATTCATTCGGATTCCCTAATACCACAGATCCACATACACACAGAGTGTGCAAGTATATTTACCTGCGAGAACGTCTTGGAGCGTGAACAACAAAAATAATATGCCCTCCTTTTCTTCTATCTTTGTTGCCACTACAAACGTCTTTCTGATAACACCAAACACCTTTAGCATTAACACCGATCAAATAGGACAATCCTAGAACACCACTGATCAGAAAAAAAAAAAAAAAAAATAGTACCGCACAAAATGTATCTGGCTAAATTGGGACCTATAGATTATTTCATCTACCTATATATAATGATAAGGGGTGTCTAATATTTATGTAAACTACCAAAATTACCATCAAAAAAATATTAATATTACTAAATTACCTCCATTAATCCTTAATAAACCTAACTAACAAAAATCATTTTTCATTTCTAACCTAAAAACCGATTCTTTATCTCCTATACTCCCTTTTTTTTTCGAAACCAAAATCGTCGATGATCGACGATTCAAAATCAATTAATCTTTTTCTTTCTTCTATAAAATGTCGAAACCAAGAACTAAGTATGCTACTAACAGGAATCATTCTAGTGACAACAATCCCGGACTTGTTGAAGCGATTCGAAATAGAACGAAGGAAGTGCAAGAACAATCCGAAGCCCTTCGTATCGCACAAGAGGAAGAAATGGGTGGAATCAGGTACTTTTCTATCAACCCAATCCTCTAAACTATGTTTTAGTAACATGCTTTAGGTTAGAAATCGAGGATTTTGAAATCAAAAAATTTCAGTGTTCACAGAATCGGGTTACGTTAATGTCGAAGTAACCCGATCATTGTTAGAAACGGGTTACGTTCTTAAACTTATAAACCGATTGTTCTGCATGTGAAATGGAATCAGTAAACGTTAATGTATAAATAGTCCGATTCTTGTAGCCAATGTTCCTGTAACTTTATTTTGTTGGAATCGGGTTACATATGTCTTCACAAAAAAATGATTGTCTAGTTTAGAATCGGACTTTATATGTATATCGAGTAAACCGATTTATGGAATCGCTTTACATTAGTACTTCACAAAATCCGGTTGTTAATTTTATTATGTTAGGAATCGGATTTTATATGTATATTGAGTAAACCGATTATGTACCTTGACTTTAAAAATACATTTTATTCCATTATTTTTTGTCGCGTAAATCCGTATTCTACAGGCAAAAAAATCAAGTCGAAAAGAAATATAAGCGTAAATATGACCTTGCTACTCCTAAGCCTTTGGGACCTCGTCAAAAAGACGGAAAAATTTTGAATGCTTCCCACGGAAACCCAAGGGGCACGGGGTGTAAAGCCAAAGGGATCATTATCGATGACCCACCACCTCAAGCGGAGCAACCAACACATGAAGAATCTGATCCCGAAACATCTAATGAACAAGAAGGTGATGATAGAGAAATTGAAGAAGAAAAAGGTGATGAGAAAGGTGGTGGCAAGGAAGGTGGTGAAGAAGAAAGTGATGAGAGTGAAAGTGATGAAGAAGAAGGTGAGGATGAAAGTGATGAAGAAGAAGGTGAGGATGAAAGTGATGAAGAGATAAGAGAAGTCGTTCAAGAACAAGAAGTTCAACAAGAAGACCAAGGAGGAGATGCTAAAGAAAAAGGTAAGAACAAAGAAGGACCAAAGAAGAAGAAAGGTGACCACATGCCCGACCCGCTGAAGATGTTTGATCTCGATCCTGGTGATCCATCTTTAGGGATACCCGGTGACGGAGGAAAGGTATTATGGAGTTACAAAGACAGTTGGGCCTCCGTCGTTTACAATACCATAGTAAGTACCTAAACCTTATGCTATGTGATGTAAATATTATTATCCGTGTACTATTTTGATTGTTGTCCATCGTGGTTGTTTTGTTTTATAGGATCACAAGGATGCCCGTTCGTCTTATGAAGCCAGGAATGTCAGTGAGTATGATAAGGACATGGCCACTGGAAGGAATAGAAACAACCGTTGGAGAAGTTCCGGAAGTAATTGATCTAGTCAATTCTACGGGGTTGATACCTGCGGTCGAGAATTTGGACCTTGGTTACAAAACACCTCTTTGTTCCGCCTTTGCCAAGAGATACTACGGGGAAACAAATACTTTACTTCTTCCATTTGGAGAAATGACGATAAATCCAAATGATGCGAAGTTAATTACCGGCCTAAGCATAGATGGTAAAGCCGTGAAGCACAAAGGGTACGAGCCAGAGCTTGGGTGGGACAAGATTTATGCGTGGACCAAGGAAGTGTTCCAATGGGATGAGGAGAAGACCAAGAAGGAGATGCTAGTAGGCAAGTAAAAGCAGAGGATATTCCATCTCTTGAAGCTGAGGGACAACTTCATGGGAACAAAGAAGCTTCATACTGAGGGAAAAGAGTTGTCGCCGCAACGTATCATCGCCACGGCTAATGCATATGTCCTCTATGTCTTTGGAGATGTTATCTTCCCCGATGTTTCCGGTGCCTGTGTGAGCGCCAACTTTATCCAGCTGTTGCAACCATTTGACAAGATGAACGAATACTCTTGGGGCACTGCCATCCTTGCACAATCGTTGAAGGAGTTGAGAAAGGCTTCTGGGGTTCAAAGGAACCAACTCGGAGGGAATATGGATTTTCTGCAGGCGTGGATATATTTGCACTTCCCAATATTTTCTAAAAGGGCTTTTGATAACAAGGAATGGGACGGAGAGCATTATGGAGACAAGTACAACTACATAAGTAAGTCGAAGAAACAAAAAAATGGATTTTCTGAATTTGAGACGCCAGTTAGACAACTTGATGACGAAGGATGTTGTCTTTGGTCCTTACAAGAAGGATTTGGCTAAAGGAAAAGGAAAGAAGGTTGGATGCAGATAGAAAAGTGAATATTACGGGCCTTTGTTTCACCCAAGAGGATATGTAATGTACAACCCGACCGAGAGTCACAAGACAATGCGGTTACGTACAAAAAATCCCAAAGGCGCACAAGATGTTCAACATCAATGAGACAAAAACCAAATCATCTGATAATGATATTGTCATTATTCACAAGCCTTTACCATCATGTGATTATTGGGAAGACAGAGCGTTTCATAGATATCCTTTGGATGGTCCATCTCGAGCAGATGACGAGGCAATTCCGGGTTACATACCGTGGTACCTCAAAGTTTCACATACTCGAGTGATACGAGTAGATGAGAGTCCCAAGATAGAGGACAAAGATACGACTCTCGATTACTTGGTGCGTATTGTTACTCAATTATGATTTTGTTAATGGTTTTAGCGTTATATATTGAATGTTTGTTATTTGAAATTGAAATAGAAAAGACGAGTTAAACACATGATAACCCAGGAAAAGCTAGAAATCAGGGAAGGGAAAAATGTGAAGGCCAATGAAAAGCTAATCGATGAATTAAACGGTCTTGAAGATGTAGAAGCTGGTGTAAAGTTTGGGGAGCAGGAAGAGGATGATGATGATGATGATGATGAGGAGGAGGAGGATGATCCAAAGAAGAAAAGAAAGAGAGCCCCTACCAAAAAGATGTCTGAAGGTGCATCGAGCAGTGCCCAATCTAGTAAACGAGGACGCGGTGGACGTGGTCGTGGTGGGGATGTTCATGAATGAATGGTTATATTCATGTTTATGTCTTTAATTATGGATAATTATGGTGTCAAAACTTATGTCTTGTCTTAAACTTATTGTCGAATGATGTTTGGTGATATTCCTAGTTTATTATTGACTTTATCTGGTTTCCAGTTTATGAATGACTTAGTGTGTGTGGAAAAAATGGAGGATTCCGACATTCTTTCTGTCAGAATCGGTTTACATATAACTATATGTAAATCGATTCTGACAGTTTCCCAAATGTTCAGTTTTAGAATCCGTTTTTATCTACCAATATGTAGCCCGATTGCTAAGAAGAAACTTCATAATTATCCATAATTAAAGACATAAACAGAATATAACCATTCATTCATGAACATCCCCACCACGACCACGTCCACCGCGTCCTTGTTTACTAGGTTGGGCGCTGCTCGATGCACCTTCAGACATATTTTTGGTAGGGGCTCTATTTCTCTTCTTCTTTGGATCATCCTCCTCCTCCTCCTCATCATCATCGTCCTCTTCCTTATCCCTAAACTTTGCACCAGCTTCTACATCTTCAAGACCGTTTAATTCATCAATTAGCTTTTCATTGGCCTTCATATTTTTCCCTTCCCTGATTTCTAGCTTTGCCAGGGTTATTAAGTGTCTGACTCGTCTTTTCTGTTTCAATTTCAAATAACAAATATTCAATATATAACGCTAAAACCATTAACAAAATCGTAATTGAGTAACAATAAGCACCAAGTAATCGAGAGTCGTATATTTGTCCTCTATCTTGGGACTCTCATCTACTCGTATCACTCGAGTATGCGAAACTTTGAGGTACCACGGTATGTAACCCGGAATTGCCTCGTCATCTGCTCGAGATGGACCATCCAAAGGATATCTGTGAAACGCTCTGTCGTCCCAATAATCACATGATGGTAAAGGCTTGTGAATAATGACAATATCATTATCTGATGATTTGGTTTTTGTCTCATTGATGTTGAAAATCTTGTGCGCCTTTGGGATTTTTTGTACGTAACCGCATTGTCTTGCGACTCTCGTCGGGTACATTACATATCCTCTTGGGTGAAATAAAGGTCCACAATATTCACTTTTCTCTCTGCATCCAACCTTCTGTCCTTTTCCTTTAGCCAAATCCTGCTTGTAAGGACCAAAGACAACATCCTTCATCATCAAGTTGTCTAACTGGCGTCTCAAATTCAGAAAATCCATTTTTTGTTTCTTCGGCTTACTTATGTAGTTGTAAAGGTCTAATACATGCTTAACTAAATGGGTGAAATGAGAACAAAACATAGCTACAGGACAAAGACTAAACCAAAAATGAAAATGCTACAGGACAATGTTGTGGATTGTATAAAAAATGGAGTTAATACTTCACAGAACTGTAAGCTAAGAATATTGAAAACTACTAAAATTTTGACAAGACAAATTACAAGGTGGGGATAGTTATAGGTGAAACTGACTCGAGCACCTTTTTTTTTTCCTGATAAACCAACTAAGTTACAACTAGCATTACAGATTTTACATGAAAGGTATATACAGATGAATTTAAACTGAGCTATAATAACAACACCTGAAAAAAAAGAAAATATAACACATATTTACAATATTAACTGAAACCAGTAAAGTAAAGAAGCTACATAAGTCAGAGAATGATTGAAACTAAAGGCTATAGCTACTCAGCACAGATCAACAAGAGATATTTTTTTTTCTTTTTTAACTACAAGAAAGGGAAGATTAAATACAAAATATTACTGATTAAATACTTATAATCTAAACTAATTTAAAAAACTAACAACAAACAAAATTCAAACGAATATATACAAAACTAAACTAAAAATCAGTAAAGTAACGAAGAAAATTTAGCTACACCGCTACCGAGTCCCCGGCAGCAGCGCCAAAAACTTGGTAGGCAGAGAAAGGTACCTGCAATTAACTGCAAGTGCATAGTGCCTTATTATGTATAGTGCAAATACAGGTCGATCCACAGGGACAAGGTGGGTGTAGAGTTGGTCTTACTACAACTGACTTAGAACAAATAGTAACCAAAGGAGGGGGTTGTCTTTGCGTCGATACGAAAAATATTGATGATTATAATAAAGCAACAAATGTAAAACAAATACAAAGATAACTATGGTGTCGAATCCACCGCCTAAATGCATAGAATTTCTTAATTCGATATACTAGTTCTCTTTTAATCAAGGATCTATAGAAGTTCTAGCCTCAAACTACCTTGAAGATGTGATAAATCACTTGCACAAATGGATAATTTAACCTCAGCAAAATATGTCAATCCCTAGCATTATCTATCTGTTTAAAGCATAGATAATCACAAATTGAACTAAAGCATTTCATATATAGGCTTGAATACATAACAAAGAATTGTTCTAACTACCATGGATGCTTTACATACAAGGTGAAAGTAAATTGCTAGTATTCAGAGATTAAATTATGTTTCTCATTCAAAATCCCAAGAAGAACAAGTAATCAAACCATGAAATTCTAATTATTTAGGGATTTCATCTAGACCAAGAGAGGAATTTAAAACATTAAAAATACTGAAATTAAACCTAGATATTACTACTAGAGTTTGGTGCACCGGCTACTCCTGGATTGAGTTTTACATCACAATCTCCTCCCTATTTGTACAAAAGTTCCCATCAATTATCAATCAATCCTCATAGTCAACAATTACAAACGCAAAATTAGGGATTTGATATGACAATTAAACTCACCACTGAACCGCCACCCTATTGTCTTCACAAATGATCTGATGTTGTCACCGTTGCTGAGAATTCAGAATCCAGACCTTTAATTCGACAAACGCTGCTGCTAACTTGTTTCACCATAGCCATCCTGCTGATGTTCAATTCATACTCTAGGGGTAGGTTTAAAATGGGGACAATATAAACAAAAGGCAGCTGGATGATGGTTATGACAGAGATAATGAAAAGAAAAGATAGAGTTGGTTAGCAGTAGAGAGAGGTAGAGAGTGGCGATGATGTTGGTGGTTCTGCAGTAGAGAAGGGTAGGTTAATCAGAGAGAAATAAAAATTGGTTTGACTGGTACTGCTGTCGGGTAGAGAAAGAACACAAACTTATGATCTTGGAAATGTCGATGGGAATAGTGATAAAGGGCATGTTTGGGTGATAGGCAATAATACCCATCTAGGTGTATGAAGTTAACTCGTTTTCTCATTTTCCAAACATGGATTAAACCCATTATTCATTCCATCTGCTTTCTGATATGAGTTGATCCTTGGTCCACACGTGAATTCCACTCTTTATATTGTTGCCATTCTAACCTCCAGTAACTTGCTTATTTTATGAATCTACAAATATTCACCACTCCTACAAAACAAACACAAACTATCAATATTTACAACAAATTGATGCTCCAAGATGCAAATACACAATTTGGCTTAAAATAGGACATTAAAGCACTTGAGATGTGACAAAAGACAAAAAAAATGATCTACAAATATACAATATTAGGCACCAATCAGCCCCTTTTGCAAATGTGCCCCCTTCTTAGCAAAGTGATCAGCTGAGAAATTGATTTCTCTGTAGGCATGTTTGAAATTAATTGAGTGAATACTAGCTATAACTCTTTGCCATCTATCCATCAGAAACCAAGGGATCTTCTTTTGCTGTAAAGCTTTTGCACACATACTAGAATCAGATTGCATAACTAACTTGAAGGAGAGATGCTCAACTGCCTATTCTAAAGCCTTGATACAAGAAATGAATTCTGCTAAATAATTAGTAGTAATCCCCAAACCACCATATTCTGCATAAATGAAAGCTCCAACATGATTCCTTACTACAAAACCATAGCCTGCACTGCCTGGATTTCCTCTAGAAGCCCCATCACAACATAATAACAGTTCATTCTCATTTTGCAGATAAAAGAATATTTCAATAATTCATGTTCTTCTCATTTTCCTGACTTGAATATTAAAGAATTATAAGATTAATTTTTCAATATCAGTTCCCCACATAACACCTTTCAGTCTAACTTCACAGTCATGGACTTTCCTAGGAATTCTTAACTGTATTTTGGTTAACACGGGCTTCTCAGCATCATAATATATTGCATTTATTAAGAACCATAATTCAACCATAGCTGTATAAGAACTGATGATCCATAACTCTTTAATCACATGACTATAATTTTTATGCGTTTTCAAAACATCCTCAAAAGAATTTGGTTTGGGAGATAAGAAGATACCTGAGAGCCAATTCCATAAGCTGGTACTGAAATCACATTTCCACAAGATATTCTCTATACTATCTTCTTCATCATGACAAATGTAGCATCTTGAGGCAAACTGAAAACCCCTTTTCCTCAGATTCTCTTCTGTTGCACACATATTCTAGCAATCTTCCAAACATTAGCAGATGTTGAAGGAAGCACTGCAGGATTCCAGATTTTTTTATACCAGTGCAACTTAGGCTGGTGCATTCTAATTTTATTAATAGCATCATAAACATTAAAGACCCCAGAATGACTGTTACACCAGATGAGTAAGTCTTCACCTTCATTCAGAACATGTAATTGATCAATATTGAAGAATTGAAGAAAGTCTTCATGAAAACACTATTGATTATCAATAATTAAATATTGAACTTTCAAGTGAGGATGAAAAGCAATATAAGGATGATTAGGAAATAGCTTGCATATTGGTTCATCAAAAATCCATTTATCATTCCACAAGGATACTTTTGCACCATTACCAACTATCCATCTAGTATTTTTGTTTGATTCTGGGAGGATCCAGTTAACGTATGCCAAGATAATGAGAATAATATCTCAGGGATGGTCAATGGAAATCGGTCTCGTAAGTCTTTTCGAAAATCAAAGAAAAAGTCTATGACTAATAACTTGATTGCGAATCCGGTTCAAGAAACATGTTTTGGATCCGAGTTCAATCTCTAGTAAAAAATCTTATGTTTCCAAGTGTGAAAAGAGATTAAATTCACTAGCCTGCCCAAGTTCTGAATTTCAAAAGGTGTTGGAAATATTTTTCAAACATGTTGAAAACTATTCAGAAAAGGGAAAAACCATTGACAGCCTAGATGACGTTCTAGAACTTATTGTTCAAATGAATGTAAGAGTTTGTGAAGGCAAGCGTGAAACACTCAGTCTTCAAAATAATCTGATAGATTATGAGGAACAAAAATTTTCTTTATGCAACGAAGTTCATCAACAGACTACTGAGTGTGAAATTCTCAATCAATCGCTAGAACATTCACAAATAAGGAATACGATCCTAATTGAGAAACTTCTTACAGTAACATGTCAAGAGGTATATCTAAACGGGTGTTTAGAAAAATATCTCCAACAAGGAATGGATATCTTAAGAGGACATATAGAATGTCTTGAATGAAAGACACTAGCAATTTGTCGAATGGCAAATCTTGATCACACGAGTTCAAGTTCAAAGGACATTCCATCCTGGGCACATGATATAATCGAAGATACTGCATCTCGCAATTTTCCTAACCAAGAGGATGGGTTCAAAACTCACGCAAAGGAACATGATAATGCTCCTAAGGAAAAGGAGGAAGAATCTCCTCAAAAGGTATTTGATAAGGAAGATCCTCATCCTAATGCTTAATCGCATTAGAATATGCATCCTTACGATGCCCAATCTTCGGATATAAGAAAGCACATATACCCGGGCTATCAGAATCCTACTAATATCTCTTATTCAACATAAAGAGAATACACGATATACCTTAAGGATACTTTATTTATCTTTATGTGTAGAGAGGTTGTCTTACAACAACTTGTGTAAAAATGATAAGTGTAGATGTTTGAAGTACCTCTTGATACCGATCTTGAAGATAATCTCTTTTTGGAGAAAATTGTGTTTCAGTAACACATAAGATGCGAAAATCTTTTCAAATCTTGTCAGAATTATTTATTTAAGGCTGATATCTATGTTTGGTATGTGTTAAAGGTATTTCAAGTATATGTACTCAACGTGTCTGAGAACTTATACTAAAGGATGTATTATCAAACCATATCTCAAGCAAAACTTCTGAAAGCCTTGAGTGGAATGACTTCTAAGGAAACTGTTCATGTTGATGATCAATTCAAGAAATCTGGTTGCGAAGATATCGAAAATGAAAAAGAAGATGTGACTCATCTCCTTGTCCAAAACAGTTTGGATGCTAAGATTTATATTATCAATCTACATCCAGTCCTCCTCAGTACTATTGAAACTCATCATAGATAGGCAGCATTACTAAGAACTGTTATCCGTAACCAAAGAAAGTTGATTAAACTTGGAATCTGTAACCGGGAGTATGCTTAAAATATTAATCGAAAAGTTAAGCCTTAGCCCGTGAACATAATCAACGTACTGTGTGCATAATCCGAGATATCAGTCCAGATTCTTTTGATGAAGATCCTAAAAAATTTGAGGAAATTAAACATGGTCTTTAAAAAAAAATCTGCTGAAAAATAGACATCAATTTTTGATTTCTTTCAATGATTGTATTAGGTCTATTATGAATAAAACTATCTTAATTATGAATAAAATTATTTGATTTATATTTTTTCTTGTGATAGTTTATGTTTACATAGCATGTGCTTGAATGCTTTATCTTATTGCTATGTATGTTTATGGGATGTTTGATTTCGGTTTTCTGACCTTAATATTCAATCTCATATGTTATGAACCCTTATGATTTAGCAGGATTATGTTCTAGCCCATGTTGGTAGGATTTATCAAAGGATCATGAGGGGTTTTGATTGAAACATTATGTGAAAAAGTCACAATATGTTGAATAATTTGGTTTAGTATAAAAGCATATGTGTTTCGGGATTTTCAACTTTTGCTTGCAATAGTTAAAAACCAGTTTTCAACCTTTCTCTGGTAAAGGTTGGTTTTTGTTATTCTTTTGTTTTGCATAAGGATGACAACATAATGATATTTTCGTATAAATTCTCCCTGGAAGAAGATGCAAACATATTGGATAAGAGGATGCGAAATTTGAGGTAACGACTTCGTTAGTTAATCGTTTTCCTGTTTAAGAAAAGCCTGAGTTTATTGCGTATATTTATTGCTTTTGCTTAACAAAATTTTGGTACAATTGATGTTTTATTCCATTATTTTTGTATGGATGTGTGTGTGATTCAATTGTTTCCGGTTAAGAAAAGCTATTGTTATCTTGCTTTATTGTTTGGTATTAATCGTTTAGGATTACAAAATTTCGTTGCAATTGCGGTGATTTAATATCTATGTTGTTTAAATTGCTTTTGGTTGAGGTAAATAATTATTCAAGTTGATTTATTTGGTTTGTATGAATTTTTTATGGCTTAACGAAACAAAAGTGTTTCGGGATGCATTGTTTAGTCCAATTCGATTCCGGATAAGAGAAACTAAGTTAATTATGATCTTAGTTAGACTTATCAAAGTGGAGGTTTCGGCTATTTAAGTCTAATCGAATGCCTTAACAAGAAATGCTAGTTAACTAACCTAGTACTTGCGTTAAGATGCTTAGTCGATTTTTGGTTTGCTAAACTATTAGGGAAAATTGCTTCTGGAAATTGTTTCCTTGGTAACATATCAAAAAAAAATTACTTTGTAGTTTCGGTTTTGATATTGGTTATCAAAATGTTTCAGAACCCTCGTGCTTAACTCTATAGGTTGCAAGTCTTGTGAGATTTGTAAGAAACTTTCGGTTTGTTCTTTATTTGTTCGTACCTTTGTCATTTTGTGACAAAAAGGGGAGAAATATATGTAGTAAACAAGTGATAATAGTATTGATTTATATTGATTGGTATCACTAAGGGAAAGTACATTGGTGCTTAAACGTTTATCTAACGAAAGAGTAAAGCATAGACTAAGGGGGCTTAGCATATCATATGATACTTGTAGTTATATGGACTACAAAGGAATAACAAAGACGTGTGGATTGATAAAATCTACCTATCTTACCTTTAGAGGGAGTATTAGCTTTGTTATTATAATGTCAACAACGACATTTATGGATTGAATGTATATAGGTTATTGTGCTGTTGAATTCAGGAATCAAGCGTATGTATAATGAATTCTTGTAATTTGTTTATCCATATGATGTAAGAGTTTTGTCACTAAAATTGACAAAAAGGGAGATTGTTAGAGCATAGCTCGGTTGAACCCACCAAGCGTTGGTATGTTAAGTTTGGTTGTCATATCTTAGTGAACCAAAACTCATTTAAAGAGTCGCTTGATTATGTACTAGAGTCAACTTCGTATAGGTTAGCTTGAAAGTATTAGGATATGAGACACTACAAGTATTACGAAGACTTGAAGAAGTGAAGAAGTAAGGATCTACAACGACAACATAATCCTTCCACTTGAGGTTAGTGATATTTGACTTGAACTGTTTCATTCCCTAACGTATCTTTCAAGTCGTCCATATTGAAAACATAACTGCGAAGCATGAATGATTATACTCTAGTTAGACATAATATTAAGGAATATAATACGAGGTTTATTGCTTAACCATTAAACTTTGTATATAAGACATCGACATAATCGTTTGAATGCTATTGTGATTATGTATGGGTATAAGGTGAAGATTTCATCCTAGGAAACAATGTTTTACATTCGTTTAAAGGAAGTAAATTCATGAACTTGTCTTGTGAATCAAAAGGGAAATCTCTAGGATTATTGGTATTGTTATTCATTGCATATCTTTTGAACTACCAATATGTGTGATTAGTATAACCATTCATGACTTGTTTATGTTCTTGGTAAAACTATTCACAGGGCCTGCCTTTTATATTAGTATGACTTTTATTAGTGAAACCGATCTTAGGTAATCACCTGAGATGGTATGATTGATTTAGTGTTATTGGTATGACCAACTCTAAGCAAAGGGGAACCGATCCTAGTAAGAGGTGCAACCGATCAAAAAGTAGAATTGATCCTTGTAAGAGGTGTAGCAAGTTTCTAGATATTGCGAACCGATCTCATGAACATGTGCAACACGTTTTTATACATTGGGAACCGATCCTATGGACATGTGCAACAAATACAAGTTAGATACCATATATATGTGGGAACCGATCCTAGTACCTAGTCAACCTAATTTTTGGAAAGCTAGTGTGACTAAATCAAGTACTCACATGGAGGTAGAATCAAAACTTGTTTTGGTAGAACCGTGAAACCCATGTTTGGTGATTGAGTGTAATTAATCAATCACATTGTTATTGAAAGCTAGATGAACCAATTCTAAACTTGTGGAAGTGTGGAAAATCGGTTTCAAGATTATAAGTATGAATGAGGACTTACAAAGTAAAGATGTCGACATACTTTGAACATGTGCACTAACGCTTATCTTTTATTGTTCAAAGATATTCCTTAATAGCTAAAGGAAAAACTCCCGGATCGAAAAATAAGTTGAGAATCTTTTAATTAAGGCTTTTAATTTTATTTTTGGAAAATGGAAAATTAGTAATGTGCATTTACTAGTTGGATATTTTCTAAGAGATTTTCGGTCAATGCTTGGACAAAGCATTTCCAGGAATTATGGAAACCAAATTTGGAAATATATTGCATATCTTGAGAATATTTTCGGTTTTGGAAATTCCTTGGTGTCCAAACTTCCTTGGTCTATAAATATCAAAGTTTGCATTTCGAGTAAACTAATCCTCAGAGCCAACAACACTACTTAGTTGTGTTGTTACTGGTGGAGCCGCCTATTTGGGGAGGAAAGTAACTTAATTAGGCGAAATCTCTTACGACCGCTCGGTTTAAAGACTTCTTTTGGATTGAGAAGCTCTATTAGTACCTTTGGTGGGAAACTAGATAATTGCGGTTTATTATTGGTTTCCGATTGATTTGATTGACTAACGGTTTTTGAACTTTGATTGCACCTAGTTTGTTTATTCTTGAGAATCTACTTTTCTGATAGAAGATTCACTCAAACTAGATCGAAGTTTCGACGGGGATCTTTAGACTGTTTGTAGATCTAAAGACGCGTGTGATAATCCATTGTTAACAGACTTTGTTCTATGCGTGATTGATCACAAGAGATTCAAGTTGATTGTGTGCAGGTGTTTATTGAAGATCTTAGAAGATTTGAAGACAAAGAAGACTTTGAAAATTTCTGATTTGGGTTCATAATCTTTGGTGTGCACAATACTTGTTTCGGTTAAAAAGGATACAACTATAATCGGTTTATCCTTATGGTAGATTGGATTGATTAGTTGAATAGATCGGCATCAATATAATTATTTGTGATTCAAAGTATTGATTAAAAAATCTTGAGAATAACTTTGGTAGTTGTGATTAGATAGATCTAAGAACCTGACAAAGGAGTTTATTGGGATAAACATAAGAGCCTTTTGTTGAACTCACATCACTTGGTTGAAAAGAGTTGTTACCAAACAAATTTGTTGTTCCTTTACTGTTTGGAATACGAACCAAAGGAATTGTTCCAAGCACGTTACTTATTACAAGTTGGAGGCGTGGGAATACAGACGACACTAGGTGAACTATAGGTTTAGTTGCTTGGTCTCAACTATACGAAGTTGGTTTGATATTGTATAGCGGCTTAATCCCGAGAGTATTCAATTCTGAACAAGGTCCCGAGGTTTTTATGCATTTGCAGTTTCCTCGTTAACAAAATCTTGATATGTCTTTTACTTTTCAATTTCTGCATTATAATTAGAAGTAAAATACACAAACGTTAATTCCTATTTACTTGATAGTAATCCTATTGTGTTTGGTTAAGTCCGAACCTTTTATCAAGTAAACATACTTCGTTGTTGTATTGTCTCGATATCGTATCCATAGACGATCTCACGAAGTGTGAACCAATTAGTTGTATTGTCTCGACTCAGTCCATAGACGATCACTTTCGGATAAAGGACTTATCGGTGGAAAAGTTTTAGATTGAGGTATATTTGGGTACCCTCGTCTTTTCACATAGGAGACCCCCTCATTCCAAGATTTCCCCCTTCCAATGGAAAACGTGATTGAACTCTTAGAGGTCTGGATATAAGATGGTGTCATCAAGCTACCTCCTATCAGACGTCCTCCAACCGAACTATAAATGGAAGATCTCAAGTACTGTCACTTCCGTAGGTTCCTCAATCATCCTACGAAAGACTGCAAAAGATTGAAGCGCATCTTCAAGGAGAAGATCAATTCAGGGGAGCTTCACTTGGGAACTGAAGGAGTACACAAAGACCCTCTTCATGCTAGAAGTTTCATGCTTTCTGGGGACCTGTCTACAAATCTGTACAATCCATGATGGAGCATATGTGTGAGCATTTCTATTTTTCCAAGGCACAACACATAGATATATTTGTTGCTCTCAGTTGTGTTGTGTCAGGCAAACGCCTACCTTCGGTTGATGAGACTTCTTCTAAGCCTAAGTCTCCTCTAAAAGACATGACTTGCATCTATGACTGGGGACTCTTAACCACTGTCCATCTCAGGTATGTTGAGTTTGGAAAGACGTTAACTAACGCAGACACTAATATCCATATTGTCACTATCCAGACACTGAAAGGTGCAGGGGTTCCCAAACGAGAGGCTATCTGTTAAAGCACTGCTCGGTCGAACTCGCATGCGTTGCTATCTCAAGCATGTTTGTCAATGTTAGTGATCAAAACTATAAGTCTTGATTTCTAGTCTACTATAGCTAAGTCTCGGAATAAGATAGAAAGTGTAGATGAGCTCAAGAACTCCATGGCGATCATCATACAAGACGAAGAACTACTCAAGGAACTGGTGGAACTTCATCGACTAAAAGGTATGTGGAGAGTTGAACTTATCTATCACTCAAAAATATATCTACTCTATCTCCTATCTTGATACAAAAGTCGTTTTGCTATATAGACTTTGATTATACACATTTGCTATTTCGAGCCGAGTTTATCTCGCTTATCTATTTCTCGAAATATGTGTTGGTAAGCTTTCGCTTTGGCCAAGTTTATATTTACCTAGTGACGAAAGTCATATTATGTTTCAATCACTTGAAAATGGCTTTGACGAAAAATGGTTTGTGAATAGCAACTATATAACGTCCTCTAAGAATGTTCCAACGACTGAAATGAGAGTTTAGATTATATAACCAATGTTGGATATAAGCATTGTGTGGTAACACATATATGTATAAGTCCTTCTTCCTTGAACCAAAGTACGCGTACTTTGTTGATCAGGAAAACCGGAACAAGAGTCCGCGAACTGTCGGAGGTTCTCATCCCGAGAAACTCTGCTGGAGTTTGTAAACTCCTTCCGGGTACATAAGTCCGCAGACTCAGTCCACGTACTTAGGTTGGTTATTTCTAAAGACGATTATTTGTGAACTCTTACTTATATAAACTAAGGAATGCAATTTTCAAACCGTGGCTATAAAGTTCATGAATTGATTCGAGTGAATCAAATCGTTTTTGCTTCGACTGTGTCTTGTATACTTCTATAAGATATAAGCAATTGAACAACTCTCCAACTAGTTCATTTGAGTCATTTGAACTAGTTATGGTGAAGAAGAATATGGTTGATATGAAAGTGCTCATATGGATAACCATTTGGTTAACTATTATTGAACCAAAAAATGTACATGTTTGGGTACGGTTGCACAAACCTAAAATCGTGCATTATTTTTGTGTGTAACAAGCTAAGTTTTCGATCTAACGGTTGAAAGATATTAGCTTGAATCTAATCAGGTTTTCATCTAACGGTGAATATTGAATGCTTTGGTACTAAGCTAACATTGATTGTAAACCCTGATTTGAAAACCTATACAAGGGAGAACTCTAGCAACTGGGAAACCTAATCCCCACACATCCTGTGTGATACTTTTTTTTATAAGATAGAGTCAGTTCTCCTTTAACCTTAGGTTTCTACCGAGACCCTGTAGGTTAACTACTTGAAGACTTCATTGGGATTGTGAAGCCAGACCGATAATACTTTCTTTTAGTTGTGTGATCTGATTTTGTTGTTTCTATCGTATTGAGTACAATCGTAATGATTGGATTGAGATTGATATTTCCGATAGGAAAGATATAAAAGTAATCACAAACATCTTCTTCGTCTCATCGTTTGTGATTCCACAATATATTCTTTCACCGCGTCGATTAAGATTATTGTGAGGTGATTGATAATATTAAGCTTTTCTTTGGAAATATAAGTCCGGGTTATCAATTGGTTCCTGTTCACCTTGATTTATCAAAAGACAGAACACAAATCGTAGGTATTTCTGTGGGAGACAGATTTATCTATTACCGTAGACTTTTCTGTGTGATACATATTTGTTTATTAAAGTCATCGACTTTGGGTCGTAGCAACTCTTAGTTGTGGGTGAGATCAACTAAGGGAATCAAGTGCGTAGTATCCTGCTGGGATAGAAGACGCAAGGAGTGCAACTGTACCTTGGATCAGTGTGAGATTGATTGGGGTTCAACTACAGTCCAGACCGAAGTTAGCTTGTAGTAGGCTAGTGTCTGTAGCGGCTTAATACAGTGTGTGTTCAATCTGGACTAGGTCCCGGGGTTTTTCTGCATTTGCGGTTTCCACGTTATCAAAACTTCTGGTGTCTGTGTTATTTCTTTTCCGCATTATATTTTGTTATATAATTGAAATATCACAGGTGGTGCGTTAGTTCGATCAATTAGAATATCCGACCTTTGGTTGTTGATTTACATTGATTGACACTTGGATATTGTTTTTGGTACTATCCAAGTTATTTCTCTTGTATTCAATAAGACTCGCAGATTTCTATTTTCTCGAGTAAGGATTGAATCGAGGGATCATGATATTATAACTCTTTGATATACTTTATTAAGATTGAGTCTAGTTGATTCTCTTGAAAGTATATTGGAGTTAGTCCATACATATTGCTAAATGAAATATTGGTTGTGGTTGTTGTACCCCCGCGTTTTCAATTGGTATCAGAGCAGGCAAACACATTTAAAGACCTTACTAGTCTGTGTTTCTAGCGATCCGACTCTATGGACAAGAGTACTATATCTGATAAACGCGTCACCAGAAACAAAAGTTATGTCTCGACTATTCCAACGAGACAGACAGATAATGACATTTGTTATTCCGATTACCCTTCAAGTGAGTCTATCGATTTTAATGAAAGGGAATCATCTAAAGAGAGCAAATTGATTCTAAATGTTGTTAGAATCCAAGCTGACCGGTTAAAAAAACATGTCAAAGTTCTTCTAGGTGAATTAGTAGACTACAATTCCAAAAAAACTGAAGCTGAGCCTTCATCTATCCTTCTTAAGAAAAGTCTTGAAAGGGATATATTGGAAATTGAACATCGCCTGAATAATCTCTCGATTCAAGGATGTTTCAGAAAGTCCTCTAGACCATTTTCATCAACCACTACTGTAACCGAGGAAGTTACAGAAGTAAAATCAGAATTCCCTTCTAGTGGAAAAGATATGCCTATTGCCTCTCTTAATCAAGAATGTTGCACATCACATGAAAGAAAGAAATCTCCAAATATTGTTAAGACAGTACCTTCTAATGTTCAGAAAGTATGTCCCTTTTATGTTTCAAAAGGGTCTGTCAAGCAAAAGAGAAACTCTAGGTTGAGTAACAATTCCATTGTTCAAACTCAACACACCTTAGACTTAATCTTCAAAGGAATAACTGACTTCCGTATGTCTAAGGAAATTTGTTTCAGTACTCACCCTGTGTATCCCACCAGGAAAGTCAGTTCTATGAGTTCCTCAAATGTTCTGATACAGAACATACGTCACAGTCTAAGAGAAGGTCAGAAATTTTCCATCTTCAACAAGGGAATTAATGATACATTTGATGTGAACAGGGTATCAGGAGAAAAGGGTAAAAATGATGATATAAGAAATAACCTAAAGGATTTAATTAAAGTTTATAAATAACTCGTCAACAGGTTGTCAACTTCCTCCAGCCGAAATTATTCAGGTAAGAATCAACACTATGAGTCATATTTTTATAAGAGTAAATTTTATGCCAATCTTTCACATCATAATGGGTTTCCCCCAACGTTTCGAAAAAAGAAGGATAACTAAAAGCAATATTCATTTAATGAGCTAATGGCTCATACTTGTGTTAATTAATCACAAGGTTGAAATCTCACTTACGAAAATCCTAGCTGAGTGAGAACTGATTAGGTATACTTATTGTCGAAGTGTCTCTGATTATCTAGCTAATTTCTTATCGTTCTTAGATGGATTATCAGGTAACACTTTTTACATGAGTATTTTTTCTCTCTTATTGAACTTTCGTTGTTTATTGGTTTTACTTTGGATTTATGATTTTAAACTTAGTTTTTGAAAAGCTAAGATGCATGGACTTTTTAAAGAAACAAGGTGATGTGTAAACAATCTTCACAAACAACCCTTTTTGTAGGAGCTTTGTGGACCCTCTTCTTACGGGTACACGTATGGTATTCGTGATTCTATGACAAACCGATCTTGTAAACCCTTAGTCTTTCGAAACTTGTTTATATATCTATCCTATTGAGTTGAACCATCTCACTCTAGGATTATTATTATCAATGGCTTCTTCTTCTTGATCTTGGGATTTACCTGAAGACTTCGTTGATAATGTGGTATATTTCGAATTCGATAAAGAGAAGGGAACTTATGTTGAAGTTGAAGGATCTTTTCCTCAATCTCCTGATTCCTACTCGGATATTGAGGAGGTTGAAGAGATATCGGCTGAAGTGGTTCTTGATTTTCTCAAAAACTTTGAGGATGCAAAGCAACAACTTGTTGATATAATGAAGTATCTTGATATTGTAAGAACTGAGTTGAAAAAGGTTAATTCTTACCTTGTTCTCATGAAGACTTATGTTAAAAAAATTCTCAATGAGGACATCCACTCTGAAGATGCTGTGGATGCTTTCAATCACAAGCTCAAAGACCTCAAGACTCATGAGGATCCAGAACCGTCTATATGAACTTAGTTCATGTTCGTCTTTGGCACATGATTCTGTTTTTGTTTCTTAGCTTGTTGATTTTAACTTGCCTAGTATATCTTCGGATGAGAATTTTATTTCTTGTTTTATAGAAGAATAACCAGAGTTTGGAATAGCTATTATTGTGATTACACATAGCCATGTCCAACGTTTTCATCTTCATGTTTTTAGGTTTATTTGTTTAAATTCCAAAAAAAAATAAAATGTTTGGAAGATGATTTTTGCAGTATTAATCTTTATGGGTTTATATATTGCAATATGTTATGGGATATGTGTGTTTGCGTCCATGAACTATGATTGTCCCATACCTTGTCAAAAGTTAAGTCTTTCGTAAGTCGATATGTATGTATTGATGAAAGAATGAATGAACTTTTGACATCACAAAAGTTTGAAGCCTATTATGTCATTATTGATGGAAGATAGGATGAAATTTTGATTTCGAGGATTATGTCTATTGTATGTCATTGTGCAAATAGTGATGGAAAATAGAATGAATCATTGTCTATTCCGCAGTATTGATCTTCCCGGATCCATATTTTATGTATATACTGTGCGGCTCAGTAAGTTCTCTTATGTTGAGCATTTCCGATTAGATTAATCATGGGTTCTTTTGTGGTTAATTTAATTGAGTATTATTTGGATTCAAATTCATATTCGTATGTGATTTGTTATGTCCAAATAAATCCTTATTTTCTCACGAAATTAAGGTCACTCTTGTTTTTCTTTCGGGAATGACATTTTATGGGGGAGAGTTCTTAATTGAACTTGTGCTTAATTGCTAAATCTTTGTGGGGAGTGCGGCTGTGGAATATTATAGGAGTTATCTTGTATTTTTATAAACTCCTTGATGAAAGAATTTAGCTTCGGCTATGTGATTGCATCTAAATAAGTTGATATATGCTTTTTTTTGGTCATGAAATGTCTCTATGGAAATTTTCATTAGGATCTCGTTATTGTACCTTTGCCAATTTTATTGACAAAAAGGGGGAGAATTAATGTGTAGTTCACACTACAAATACATATGGTTTTCGGATCATTATGTAAGGGGGAGTGGTTTCCATGTGAGATGGAGTATTGACTAAGGGGGAGTGATACATATCACCATAGTATTATTGTCGAAGTTGTGATACAATTGAACTTTGATGTTGCATAATGATACTATGACACTAGATAACAATGATTGAAAACTCTTGTTTTCTCATTGTTATAGCTACGGATTTTCAACAACGATGATGCTAAACCTACAACCTTTGGAATCATTGGAGTACTTGGAAGTAACGAAGATTTGGAGTAATGTTGAAGATTAGGCATGTAGAATAGGAGCTACAAAAGTTTATATATTTATTTTTGTATTCCATATATATTAATAGTTTTTCCACTGAAATTGACAAAGGGGGAGATTGTTAGAGCACTGCTGGGTCGAACTCCATGGCGATCATCATACAAGACGAAGAACTGCTCAAGGAACTGGTGGAACATCATCGACTAAAAGGTATGTGGAGACTTGAACTTATCTATCACTCAAAAGTCTATCTACTCTATCTCCTATCTTGAGACAAAAGTCGTTTTGGTATATAGACTTTGATTATACACATTTGCTATTTCGAGCTGAGTTTATCTCACTTATCTATTTCTAAAAATATGTGTTGGTAAGCTTTCGCTTTGGCCAAGTTCATTACCTAGTGACAAAAGTCATATTATGTTTCAATCACTTGAAAATGGCTTTGACGAAAAATGGTTTGTGAATAACAACTATATAACGTCCTCTAAGAATGTTTCAATGATTGAAATGAGAGTTTAGATTATATAACCAATGTTGGATATAACCATTGTGTGGTAGCACATATATGTATAAGTCCTTATTCCTTGAACCAAAGTATGCGTACTTTGTTGATTAGGAAAATCGGAACAAGAGTCCGCGAACCCAGTCCGGGAACTGTCGGAGGTTCTCATCCTGAGAAAATATGCTGGAGTTTGTAAACTCCTTCCGGGTACTTAAGTCCGCGAACTCAGTCCGCGTACTTAGGTTGGTTATTTCTAAAGACGATTATTTTTGAACTCTTACTTATATAAACTAAGGAATGCAATTTGCAAACCGTGGCTACAAAGTTCATGAATCGATTCGAGTGAATCAAATTTTTTTTGCTTCGATTGTTTCTTGTATACTTCTATAAGATCTAAGCAATTGAACAACTCTCTAACTAGCTAGTTGATTTGAGTCATTTGAACTAGTTATGGTGAAGAAGAATATGGTTGATATGAAAGTACTCATATGGATAACCATTTGGTTAACTATTGTTGAACCAACAAATGTACATGTTTGGGTACGGTTATACAAACCTAAAATCGTGCATTTCATTTGTGCGTAACAAGCTAAGTTTTCGATCTAACGGTTTAAAGATATTAGCTTGAATCTAATAAGGTTTTCATCTAACGGTGAATATTGAATGCTTTGTTACTAAGCTAACATTGATTGCAAACGCTGATTTGAAAAACTATATAAGGGATAACTCTAGCAACTGGGAAACCTAATCCCCACACCTCCTGTGTGATACTAGTTGTATAAGCTAGAGTCAGTTCTCCTTTAACCTTAGGTTTCTACCGAGACCCTGTAGGTTAACGACTTGAAGACTTCATTGGGATTGTGAAGCCAGACCGATACTACTTTCTTGTAGTTGCGTGATCTGATCTTGTGTTTCTATCGTATTGAGTACAATCGTATCGATTGGCTTGAGATTGATATCTCCGATAGGTAAGATATAAAATTAATCACAAACATCCTTGTCTCATCGTGTGTGATTCCACAATATCTTCTTTCGCCGCGTCGATTAAGATTATTGTGAGGTGATTGATAATACTAGGCTGTTCTTCGGAAATATAAGTCCGGGTTATCAATTGGTTCCTGTTCACCTTGATTTATCAAAAGACGGAACAATACTCGTAGGTATTTCTGTGGGAGACATATTTATCTATTACCGTAGACTTTTCTGTGTGATACATATTTGTTTATTAAAGTCATCGACTTTGGGTCGTAGCAACTCTTAGTTGTGGGTGAGATCAGCTAAGGGAATCAAGTGCGTAGTATCCTGCTGGGATCAGAGACGTAAGGAGCGCAACTGTACCTTGGATCAGTGTGAGATTGATTGGGGTTCAACTACAGTCCAGACCGAAGTTAGTTTGTAGTAGGCTAGTGTCTGTAGCGGCTTAATACAACGTGTTTTCAATCTGGACTAGGTCCTGGGTTTTTTCTGCATTTGCCGTTTCCTCGTTAACAAAACTTCTGGTGTATGTGTTATTTCATTTCCGCGTTATATTTTGTTATATAATTGAAATATCACAGGTTGTGCGTTAGTTCAATCAATTAGAATATCCGATATTTGGTCGTTGATTTACATTGATTGACACTTGGATATTGGTTTTTGGTACCATCCAAGTTATTTCTCTTGTATTCGATAAGACTCGCAGATTTCTATTTGCTTGAGTAAGGATTGAATCGAGGGATCGAGATAACTCTTTGATACACTTTATTAAGATTGAGTCTAGTTGATTCTCTTGAAAGTATATTGGAGTTAGTTCATACAGATTGCTAAACGAAATGTCGGGTGTGGTTGTTGTACCCCCGCTTTCCACTACCCACTGTCCAACTATGGTCAGGGATTCTGAAAGAAAGTCTAGAAGCACTTATGGATACATCACTCTTGAACTAAAGATAGGAGATACTCTGACACATTCCAAACTCCATATTTTCATTGAAGAAAATTATGACATGGTCCTAGGGCACTCGTGGATGCATAACAACTAGGTGAAACTAGGTGGATCTCTTTTATCGATGTCCACACCTCCAGGGATCTCCAAAAAGCCATCAAGTCCTGAAGATTACTTGTTACCAGAGTACCACCAGTTAACAAAGACGGATATGAAGAAATTACCTGGAGAAGACGTGACATCATATCTCGCTAGGTTTCGCATGAAAGTAAGTCATGTTCAACGACCTTCTTTGCAACAAGCTATCATAAGTCCCATCAAAGCATGGGGACTTGATCCAGCAATCAACCCAGTTGTGTGACTAGGCGGTGTGAATGTGAAGCTATCCTTTGTAGTACTTTATTAAATGGATAGAGGTTACCTGTGTCGGAAACAAGAATTCCAAAAGTCGGGCAGTGTCTCATGGGCCCGATTCCTTTCATGTTAGAGACATGGTATTGATGTATGTCAATGCGACTCGACTCTTTGCATTGAACTTTCCAAGTAATGGAGATGATCCCTACATAATCATAAGAGCCAAGCTAGGTGGTTCTTACAAGCTCATCGGTACTGACAAACCAAAAGTAGTGATACATGCCAGGTGGCTCAAGCCTTTCAATACCTAAATGACCTTCTTTCATCATCTCAGTATTTCCCGTTAATGCAATTTTTATAGTTCCTCCAAAATGTTTGCAATATCTTGCATTCAGTAGGAGTTCAATTCAATTCACTAAACAAAACATTATTTCCCTTTACAGAAAATCCCTTGCAAATTAAACCAAACAATTTTTTTTTATCACCTCATCAAGTCTGTGCTCAAATCTATGAAGTGCGAGCAAGCATTCACCTCATGATACTTGACAGTTCGAACTCTCCAAGCCAGCATGGTCTCCAACATCAATTTCAGTTCTTACTCCAGCCCCAGCATATCAACAACAACTGACAATACATGGAGGCTCTGACACCTCTTATTCCATATGAGAGGGTCAAACGACTAGAAGCATGATATCTCCATCAATCCATCTCACTCAGCTTCAGTGGTGGATCCCAAGTGAGCTATACTAGGGGACTGATGTTGTCACATCACTTCTCTTCCTCAACACATTGAAACACCCACTACATCTGAAAGCATTACCAATTATTCGAAGAGCCAGATCATTGATCAGAAATTTGTGCTAGTGTCATTCGCGCTCTGAAGACCCAGTGCAGTCATTGATTTCAACCAGAAGGTTCTGATTACCCACATCTTTTCAACTCCTTTCGAAGAGAATATTCCATTTTCTGAGAAGATAGATATTTCAAATAGCTCGTCGCAACGTCTATGGAGCGCGAAGCCTGAACGATCTTGGAGCATACATCTGAAGAAGGCGCAACATCACACATAGGTGTTGGGTTCATATGAAGCTTACTCAAAATATATCTCCATCTAGTCTTATTTCCATGGATATCTTCAGAGTCAAGATAATATACCAAAATGGCAATACTGAGACCGGGAAGTGCGATCCACAAAATTTTTCTACGTCAGACTTTCATCCAATTGAGAAGATCCTTCATCTCGTTGATCACATCAAGAGTAGGGATTACACCCATGCTGCCTAATCCGTTCCGACAACACTAAACTACTATAGAAGATACGATATACAAAAGTTGATTTTCTAGCTATCAGTTATAATGAAAGAGCTATAATTATATCAAACTTGGATAAGTGCCCGACAAGCAGGGTCATTCCAGATTCAGGCTTTTCCTTCTCAAACTTTAGGATGTTGGTCCACAAGCTGCTGACTACTCGGGAATAATAGTAAACGCATGCAACTAAACTACATCATCAGGAATCGACAACCAGAAACCTATTCAATGGATTTACCTTACCGTGAAGGCAAGGCTATCAAACCAGAATTATTTTATCAGAACGGTTTCCGAGGTTCTTATCGCATGGAGAACCCTAGAATTGTCTAGGAAACGACAAACTATAGAGTGGAATCCAATCATCAACAACGGTGCAATTAAACATATCTGACCAGCAAGAGAGTTTTTGTAGTTCGCAAGATTGCTGAATCCTTAGCCTGGTGGAGGAACAAAACGGTCTTTGACAACTACAAATATTTGTAAGTCATCATCAGCATTAAATATGTACTCAAATGATGGTCAAACCTTCTCAACAAGATAAATTATCACAAGCGGTGTTGCTATGGACATCCCAAGACGGTGAAGTTTTTTCCTGTTTTTAGAGAGAAAGGTAACTGGAAAAAACAAGATACTTGCTCAAAATACTTCTACTATGCCTGAAGATGCAAACAGTTGATCTGATTGATGGGAATACGAGTTCATAATCTCACTACCACAATAAGGTCGCAACACCGCCAGGTAATCGTGCGTGACGCAAGCTACGGTATAAGGACGTCAAGGGTTTCTTACGATGGGTTAACTATAAAAAAACTGAAGTCAGTACAAGTCATATAAATCTGCACATCATTGTTGCAGCTGTTATCTACGAATACTATTAAAGCTGGCGTCATAATAGCACTGGAATTTTTAACGCCAAAAGGAGATATTGGTCATACATATTGTTATTGCTTATATTACTGCCATCCTTTGAAACTGCTAGCACCATGCTTCTACTACAATCTGAAGGCTGGTGCCAAAATCTACTACCTCCAATATCGTTTACAACTCTTAGCCGTTGATGGTATTATCACTCCCAGCTGATGTCGTCTTTATTGTCGCTGTGTCTTCAAAGGAGAGTAAATATCACTACTTTTACCTTCTAGTGTTGTTGTTGTAGCTGCAGGAAATCCCACAACTAACACCCCTTTAACAATTTCTAAATCTAAACTTATTTCATCATGAAAATGAAGATTAAAGTGTTAAAATTATAAATGGACACAAGGATTTTTTACATGGTTCGATCAATTTGATCTACATCCATGGTTCTTCACTATAATTGTTGAAACTACATGAGTAATACATTTAGAACCTCCATTAATGGGTTTCTTGGTAGAGCTCTAGATCTAGTTTTAGGTGATGGAGGAAGAAGAAGGTGTGCCTCTCTTTTACAGATGTGTGTCCCCCCTTCTCTCTCATGCTCTCTTTTCTTTATATACTAGGTCAACTATAACAGTGAATTACAAATATAGTCTTTGCTTACAAATGAAGGAAACTTGGTTAAGATAATATGTATGATCCTATTTTACTAACTTGCTTCGGCTCTAGAATAGCGCCACGGGTGAGTGCCATTTTTTGTATCTACATTTTGCCCTTTTTTTCTTGAATATTGCTTGAAGAGCGATCTTTAAGGAAAAATCCGTGTTGGTGTGGTTCTTGGAGCGAGACGCGTGGTGTTGGAGTAGTCTTTGATCTTTTTTGATGAAGAAACTACGCGAAAGAATACTAAGCTTCAAAAGTACGTACTTTCCCTTATTCTTTTGTGAAGTTCCGAAGCATTGAGAAGTATGAAGTATCATTCCTTGAATTATTTGAAGTATGAAGTATCGTTTAAGAAGTATAAGAAGTATCCGTACTTGAATGCGAAAAAGAAGTATTGCGAACAAATAAAATGAAGCTACTACTCCATGTTTCCTGTCCTATGGTATGCTGCAATACAAATAAGAATTTAGATTAGTATTCAAAATTTCTTTTGTCAAAAAAATTCATTTATGTGCAAGTTCAAATCGTTTTTGTTTGTTTTGATTTTCGTTGTATGACTTGTTTCATCTCATTTAATAAATACCTTCCATGGAAATGATCCTAATGAGGTCTTATGCAGCCTTTGTAAAGATCTTACTAGCCTGTTGAAGAGGTCTTATTTTGCGCCCTACTACTCTCCATATAAAATACCATATTATTTGAAGCAAAGCAAATATTCAAGAGAAATATATAAATTGATATATGCGAGATTTTTCTCGGTTTTTGTAATTGTGAAATCTTTGTAATTGCGCGATTGTATCGCGTTGTAGTAAACCAAATATAAAAACTTTTTATTTGTTGTAAGTAAAATGTTCAAGGAAAGTGGTACTTAGCTTTCATGTGATTTGTTGTTGTTTTCAATCTCGCGCGAGAAATATATTGTATGAAGTATATGGGTTTCAATATATTGCATGAAATATATTGAACAAGATAATACCCTCCTGTCTTGAAATGTATAAATGTCGCACAACAAAGAAATGCCCTCTTGGAATGTATAAATGCCGCGCTACAAAATCAAAATCAAATGTTATAAATGCCGCGCAGCTGTATAATGTCGCCCTTGACATTTCAAGTTAAAAATGTATTAAGAACGCGAACCAAAAAGAAGTGTGAAAAGTGAGACTTGAACCCTTGACAAGCCACCTGCATTGTACCGCACTAAAACAACTGTGCCAAGTCTCTTGTTCAAAACAACTAAACTACCGTAGACTATTATCTTTATCTTCGCCTTTAGCAGTTTAAATATAAATACGCGGAAAAATACGCATGTATTGGGATTCGACCGCACAACCACGAATGCACATACTGTTCAAGCATCTTTATGCGAAATAAATGCATAACGTTTTTCTCTTATTCTTTTATTCTCCCTTTGCATTTCATCAAAAATATGCGAAAAATATCGCGCTAAGCAGGACTCGAACGCGTGACCTGTAGCATGCTCTCTCCACCTTGGACCATTTGTGCTAGCATGTGGTTGTGATAGTAGATGTAACGCGTGTAAGTTATACGCACTTCTCCTGACAGACTAAACTTACTTCATTCCGTCGCCCTTCCTTTGTTTTCTTCACAAATTTGCCTCTTGCATTTTCCTGAACATGAAAAACTTCTGCTGAAACTTTGGTTTTTTTACCCTGAATTTTGTAGATCCAGTAAGATTTGTTGCAGGTAGGATAAAATCCTTTACTCTCTCTGTGTTTCTGGACGCTAAAATGTAGTTGCAGGAAATCCCACAACTAACACCCCTTTAACAATTTCTAGATCTAAACTTATTTCACCATGAAAATGAAGATTAAACTGCTAAAATTATAAATGGACACAAGGATTTTTTACATGGTTTGATCAATTTGATCTTCACATCCATGGGTCTTCACTATGATTGTTGAAATTACATGAGTAATACATTTAGAATCTCCATTAATGGGTTTCTTGGTAGAGCTCTAAGTCTAGTTTTAGGTGATGGAGGAAAAAGAAGGTGTGCCTCTCTTTTACAAATGTGTGTCCCCCCTTCTCTCTCCTGCTCTCTTTTCTTTATATACTAGGGAAACTATAATAGTGAATTACAAATATAGCCTTTGGTTACAAATGAAGGAATCTTGGCTAAGATAATATGTACGCGATCCTATTTTACTAACTTGCTTCGACTCTAGAATAGCGCCACGCGGTGAGTGTCATTTTTTTGTATCTATAGTTGTCTTACAAGAGATTGACAAGTAAAACCCTAGAATATCAAGTTCTCTCTGATGCTCAAGCTTATCAACTTGTTATGAAGATTGCAATTCAAGAAAGTAATTATACTGCTTACCTGATGTCATGTTCCCATGACTGTGAACCGAGACACTCCACTGAGCCAGGCCTTACGATTCACTGAGCTAGCTAGAAAAGACACGAGTCAATAGTTGTGTAATAACTTTATTTCCTCGAGTTTCGTTTTCCTTCTCTTTTTTTCCATTGATGTATTCAGGGCCGTTGATGCCTTCTTCTCAGATTGGTGAGTTAAATACCCAATCATTGTAAGACCCTAAATTCATTAATAAAAAACCAATTTGCTTTCAATTTGAAGGTTAGGCTCTGCTAGCAGAGAGAAAACAGCTTGCTGCTGGTTCTAGTTGATCAATTACTTGTAATTGTACACCAGTACACTACAATTGGTATCAGACTTCCTTCCTAGAACCTGTATCCATGGAAACCCAACAAAAAATTGCAGATCTCACTGTTACTGTGAATCAACACACTCAACCTATCTCCACTATCGAAACCGACATCGCTGCTTTAAAAACATCGAGTGCTAATGTTGAATCACAACTCTCCATCATTCTTAATCTACTCAAAGAAAATCACCAACCCCAATCCGTTTTACTGCCATATCCACATAATGATGATGATACAGAAGCTTCAAATCGACCTGTTAATGGATTTCGACAGATTATCAAAAACTTATTTGCTCCACCCAGCAAGTTCTCTCGTACACCGAAGATCGATTTTCCGCGATTCAATGGTTTTAATCCTCGCAGGAGGTCTCTTAAATGTGGACGCTATTTCGCGCTTCACAAATTTCCTGGTGAAGACCGAGTCGACATGACCTCCATTCACTTCGACTCTCAGGTCGATTCCTGGTGGTTCAACTACCAATAAGGTAAAGAATTTATCCAATGGAGTGATTTTGTTCGTGATTTATGCATTAGATTTGAAGATATTTCTCAGGACAATTATGTGGGTAGTTTCAAAAAATTAGCTCAAACTACAACTGCAGAAGAGTACTTTGATCAATGGGAACATTACAAGGGTTTTATGGTTGCTAAAAATCCTTCACTACCAGAGAGTTTCTATACCCTCAGTTTCATTAGTGTTTTGAAAGATGACATACGTAATAGTGTGACAATGTTCAAAGCTGCAACTACTTCTGAAGAATTTTTCTTAGCAAGGATGCAACAAGCTTCATTGCACCATCATCCAAAACCACTTAAATCTTTATCTAGACCCTTTTCACCCACACCACTTTCTGTGTCTCACCCACCTTCCTCTATTAAGCCATTTTTCTCTTCTAGAACACATAACTCATCCACTACCCCCATTGTGACACACCCTACCACACCAACGAAAACTCCACCTGACAATCCATTTCCTCCAATCAAAAGGCTTACTTATGCCCAAATGCAAATGAGGAAAGATAAGGGCTTATGTTATAATTGTGATGAGTTCTATAGGCAGGTCCATAAGTGCAAAACTCAACAACTTTTTATGCTCATTTCTGATAAAGAAGCAGAGGAACATGAACAACTGAATAATGATAATTCCACTGTTGCTTCTCCTTCATCCCCTGATTCTCCTATTGATATATCTATGCATGCCTAAACAGGGAATGTTGTTCATGACACCATCAGAATTACAGCCACTTGCACTGACACCCCATTATGGTTCTAGTTGACACTGGAAGCACACACATCTTCATTGATTCCTCACTTGTGTACAAACTTGGCATTCATGCTTCTCCAACAGGTCCAATGCTAGTTACTGTGGCCAATGGGGACAATCTCATGAGCAAGGGCATATGTCAAAACCTGCATTGGGATTTACAGGGCTATAACTTTTGTTATAATTTAAGAGTCTTACCATTAGGGGGTTTTGATATGGTATTGGGCGCAAATTGGATACAACAATTGGGAGACATCACTTTCAACGTTGCTCAGCTGAAGATTTCTTTTACGCATCATGGTAGCTATATCACACTTCAGGGCAGTCCTTATAAACCCTCCCTTAATATTATTTCTGGCTCTTCACTAAGAAAGTTTCTCAAAAATAACACCCCCACATTAATTGGTCAGTTCTTTGCAATTACCACTAAATCCCATAACCCCATACCTACTCCAGTAAAATAAGTTTTCGACTCTTTCTCTGATATATTTGCAGAACCCACTTCCATCCCTCCACTTAGAACATTGGATCATAAAATTCCACTTAAACCAGATTCAGTACCATCTTCCCAAAGACCCTATAAATGCCCTTATATTCATAAATCTATAGTGGAAAAAATGGTTTAAGAAATGCTTTCTACATGCCTTATTCAACATAGTAATAGTCCTTTTGCTTCTCCTATTCTACTGGTGAAGATGAAAGATGGTACATGAAGGTTCTGTGTTGATTATAAGAAGCTTAATGAACTAAATGTTAAGGATAAATTCCCCATTTCTTTGATTGATGAATTGTTGGATGAACTCAAAAGAGTTGTTATCTTCACCAAAATTGATTTTAGATCTGGCTATCATCAAATAAGGGTATTTGGTCCTGATATATTCAAAACAACTTTTAGAACTCACCATGGCCATTATGAGTTCAGAGTCATGAAATTTGGCCTTACAAATGCTCCTGCTACATTTCGGGACTTAATGAATGACATATTTCAACCATTCCTTAGAAAATTTGTTTTGGTCTTCTTTGATGATATTTTGGTTTACAGCTCTTCTTTGGCAGAGCATGTTGAGCACCTATAACAGGTCTTTACCCTCCTCCGAAAAAATTCCTTATATGCTAAACTATCTAAATGTGTCTTTGCTCAACCTCAGTTAGACTATTTGGGGCATCTCATTTCTGCAGAGGGAGTAGCTGCTGATCCTGACAAAATTGCAGCTATGCAATCTTGGCCACTACCTACAACTTTGAGATAGTTAAGGGGATTCCTAGGCCTCACAGGTTATTATAGAAGGTTTATCAAAAATTATGGTACCATCTCTAAACCTCTTACTGATATGCTTAAAAAAGATGCATTTCAGTGGTCACCATCAGCACATGAAGCATTCCAGACTCTCAAAACTGCAATGACAAAGGCACCAGTTTTGGTATTACCTGATTTTACAAAACAGTTTATACTAGAAACAGATGCTTGTGACAGAGGAGTGGGAGCAGTACTTATGCAAGAATGCAGACCCATTTCTTTTTACAGTAAGGCTTTGGGTCCTAAAGCTTTAGCATTGTCCACCTATGATAAGGAATTCTTGGCCATTGTCATGGCATTGCAAAAATGGAGGTACTACCTTTCTCACAGTAAATTCATCATCAATACTGACAAAGCTTACAACATCTCATGGACCAAAGGATCTCCACTTCCTTACAACAAAAATGGATGGTTAAGTTATTGGGCTTTGATTATGTCATCAAATATAAAAAGGGTCAAGACAATACTGTTGCTGATGCATTATCAAGACTCCCAGCCATATTTGCAGTCTGCAATGCACTTTTATTAAGCACCCCTCAGTGGAAACATGATATCATATCCAGTTATGAAGGAGACCCTATGGTTCAACAACACATTGCATCCTTACTCATTTCTCCAACTCGGACAAAATATTCTTATTCACAAGGCATACTGAGATTCAAGGTCAGAATCTACATTGGTTCAGGTAATGATATCAGAAACTCCATTCTACACTATTTAAACTCCTAAGCCATTGGAGGACATTCAGGAATGCTAGGAACTTATCACAGAGCCAAATATCATTTCTTCTGGACAAAAATGAAACATAATATTATGTAATTTGTATCCACATGTGAAGTCTTTCAATGCAACAAAGGCACTACTACTTTTCCTAGTGGAATTTTACAACCATTACCAATTCCAGACAAGGCATGGCAAGATATTTCAATGGATTTTATTGAAGGCCTTCCTATATCCATCAGGAAGAGTGTCATCTTAGTCATTGTGGATAGACTAACAAAATACAACCACTTCATTCCATTAAGACACCCCTTCATAGCTGTGTCAGTTGCCAAGGAATTTCTCAATAATATATTTAAGCTTCATGGATTACACAATTCCATAGTCAGTGACAGAGACAAAATCTTTGTAAGTTATTTTTGGCAAGATTTATTCAAGTCCTTAGGCATAACTCTCAAGCTCTCTACTTCTTACCATCCACAAACAGATGGGAAAACTAAGAGAACTAATACCTGTGTAGAGCAGTACCTCAGGTGTATGACTAGATCTAAACCCAAGCAATGGACACAATGGTTAGCTTTTGCTGAATGGTAGTTCAACACAAATTACCACTCTAGTCTGAAGATGACCCCATTTCAAGCCTTGTATGGCTATCAACCTCCTCATATCATCTTTCCCATTATAGCTACAACTTCAGTTGCCTCTGTGGAAAGTTACCTGAAGGAGATAGATCTTATGTAGCAGCTTCTGAAGGAATATCTATCCAAGGCACAAGCTAGAATGATTTTTTTTGCAGATCAGAAGCGCATAAATAGAGAATTTACAGTGGGTGACATGGTCTTTCTTAAACTTCAACCATATAGTCAGTCTTAAGTTGCCATCAGAAGGAATTTCAAGCTCTCTACCAAATACTTTGGTCCTTTCCCAGTGCTTAAAAGAGTTTGTGTAGTGGCTTATAAATTACAGTTACCAGTTGGGCCTTGCATCCACCCTGTCTTCCATGTGTCTCAATTTAAGAAACACATTGGCTTGAACGCTTCTACTTTACCATTCTTACCTGTGGTGGATGATAATGGTCATTTCGTTGTTGAGACAATAGCTGTCTTGGACACTCATATTACTCTCCGAGGTAACCAATCTATTACACAAGTCCTCATACGCCGGTCTAACTCAACAGCTGCAGATGCTACCTGGGAAGACACCACTCACATACATGCTCAGTTTCCAGACTTTATCCTTGAGGACAAGGATCTTTAAAGAGAAGGGCATTGTCATGTTCCCATGACTGTGAACCGAGTCACTCTACTAAGCCAGGCCTTATGACTCACTGAGCTAGATAGAAAAGACACGAGTCAACAGTTGTGTAATAACTTTATTTCCTCGAGTTTCGTTTTCCTTCTCTTTTTCTTCATTGATGTATTCAGGGCCTTTGATGCCTTCTTTTCAGATTGGTGAGTTAAATACCCAATCATTGTAAGACCCTAAATTCATTAATGAAAAACCAATTTGCTTTCAATTTGAAGGTTAGGCTCTGCTAGCAGAGAGAAAGCAGTTTGCTGCTGGTTCTAGTTGATCAATTACTTGTAGTTGTACACCAGTACACTACACCTGAACACAAAATGATGGTCTACGTCCAGTTAAGAATTATCAAATTGTAATTGGACGAGGTGTACTGGTGTTGAGAAAAGGGAGGAGCTCGCCTACTCTCGGTTATAACAAAAGCCATTATTAGTGGACGTTTCTATGCTATTGTCGTTGCCGACTCAATGCCGGAAACAAGAGTCCACCATAGTCTTACATCCAATTAGCTAATGCTAATGATGTCACTCACGACTGTGATCTCGTAGTTTCGCTGACCATGTCTTATTAATTGAGCTTTGCTGCTCGTTGGATGTTGCTGATCCAATTACCCTACGTTCGAAGATCGAGCCAACTATTGCCTTCCTGGTAATGTCTAATAACTTTACAACACGTATTTTGTTTTATTTCATTTTCATCTGTCACCATCTAGTGCTTACCGGCAACAATGTTATTGTTCTGTGCTAAACAGGGGACTTAATGTTGATGGTGTTTTTAAATTAGGGAGAAAACTAGAAAAGTCTGTATTTCTGACCTAGTATTAGAAGTTCTGAACTTTGATATGTCTTCATTCCGATTTTTTTTAAGAGGAAAGAAGATACATTAAAAACTTAAACTTGAAATTATATAAGAGGAGTATTTAACGAAATCTCTAAACTCTTAAGTGGAGACTCGATCCGTTAATCTCCTATTTGAGAGTCAGGCTCCTTGCCAACTGGGCTAACCCCTAATGATTTAAAAAAATATGGATTGTTCAATCTAGGCAATCTGAAGCATTTTGATATTGTACATGTCTGAACTTTTTGGAAAATTTGAGTATGAAATCATCATCGAAAAGATATATGGGTAGGGGTTAAAATGTGTATTGGTCATCAAATGTTGATAGATCTCGAACGTAGGTCTACCAAAACTTACTGATTTTTTTTTTAGTTCCGAAAATAGGAAAATGCTCATTTGGGAGTCCAAACAATAAGAATAGAAATAAAATAATATAAAGGAAAGCACATATAAAGGGGCTTAAAAATCCAAGTTAACTTATTCTATATTCAGTGTAAGTATTGCATGGAGCTGACTAGATTAACCTTTTCTCCTTGATAATTCAGAAGGCTTGACTTCAATGTCGTCATGGTATATTCATCTTAGATACAAAAATAAAAATCCAAAATTGAAGTGCATATCAAACATCTCCACTAATATCAGTCTTATATAATATGAAAAGATTCGGGGGCAGTAACAACAAGCTTGTTCCTTTCTTCCTCGCGCGACCTTCTTTTTTTTTCTTCTTCTTATTATTTTCTCATTCTTCCATAGTATTTCTAAGTTTACTCCATATAGAAAATTCACTTTGTTTTGCCATCGCATGACTGAGCAAGTCCTCAAGCTCCACCAAATCTAATTAATGTACTAATTTTTGGCACCTTCTAATTTGGTTGATTTTTATTTTGCCTCGCCTAACTTGGTCGGTCTTCTTTTTGGCGCCCTTAGCATTGACGGTATTACTTTGCTTTTCATTGTTTTCAACTCTTTTTCCTTTCCTTTCTTATCAATTTCAGATTTTTCTACTTTTTTTTAACCTTTTTTTAATTAAATGGACAAACCACTGTTATTTCCAATTATTTTTACTAACTATATATAATATTAAAGTCATAATATTTGCAAGAAATTGCTGGGGAGCCTCGCTACAAGATGCGCGCTCTAACACCTTTCTGAATCACAACACATAATTTATGGAAGAAGAAATTTTCTCTTTTAGCGTTGGCATCATGCCTACAAAAGTAATTCTGAAGCCTTTTCAAAACATCAAAAATTTGAAGTATGAATATTCTTTTATTTTTTGATTTGCCTATAATCTAGAGTTTGTGAGAGAATTTGGAAAAAATAACTACACCTTTTCAAATTTGTTTATGTTTAATAAGTCGATATGATTTGTTATTTATTATCCTTGTCATGTCTAAATGCAGAATAGACCATACTGCTTGGTTTTTCTTTTGTTACCAATACCGCCGAAGTCATATTACATTATCCTAAATATAACCTTATTTAGTGAAATTTTCACATATATAAGTATTACCTTCCCATTCATAAACCAACTTCTTTAGAGTTAAACATGTAATAGCTAGTTAAATCTTGTTTGACATTTGCCAACTATTAAGAAACATACTGATTTTATAATATTTGGATTAGAATGACTTTAATTTATAAGTTTTATATAAAATATATGATTGGAATTATAGTTTTGTGATTTTACAAAATGAGATTATACTATTTTGGAACTATAAAACTTTACTAGTTGAATATGGTTTTATATGTATTTTAGTTTGTATGAAACTCTTTCGGTGTGAATTATTTATGACTTTGTTTGGTTACAGAAGATTTTAAAATATGAAAGTTGATGACTCGATTAAAATCAATGGATGGACTGATTAAATTCAAAGTTTGTGACTTATGGGGCCACCAATATAGGGAAACTCAGTTTTATCTCGGCATGGATTGAGATATCTTGATAACTGTATGTCTGTGAAATCTTGGATTCCTTGTTTTTAAATTTTAGAGCACTTAATCTAGCAATTAATAATTAAAAAAGTTACACTAATTTGAACTCGCCCCTCGTAATATGATTCACAATTTCACACGACAGAAGTAAAATGAAGCCTTTTAAGGGTAGTTTGATTTTTTTATGAAATTTACAAACCACCTGTCCCTCGACTCGCTAATTCGTCTCAGTCGTCTCTTCAAGTTTCCCAGCTAGACGTATCTACTAAGATTGAATACATACAACTTGCATAAATATAATTATAAGATAAACGATATAACGTAGAAAATGAAAAACACAAGACACACGAAGTTTTGTTAACGAGGAAACACCTACTGCAGAAAAACCTCGGGACCTCGTCCAGATTTGAACGCCTAACTGTTGTTTGAGGGTGAAAACAGTTTCTGCTGGTTTCGGTAATTTCGTGTGATGTGGGTGAAAAACAAATTTAAACCCTAAACAATGTACTGCAAGGGAGTATTTTAGATTCGAGAGATCAATCTGTACAAGTCCGGCCTAAACCAAGAAATGGCCGTTCCAGAATTGCTTCGGTCACAAAGTGGAGGAGAAGGGTTGGTTTTGGGGAGGGAAGCGTAGAGAGTGTTGATACCAGAATAGTTGATTCTGGAAGAGTAGTTGTTTTGTGACTTGTATCAGAAAGTGGGAAGCTAACAGATGGGAAATCTAGCAAACGTTTTCTGAGTGTTGTGCTCCTGACCAGAACTTGTTGTTCGGTGGAAATAGGTAATTCCTATTTATACAAGTCGAAGTGAAACGTACTCTGGTCTTATTAAGAAATGAAAACGGGTGAGTAAATGGGAGGAGGTGGTAACCGGTAACGCTTGGAATTGATATTCCATAAAAGAAAGTGTTTCACCATTACTCTCTGTATTTACTAACCACCTCATCCTTATGACACTTTCTAATAACGAGCGTAGTGTACGCCACACGCTGTAAATCGCCAAACCAATACCCAATGAGCATCCCCCAGTTTATGACATGTGTTGATGTCTCGAGTGTTTTCGTGGAAAAAATGTAGCATGTTGTTGTTGTCTGGCAAGTTGAGCTTGGGAGACTTGCCGGTTCGGTAGTGACCTTCAACGGTCGATATTTTGCATCTTAAGAGGAAGGTAGCCGTTGATTATTGCAACCTTTCGTTTGGTAGCCTATGGCATGAAATTATGATCAGTATGGCTTTAATATGGCCCATTTTAGGCGCAGCCAGAAGTTAAGGTTTTGGCTTTGTTTAGGCGCGACCAACCTAGGGCCAAAGGTTGCCATGCGTTAGCTTGTAACCTTGGACGGATAAGATCTGCATCTTAGATGAAAAAGTGGCCGTTGATTGTTGCAGGCCTTCGTTTTGGTAGCCGCATAGGGAAGTCCGGCATGGTATGACGCGGAAAGGTGGTTGGCATGCCATTGGCACATGTGGCATGGCATGCCTTGGCGCGGTTTGGTGTGGCCAAAACTAGGGTTTTGGGCCAAATGTTACCATACGATGTTTGGCGACCTTAGACGGCTAGGATTTGTATATAGGATGGAAGGTTGGCCGTTGATTGTCGCACGCCTTCGTTTTGGTAGCCGCATAGGGAAGGACGACATGGTGCGGCCAAGGCCAATGGCGCAGATGGCTTGGCATAATGGGGATAAGGGTTTGGTACGGACGGCTTGGCATGGTGGGGCCAAGGCAAGGTGTGGTTGGCTTGGCATGGTGGGGCCAAGGGTATGGCATGCCATTGGCGCATGGTGCGGCTAGCATGGTTGGGGCCAAGGCAAGGCGCGGTTTGCTTGGAATGGTGGGGCCAAGGGTTTGGCATGCCATTGGCGCATGGTGCGGATAGCATGGTTGGGGCCAAGGCAAGGCGCGGTTGGCTTGGCATGGTGGGGACAAGGGTTTGGCATTCCATTGGCGCATGGTGCGGCTAGCATGGTTGGGACCAAGGCAAGGTGCGGTTGGCTTGGCATGGTGGGGTCAAGGGTTTGGCATGACATTGGCGCATGGTGCGGCTTGCATGGTTGGCATGCCTTGGCGCGGTAGACGTGGCTGGAATGGTTTACCATTGGCACAGTGGTGCGGATGGCATGGTTGGAATGCCTTGGCGCAGAGATGTGGCTGACATGGTTTTCCATTGGCACAGTGGTGCGGCTGGCATGCCTTGACGCGGAGATGTGGCTGGCATGGTTTTCTGTTGGCACAGTGGTGTGGTTGGCATGGTTGGCATGCCTTGGCGCGGTAGCATGAGAATTAGGGTTTGGTATGTACGAAGATGATGTCGGTCAATACTAAGAGTTCTGCTGTGGAACATGACACATGTATATAAAAAAAGGTACCCTGGTAATTATTACGTAGGTATGTTGAATGATTCAATAAATGCGCTAGTGGTTGTAGTGACGTCATGTCACATGTAAGGTTTTACGATTTTAACCCTAAGCTAAAAACCACCATCAACATTAAGTCCACTGCTTAGCTCGGAACAGGAGCATTATTGCGAGGTAAGCACAAGATGGTGACAGGCCAGAACAAAATCGAAATGGAAAGTCATGAAAAGATGGTCAGGAAGACCCGACTAACCTTTTTCGATAGGTAAGGAGAATTCATGATTCTTGTGTTGGCGTCCTTGCGTAAATTCTACTCGTGGTGTTGCTGGCTAGACCTTGAAATGATAGAGGCGGTTGTTGGTTGAGATGCAGACTGTCGGCTTGGCTTGGTCACGCGTCATCTTGGATGGTCTAGAGAGCATGGAGGTGCATGATTAGCGAGTTGTCGGTGTTGGTGCGTCTTGAGAGGAGCCGCTGGCATTGGTCGGCTTGGAATGGGAGCCACAGGCATTGGTCGGCGTGGAATGGGAGTCACAGGCGTTGGTCGGCTTGGAATGGGAACCGAAAGTGTTGGTCGTCTTGGAATGGGAGCCGCAGGCATTGGTCGGCTTGGAATGGGAGCTGTAGGCGTTGGTCGGCTTGGAATGGGAGCCGCAGGCGTTGGTCGGCTTGGAATGTGAGCCGCAGGCGTTGGTCGGCTTGGAATGGAATTGCTTGCGTTGCTCGGCTTGGAGTGGAGATAGCTTGAGTTCCTTTGAAGGATGATGACTGGCTTCATTTCCGTGGAAGGATGACGACCGGCTTCAGTTTCATGGGATGATGGTGACTTTGTCTGAATTAGGGTTTGGCATGCCGAAACCCTAATTAGCGCCCTTTACTAGAATCGCTGTAGAATTCTCGTACGAACTCGGATTTTGACGGTCCGCCCATCCATTTTGAACGGAAAAGAATTTCCTATCTCCTCTCTCGGGAATATTTAGGTTTTGAGATCGTTCGGCAGGTGAACATCTCGACAGTAAAATTCAGGAAGAATTGCGGGCCCGTGGAATGATGGCAACTTGCTTTAGTTCCATGGGAATATGATGACTTGCTTTTGGAAGATAACAACTTGCTTCAGTTCCCTGGGAAGGTGACGACTGTCATCGGAAAGATAACAACTTGCTTCAGTTCCCTGTGAAGGTGACGACAGGCTTCGGGAAGGTAACAACTTGTTTCAGTTCCCTGGGAAGGTGACGACTGGCTTCAGGAAGATAAAGACTTACTTCAGTTCCGTGGGAAGGTGATGACTGGCTTCGGGAAGGTAACAACTTGCTTCATATCTTAGCATGATGCAACCCTAATTAGCGCCCCTTATTAGAATCGTTGTAGAATTCTCGTACGAACTCGGATTTTGACGGTCCGCCCCTCCATTCTGAATGGAAAAGAACTTCCTATCTCCCTACGAGGGAATATTTAGGTTTTGAGCTCGTTCGGGAGGTGAAAACATCTCGACAGTAAAATTCAGAAAGAACTCAGGAGGGATGTTGCGGGCCCGAGGTGGCATAGTCGTGCCCAGTCATCCGTTTCATGGAGCAAGAAGGAATCTTTATTTTGTTCAAACTCTAGAAAATCCGTCCGCATGAAAATAGATATTGACCTTCTTCTGCTTTATGTTGCTCGTCCGGATCCGTGCTTTCATCTGCAGTGTCTCTCCAGTGGATTCCAAAATTTATCAAACTCCATTGTATTCTTGGGACGGATGGATGTGGTTGCGTTTTCGGTTCATCCTTGATTTTAGGTTGTTCAGTGCCTGGACCCTCTGATCGCGATGACAATATGTTGTGGATGTTTATATTGGTCGAAATCTTCCGGAGACACTGAATGAAATAGATGAGTTGGGAGACGTTTCGTTGGCGATGTGCCACTATCAAGTCTTCAAGAACTTGGTTCCAACTGGCATCCTTCGAATCATCTTCCGAATATTGGACTATCGTGTGGAATGGGATGATGTGGTCAGTCCCCAGTTATGTTTCTGTTAGATCCGATGGCTTGGGAAAATATGTGAATGTATCTTTGGCATGCATTTGGAGTCTTCGGTGCACATGTACGACTTCATGTTGAGAAATTCCTGCGGCTCGTAAAACTTCGACAGTGATGATGTTGAAATCGGAAATAACCTGGTTGAGGGGAGTGAAAGCGTCCTATGTTGTTAGTCCCCATGTGTAGCCTACTTTCATTGCATAGCCTTGAATCCACGTCCACGGGATTTGATATAAGCTTATCGTACTCTTCTGGATGTGACTCTGGGGTGATCAGAATATCATATGATGAAATATCCTGGATAGTGAAGTGGTAGGAATGAGAGAGTTATGTTGTTTATCATAGCTCCCTCTGTTTCTTCAAGAAAATGTTTCAGCCGCGTCTCTGGAGCTATTTCATGAGTCTTTGATGGTCGTCGGGATGGACTGCGATGAGCAGTCCCCAGTAGCATTTTTTTTCAGTTTCTGAAGTTTTTTTCCTCTGAGCAGGCTTGGGATCCTCCGCGTCCTTGTAAAGTGTTGAAGGCGTCTTCTGGACAGATATGTGATGATTTTCTTGTGCTGCACCCTTGAAGAGTAGATGACCTTGTTGTGTCTATGACCTTTTAGTTGAACGTGTCTTCTGAGCTTTGACAGTGAAGGGATTCCATGTATATCCTCAGTCCCCAAGTATGGTTTACATGTTTGCATCTTGTATGGTCAGTGGGTTGACCATGATAAAGACAACACCATCGTGCGTTCGTACTGGTGATTTTGTTACTTCTTCCAAGTGGAACTTAAAATATGGAGGAGTACAAGTTACTTTCGTAGTGATTACTGATGTGGTGAAGCTCTGGATGGTATCAACAAATGAGCGACAACAGTTCTTGGTAGCAGATGTAATCAGAAGAGATTAAATTGTCGTGGTAACAAAGTAGGTTGGCTGGAATTGTATGGGCATCCATGGAAGTAAAAGGATTGGTTGGACGCGTAAGAGAGTAAATTGTCCATGATCACGAGTTTTGGCGAGATGGATCAAAAGGCGGTCATGACTACGAAGGTTGGCTGGCTGTGATCATGATCCTTGACATGTGGAGCGTGGTGGTATGACCCTTTGCAGGAAGAAATGGCGTTGAAGCAACTTCGACTCTTGGAAAGGATGTTGAAACTTAAGGATCCAAACGCTGAAGCTTCGGCTTCGGATTCTGGAACAGCTTATGGAGAGAACGCTGAAGCGGAGCGGCTACTTGAGCGAGCGTTGAAGTGAAGCGGATGTTAGAGAGAACGTTGAAGCGGAGCGGCTATGTTAATCAGTGTGCTGTCAAACTGGACACCCTTCAAGCGAACAATGGTTAGGAGTCCCCAGTTCCATCTATCAATCGTGCTTTCCAGGAGAGGTTAGGGTTTGGGAACGGCTTCTCTGGTTACAACTGCTTCCCTGATGCAGTGCGGTTGAGGGATGCGAATATGTCTTGACGCTGCGCCTAAAAGAATCTCACATAAGTGTTTCATCATAGACTGCACGATTTTGTGGGCGAAGTCCCTGGAAATCACGCGGCTCCTGACAGGAAGAGAGTCTTTGTGAACTCAGGGGGGTTGCTGATTTTCTTTGCTTCGATTTTGGAGAAGTCATTCCTGATCTTTACGTGTGATGAAATTAGATTGTTGATTCCCTTCTACTGGGCCTTCAAAAGGCAACTCTAGAAGGATGAAAGTTGTTGGCGCTAGAAAGATGCAAGCTGTTAGCGCTGGAAGGATGCAAGCTACTGGAGCTGGAAAGATGCTAGTTGTTAGCGCTGGATCGGCTTGGAATGGGAGCTATCTTGGCGTGGACGCTGGCTTGGATTTGGTATGGTGCGGACTGTTGGCTGGGCATGGCGCGGCGCGGACTTGTTCTTGCGGGCCCAGTTACCTCTTTCCATACGTATCTCAAATAGGAAATCATTTCCTCTTTTATCTCGTATCTTTGTTCTCACGTCCTGGTGTTAGCGGTAGTGCGGTAGCAATAAAGTGGGAAAGTGTATTACAACTATGTACTCCAGCGTTTCTCTTTCAATTTGTTTTCTTGTTTTGGGGAAAATCCTAGCCATAGGCATGCCTTCCATGAATCTGTAGAAATGTTGTTCTTCTCTTCGAATATCACTTTAGTAGCATCGGCTACCTCATGAATAGTGACTGGTAGTCGTTATTATACAAAGTATGTACGTACGGGTAGGTGACTGATTCCACGAGGAACTGGGCGTTAGGGTTTATCTGAGATCCAAAAGTTTCAGGCCAAGGTGACCGAAGGTCCTTCTGTGGACGTGGTCAAACAACAAGAAGCGGAGGTCGAAAGGCTGTCCAAAGAGTTGGAGCTGAAACAGGCGGTTCTCCAAATGACGAAGGACGCCGTCTTCGAGAAGAGAAAAACACAATTGAATGGCTTCCTTTGAATGCACTTCGGTCTTCTGAAATTCTTCTGTTTCGTTTTTTTTTTTTGAAAGGCAAATGAAACACTTGGCTTTATGGTTTTGATTTTCTGGATTTTTGGGTTGATAGACAAGTGTTACCTATGAGGGTCATGGATTATTATTCGGGATAAACTGTTTTAGGATGATGCCGTTTTTGGTTATGATTGTAAGTGACACAAACATCCCAGGAAAGATATGGTACTGTGAACGTTGCTTGTCGGTAGATGACATGGGATGAAACATAACATGGCTATCGGTTTTATCATTCCCGTGAAAACTTGAAATAGTAAACCATGTATTTTTTCTAGGAAAGACTTACTCGTTTTTTGGATCTGCTAACGAAAAATGAGTCAGGTGCAAGTCTGAGTTTTGTGAGAAGCACCGAAATTATGGAAAGTCCCCAATCGACCCTGAGTCACTTGATAATCGAGTCGTCAATCCCTGGGCGGATCGTTTGCTTTTAACCTCTGGGAAGTCCCCAGTCTCCCATTGCCGTGTCATGACTGGTAACCGGGTCGTCTGGTAACTGAGTCGTCGATCCCTGAGCGGATTGTATCGGGCCATCTGGTATATGAGTTGTCGATCCCTGAGAGGATCGTTTGCCTCTACCGTCTTGACGTCTGGGACGAAGTATGAGATCGAGGATTGAAAATTGACATTGTAACCGAAAGACCAATCTCCCACTGTGGTCGCCAATTGTTTGAGGGTGAAAACAATTTCTACTGGTTTCGGTAATTTCGTGTGATGTGGGTGAGAAACAAATCTAAACCCTAAACATTGTACTGCAAGGGAGTACTTTAGATTCGAGATATCAATCTGTACAAGTCCGACCTAAACCAAGAAATGGCCATTCCAAACGCGACATGGAAGAACTGCTTGCACAATCTTGGGCAGAGCCGCGAAACGTCTTAAAGAGAGCGACCTGGTCGTGACTCAGCCATAACTTTTTTTTTTCCTGTTTGGTTTATGATTGTTTTGCAGGCTATTTTCAGCAATTGTTCCAATAATTTTAAGACGATTTATCCTGCCATGGATATCAAAAGAAAACGATTGCTGAAACGCGATAAGTATCTCTGCTTTAATTTGTTTTATAGAATTATATGAATGGTATAATTTTTCTTTAACAATTTAATATGATGCTTGGAAATTTTAGGTTTCTAATACCTAAAGTTAAATTTTATTTATGATTTTCACGGATTATGGTTGTAATATGGATAATATTTTTCATCATGAATACCTAACATAGAAAAATGGTATTGATGATAAACAAATGTTTTTTAACATGATGTAGACTTTTATTTTTATCTCATACACGAAAATGAATTAGGTCTAGAAATTTTAACCAGATATATTAGACATCATGAGGATCATCCATTTAAATTTCAGAATTTTTGGAGCCCGAAAAATATTTTTAACGTATTTTAGAAACTGCATAACGCATCTGAAAAATTCTGACGGGCAGAAATTTAGTTATGATTGAATTCATTTTTCCCAATCTTTGTGTAGATAATTCTAATTTGTGTAACATAAAAAATATAATATATATATCAGGAATTTATCTCGAAACCCCATTTTGAAATTTTCCATTTTATTTTGAGAGATGTGGTGATTTCAAAATCATTGTTTGTCTAAAAATATGAGATGTGATGCTTGAGTTTAGAGATTAGAGATGTAAGAACTTAGAATAAAAATCATGTTTGATTTTATTACATTAATTTTGTTTTGGGAATGAAAATATAAGATCATTATTGAAATCAAACTAGTGCACGGCAAATGTTTGATAATATGCTTAGTAGAAAGTTAAAATCTATGACGTTATAACTATAAAACTTATTTTTTGTTTGATATTTGGAGTACTAATTTTTATTTTATTAAGTAACTTTACAAGTGCATGCCTTACTTATTTTGGGTTATAAATACTCACATTTAGATGATTGTGACAGGTGATAATTTCACTTACATGAGCAAGTTTTTGTTTCCCAATGAAAACAAAAAATTACGAGTAAATACTAGAGATTAATCGATATATGGAGCAATGATTTTGCTGATTTATTTGTTGGTGTAGAAAGAGTGGACAATGGTTTATGACCAATTGAGCTTTCAAAGAAAATGAGGTATGTTTGATGAACTACTTGTAGTTATTGTGGTGGTCAAATAATTGCATTCTGGATTGAAATAAATTGATTTTTCAATCTTAGAATGAGTTGTATGGAAACTAGATATTGAGAATTATTGTTTATGACAATATATGAGCGACTCATACAAGTTTGGAACTTATGAGATAGAATTTGACACCAAACCAAAACCGAAAGAATAAGAAACCTAGTCAAAACAAATATGAATACCAACTCTCACCAAGAAATGAATATAATTTTAATTATGAAGTTATTTGATATGCTTGCTTTAAACCAAGTCTTACGGCATGGCATTGCAAGAATATCAAATGTTATTAACAATGCTTTTCAAGCTAAGTTAATGTGAAATTTGGATACGGTGAGAGGTGATATATATTGGTGTTTCACACCATATTTTTTTGGATAGGTTATGGTTCAAAAGTTGAACCGAATCGTTTGAAAGAAAGTGGTGTTGAGTTATTCTCACATCTCTAGGATTCTTGGTATTGGTATGGTCTCAAAAATTTGCTTCGAGTAGAACTATCTTGTTAAAGATGTTCATACCACAAAAATGAGAAAGAATCTTGTTTCCGCCTATCTTGTTTTTAACAAGATTGAGGTTAAAAATTTTGTTGAACTTGATAATTGCACTACTACAATAGAAATGTTATCAATGGAATGTTTGGACCAAATATTGTACAATTTATATGATATGACTGAAACTTTGGAATGATTGAAATATGAAAATTTATCTTGCTTTTATGAAATTTTTTGAGTTAGTGAGCATGCTGTGATTTCCTCTAAAAATTATAAGAATTTTTTAAGTGACTTGCATCAAATTTTACCCAAGTCTTCAAAGCATGTAAACTCCCAATCTTACTAGTTTACAAAAGCATCAGATGAAATAAAATGTTTGAGAATTTTATAAGATATTTTTGGTGTTTCACGAAGTCTAACTTGGTGACTAAAATTGATCTTTTGAGTAGTGAATAATGAAATGATGTATTCATGAAAAATGTTTGTTTGATCGTCCTTTATAATGTGCCAGAAGGATTTTGAAATTGGATAATTACTTTATTAGTAATGAGCAAGAACACATAATGCGTCAAATATGAATTTAGAGAAATTATTTGCGCTTAAAAAAATTATTTCTAATTTTTGTATGAATGAGGAACTTTCAAGTTTTTGAATTGGTATTAAACACCGAAATCCGACGTCTATCGAAGTCTGTAGAAATTTTTGAATGGACGTAAGTAGAAATGCAATTTGCATAAGTAACTTCTCAATGTTAGATATTTTGATGTTGATTTGAAATTTCCTTTGGTCAAGAAATAGTGGGGGTTCTTTACCCTATGTATGTTTGAATGCTAAACTTAGATTAAAGAGATAGCTAGAAATGGAGATCACAAGATCATTAAGAATTGATGTGTAAGTAGTAAGACTAAAACGAACTTTAGTCATAATTATTATCTTGTTTGAGACACTTAGCTCCTCATAATTTTAATCTTTGGAAAACGGTTTTAAGAACCAAATATTTTAGTTTGAAAAATAGAGAAAGGGTAATTAATTTTAATACTTGCTTTCATGTCGTTGGATTTACATTCTTGATTGGTGATATTGTTTCTACGATGTGTGATTTGTTGTGTATCATATATAGAAAAATATATTGAATAAGTTAAATGTTGAATCCATGTAAACCAAGCATGAATAACTTTGTAGTTCCCATAAGAACGAAATGCATATAAGTTGATTAGTCAACATTTATTTTGAAACAAGCTCTTAAACAATTGAATGAGAAATTTGATTACTTAGCTAATTCAAATAGTTTCAAAAGTTGATTAGGGAGACAAACGCATAAGACTGTTTGTATATATGCATAAGTGATTTGTTGAATTTGTACTCTAACTCATATGATGTCAATGAAACTGAGAACATGACTTAGTTTATTATTTGACATAAAAGACTTGGATGAAGATAGTGTAAAATTTTGAATTGAAACATTTATTTTGTATCGATTCCATTACATTGAAAAAGATTTGTAAAGAAATAAAAAGATATAGTCTTTATAAACTAGTTTTCACTCATTTCATTCTAGTATTATAGTGATTATGATTGTGTGTGATAGAACTAGAAAAAGAAAATGAGTATGGTAGCATGGCATTGCTACGTGATGGACTATATGTATATCACTTCTGTAGTGGGGGTTACATATAAGAATATTTACTAATAATCCATGTATGGGTAATTAGTAAAACATTGAGAAGATTATGATGTGTCTGAAAAGAACCTTAAACCTAGAAATAGACTATCTATAAATGTTTACCGCAATCCTTTAAGGATATTATTGCAATGCTGATTGAGATATCCTCTCAAATGAATCCTTCAAGGGATAGAGTAATTCATTACTCTACTAGATCGAGGAAGAACAAACATATTAATCCAATGTGATAGTACCGCGGCTACGGCTATTGCAAGAGTTGAGAACCGTTAATTACAACGGTAGAGTCGACATAGAAAGGCATTTTTGATGTTATGAGAATGGATTATATATGGTCTGAAAAAAAGTTATCGTTAATCCTTTGATGAAAGGATTAATAAGAAGTTGTAAATATATCTTATGGGATGATGTTGATGCCCATTGAGAAATTGAGTCATTTGTGATGGATAACCACCTAGAAATAGGTTCAAAGGGAATAACGATTCACAAATGATATGAACATAGTTGTTCGTGATGGATGCCCAACCTATAAGTCAATATTCCAGAAGTAGGTTCAAAAGGTACTCCCTACCTATGAATGGTGATTCCAAAATATAGGTCCAAATGGGACTAAGTTACGGATAATATGTAGACACAGAATCATGCTTTTGAGAATTCATCCCACAACATGATATCCTGAAGCGAGTTGAGATTGAGTTTTTGTTTCTAAAACTCTTAATGATGTCTATATCTCTATTTAGAGTGGGGTACTTAGCTACAGGAGTACTCTTGATAGATTCACCTGTATGGATGTGAAAGTGTGGCCGCTTTCTATGAGAATTTGGGAAGTTTTCTAGATCATTCATTAAACCGGGATTCAAGCACAAGGCCGTAATGTGCTGGCTTTAGACTTTACGCTAGTATAGTTGTGTGTGTTAAACAATCTTTTAATCTCCTAGAGTTCAAAGACTTATATTCACTTTATGGTTAGATTTTGAGAGAGTCTAGCACTATGTAAAGGTTCAAAATCGAAAGATACATTTACTTATGCACATCACTATATAGATCTTGCTCAATGTTTTAAAAATATAAGTGGGGGATTGTTGAAAATATATTTTTTAAAACAAAATTTTATTTCCATTTATTATTTTCTATTAATGTTATTTTTCATGATCTTAATGATACTCATAAAAGAAATTTATTCTTGTCATAAATTCATTTACGGTTTCATCTTACAAGAGTAATAGTTTACATTAAACCATATTAATGTTTTCATTAAAAAAATTATTAAGACCCCTTGACTGTAAAACAAATTTTTGGTTGGAAAACGAGAGAGAGTTTTTCATTTTTAATGTTTTTGGAGTTCTAAAGAAAAAATAAGAAATTTTGAGAGAAAGAAAACTATTGTGTGTTCATCACATGTTTTCTAAAAGTTTGATTCTGATCAAGAATAGAAGTGTACAAGTATCACATACTCTCAAAGTACAAGAGTGATTATGAAAGAGATTCTACTCGGCTGTTTTATCCTGGGGACGAAGCGACATGGAAGACGCGAAACGTCTTAAAGAGAACGACCTGGTCGTGGCTCAGCCATAACTTCTTTTTTTCTGTTTGGTTTATGATTGTTTTGCAGACTATTTTCAGCAATTGTTCCAACAATCTTCTCTATGGTAACCGGGAGGAGGGACTTTACACTCTCCCGGAAGAAAGGAGTCAAAGGAGAAGACATCGTGTCAACATCTTCAAATCCCTGAGCCAAGAAGTAAAGAGCCCCACATGCCTTCTCAGCAACATTAGGAACGTCTCTCATGCAAGAGAGCATATATAGTTCCATTATCACGACCGAGCTTGAGGACGTGAGCACGCCGTATCCAAGGTCATCGCTTAGAGAGAACCATTCTGAGGACAGCCACACTAGTTATCGGCCTGATGTAGCTACAGTGCTGCCACCACTGTGAGTCTAGTCCATCTAATTACATTACTTTTATTTTCTTAAACTTCATATTGCGCCAGCCAAAAAGGTGCAGTGTATGTTAGCATTTGGGTATCTCACAAGGTGACCCTGAGTTCTATCATCTCATACACAACATAATATGCATTTACATTTTACGCTTTTGTGTTTGAGTTACTAATAATTTTAATGCAAAAAGCTAACCAGAGCAGATGAAATTTAGCTTTAATCTTTCCCATAAAAAAATATTGGGGTTGCAGCACTAATCCAGTCAGGTACTGCACAAGAACAGTAGCGACGGTTCGGGTCCTATGAGAGTTCTAGCAGTAGGGTTCACGCATTTCTACGCGAGCGAAGAACAATAGCGACGGTTCGAGTCCTACGCGTGTTCTAGCAGTAGAATTAGTTTTCCCATGTATATTAAGAGATGTAGTGACCCTCGTCCTACTCAATCTCTTACAATTCTGCCTGAATCTTGAATAGTGGGATTGATCCCCTACACGAATTCAAGGTAGCAGAAGACTCAAATTTCCAATTCATGCACGAGCGAAATGCAAGGTGCACCCTTGTGCGAGCATTTAGCAGCATGACACTTGTTGGGGGCGAGCTACCTATCACTCCAACTACGACGATTGTCACTTGGGGGCGAGGTACGTAGCACCTTGGTGCAAACAACAATTTTTGGGGGTTCGCGTGACACTCCGAACAACATGCTCGGGGGCGAGTTGAGTGACACCTAAATTTAATTCAAAATTCATCAGCCCATTGTTTAGGTTCGATAAACAAGTGGGAAGTCAAGCTAGATCGAGTTCAAGGTTCCTTCTATTGCAGTTTGAGAGATTCTCCAACAAAAGTAAAATTAAAGTCATCACCGCCTGAGAAGCATTGATTTAACCTGTGGACATTCTGTATCAGGGAATTTTTGGTCATATCTACTTATATAGACGTAACGGAGCTTTTGAAGCGTCATATTCATTCTTGAGTTGCAAATATTTGATGTGCCTCTATTGTTGTTCAACTGGTTTTTGAGGAACACCGGCGGGTTTTTGACCGAGAGATGAATCACTCACATTTCTATAAAGTCGGGCATTTTCTAGACGATGGATGATGTATTCTTACGTCCACGAAGTACGTCTAAATCTGATTCATTCACGAAGCTTTACATGCAAGATCATTGGTTTTTCATGGTATAAGAGACTCACTTGCCAAGTGGGTATTTAAATTTTTCCTCGAAGCAAAAGATCAGAGGAGTTTTTCTTTTAAACTCAGACTTCAATATTCAATATATGGATTTCATTTCTTCAAAAATGTGGCAGTTGAAAACAAGAGAAGCGTGGATGGAGCAACAAGCTAGAAGTGGATATGCATTTGCTGTCAGGCAAGTGGCATTGCAAAATGTGTAAGAGCATAATTACACAAGAAGACAAGCAGCCAGTCTAGTTCAACAAACAGGTCACTTGAGAAGTTTCTAATAGCAAGATCGTTGGTTTTTATCACATTGCCTCAAGCACCAACAACTTAAAAGGATGAGAAACTACTAGCATAAACAAGTTCTTGTATTCGAAATAACTTGTATATACTAGTGGGGGCGAATATCATACCACAGACAACAATGATATCAATATAAAGCGTTTCAGAGCCGCGATCAACATGGATGTCCAACCATCTTAATTTTTCCAACCAAAGGTTAATATCCTTACGAAGGCTGTTGCTTCACAAGTAATTCAAGGAAATTTGTACCGAGACTAAATATCATGCATACATATTTTTCTACTGCAGTCATCACCAAAATTACATGTATGATTAATTCGAGCGTCGTCGCTTCATGTACAAAAGTGTGGTTTCACGCCCCAAATACCATCAGAACGAAAACTCTGCTGGAGAGTTCAAAAATGCAGTCTTATGTTAAGGAAAATTGCTGCAAATAGTGGAATAAGCAAAGGTCAGATCTCCCCTACCAAGTTTTGAAGTTGGGAGCAAATTAGTACTCCCAAGAGTCTGGAAGTACATCACTGATTTCGTCCAATGAAAGTTGCAGTTGCAATTCACGGGATTTCGAGTCAGCTAATTCCTGGCGCACTCCAGCCAACTCTTCGGTCAGCATCCTAATAGCAGCGGACAGCTCAGTATTTTTTCTCTCCAACTGTGCAATTTCCTGTCTCATACCGGCATCAGCACCACCTTCCAAAGCACGTTGTTTTTGCGCATCATTTAGTTGAGTGGCGGATTTCAGGAACTACAGGGGTAAGAATAAATAATATTATGCCTCTTATTCTCTTATCTACTCGTCGTATACAAGAAATGAGCCGTCATTTGAAGAGAGCAACTTGAGAAAATAATCATTTGGATATCTCCCTATTAAGTTGATGAAAACTTTCAGCCAAGTATCCATTTATTGAAATCTTTTTCCACTGAAGTTCAGTATTAGGCTAAAGCATAAATGACAAACGTGATCGAGCTAGCCTCCTAAAATTAGTCGAATACAAGGAATGTCATCTGACCGATAATGAAATGATCGATTCACTTACCTGGTTATATTGTTCTATCATGGTTTTTAAGCAATGTGTCGCAATCAGGCTCGTTTATCGGGTGGATTGGAGATGGAGAGGCAGGGGAAGGTCGACTAATGTCAGGTTGCAGGATTGAAGCAGGCCGACGTACTCTAACATTCTCTGTAGCATGACAAGGGTTAGTCGAACCACTTCCCATCATTCCGCGGTCGGAAAATATATCGAAATCAGGCAAAGTATCAGTTGGAAGGGGTGGTTGGATGACTTTTTCTCCGTTATCACAAGTAGATTTTCTGTGACCTGAAGCATACAGAATAAGAAAGAATTCGATCATGAAACTTTGAGTTTTCAAGCTTAGAAGTTATGAAATATGTGTGCAGGGGGGTAAACGTACCCGGTGATTGAATGCTGTCACGGGCAGTAGATGCATTTTCTTTGCTAGTTAAGTTATCATCCGCAAATACAGTGTTGGAGAAATCGTTTCCTCTAACGGCTTCTCTCCCCAATGGAACTTGAGCATCGACCAAGTTGGTGAAAGGACTTGGACAACCAGAAGAAATGTCATCAGAACTTTCAATTTCCATTCTAAGAACCTCATCACTAGAACCAGAATTCATGCTCTCCCTATTTCCGTCAAAAGCAGGGGCAAATCCAACGCCTGGACCATACGAACTTGCTACTTTACAAGAATAGCCTTTATTAATCAGACGTTTGCTGCGGCGAGCGGCTTCACATATCTTTCCAGACATAGCGTCAGGAACAATCACAAACTGTGGAGCTTTATTCACTAGTTGGTTCTTCGGATATCGACCCTTAAATGTGAAAGAAAGCAGCTGATCACCTTTACGAAGCCTCTTGAAGCTTGTTTTTCCATTGCTAGCTCCAAGGCCATGGGCGTCCGAGGAATTAGCCCCAACCGTTTTTGTCTTGTAATGTCTTCGACGAATTCTAAGCAAACTAGAAGGAGAGGAAGATCCTTGAAGGTAATCTGCCCCCATTGAATTCATTTCTGGTGCTTTAGGAGAACAACCGTCATAAGACTCGGAGTCGGATTCGATGGCGGTAACTCCTGGCCTCTGATTAAGAGGAACAACACGTGTTGGGGCTGAGATTTCATTTGCATTCAAATCTTTTTCGTAGCGCCAGTCAACATACTCATCTGAAAGTGACACATCAAACAAGCTACTCGGTAGGTTGAAGAATTTCTCAATACGATCGTCGCTGCTGTCCTCAATTAAGAGACCGTTTGTGAATACATTATCTGCCAAGCAACGAAGAATAATGAGATGGGATGTGTAATCAGTGGAGGAGATTTAAAATAAGTACAATACGGAATTGGAGGACGTTACCAGTTGGGAATGTAGGGTCATTGTCTCTTTGATCCTTTTGTCAATTCCGGAATCTGTAGAAGTGATCATCCCATCTACAGCATGAAGGGAACCCGTCAAACCGGAATTTTGTGTTCGGATGTTTGCATTCATAAGAAAAGACCTTCCAAGGAAGCCCGGGCATCTGCCGTCCTGTGGGAGTTATGATTTTTTGATCGTCTATTGGCAATATAAAAGATGGTAAGCTTTGGAGATGGAACGCACCCGTTGCAATACCAAACACAGTGACGGATGCATTTGATTAATTGAAATTCCCCAGGCATTAAGAAGCGCGCAGGTAAAGGAGTCTACAGGCATTGTTAATCCGCAGGCAAGCTGATAGAGATTAACTACTACCTCGTCTTTACAAATTGGATCAGTCAGATTTTCCATCTTAGTAAATTTTACAGACTTGGGAATGTTAAACATCCCCCGAACCTCCACTTCAGAAAGAAATTTAGCATTTGGGATGCTCGATAAGGTACCACCAGGACGAAATCTTCTGAATCGCTCAAGGTCAGTATCAGTTCCCAATGATGGAGGGTTCATTTCTACAAGTAAAACACACATATGTTTACACTATGGAGGAAACGGTTGATGATTTAGCGAGGACAAATCAACTATAAACATTCAAGAGTCCATAGATGAGTAATAGGCATGAGATGAGGAAGAGAAGAGCTACAAAATGCACCCCATACAAGAATCATTTCATCAAGCGTGAGAATTAAACTATGACGCTGGCTTACATGCCAAAAGACTGTCAGTCGAAGACAATTACATACCTGGTACCGGAGTGGAGATTAAAATTGCCGGAGGACAACGATGTTTTGATGATAAGGTCTTCTCCAGTAGTTTTCTTTCGCTGCCGTCCTACAAAATCAAAAGAGAAATTAAAAGAAACCTAAAATTTTTGGTTTCAGGGATTTCACTTTATCAATTGGGGATTCATATCTAATGGATCATGAAATTGAGAATGAGGATGATACATACCGTACTGAATGAATCAAGTAGAAGGGTTATGAAGAGGATTAATTCAATGAAGCCATGAAATTTCAGATAAATTAGTTCTTCCCCAGCAGACAAATTTTTTTTTAGCAGTCACACGGATGGATAAGTAAAATGAAGCCCTAAAGACGAAAGAATAATGTTTCATCCCAGGAAACAGATCTGCCATTATAGATAAGGAAGTCTTATAGGGGAAAAGACAAGCTTATCCTTGGAAGCTCGTTTAATGATTCGAAGTAAAGACAAGTACAAAGCCGTTGGGGTTGGGCATGCCCAATAAGTTCAAGGATATAAGCCCAACACCGGAGGCCCAACGTCTCTACCAAGCTAAAGACCACGCAAACGAAGTTCTATACACCAATTTACTCCACACGCTAGGTGCTAATGGGGGCGAAAATTAGGTGTATACCGCATAATTTGTTTTTAAATTTGTAGGGGAAGCTACATAATATTTCTACAGCCGTGGAATATGCTTGGGGGCGATTTGCACGATACTTCGACAAGTACAGCTCACGAAGAATCCAAATATCGTAATCTCATAATAAATTATGGGCTAAGAGGGGGCGATGTTTGTACCCTAATATTTGGCGCCAACATTAGTTAACGCAAGCCTTATTAGCATAGGAATTTTCGCCCCGTGCCCGGAAACCCATGTACGTTGGCCCATTTTCACCGGTCCGTTTTTGTCAATCAATCCCCATGGTCCAAGAAGAAGGTTCTAGAGGATTCCAGATTACATGGAATGGAAGTCTTCATAACTGTATAAATTGGAAAAATCTGAGCGGACCAAGGAGGGAGAAAAATGAAAACCCTAGATGGGAAGCAATTGTAGTATAATCAATAAAATAAACTCTCCCGGGGAAGATTCATCCGTGGATGTAGGCACAATGCCGAACCACGTAAAATTCTTTGTCTTTGTTTGTTTCTCCAATTTCGTTTTAAACCAAATTCTACCCTAATCTTTAATAACCATCATCATATCAACGTGGTTGTGCCTAAAAGTAATTTTAGGTACAAACAAATAGGTTGCAGTTTCATCCAATCAGATATATTTCACACCTCAAATCTCACCTGGACGAGAACATCGGGTATGTATATGGTAATATTGCAACCTGAGTTCAGTAATAGGTTGCAGTTTCATCCAATCTGATATATTTCACACTTCAAATCTCACCTGGACGAGAACATCGGGTCTGTATATGGTAATCTTACAACCTGAGTTCAGTAATAGGTTGCAGTTTCATCCAATCTGATATATTTCACACCTCAAACCTCACCTGGACGAGAACATCGGGTCTGTATATGGTAATCTTGTAACCTGAGTTCAGTAATAGGTTGCAGTTTCATCCAATCTGATATATTTCACACCTCAAACCTCACCTGGACGAGAACATCGGGTCTGTATATGGTAATCTTGCAACCTGAGTTCAGTAATAGGTTGCAGTTTCATCCAATCTGATATATTTCACACCTAAAACCTCACCTGGACGAGAACTTCGGGTATGTATATGGTAATCTTGTAACCTGAGTTCAGTAATAGGTTGAATTTCATCCAATCTGATATATTTGACACCTCAAATTCCACCTGGACGAGAACGTCGGGTCTGTGTATGGTAATCTTGCAACCTCAGTTCAGTAATAGGTTGCAGTTTCATCCAATCTGATATATTTGACACCTCAAATCCCATCTGAACGAGAACGTCGGGTCTGTATATGGTAATCTTGCAACCTGAGTTCAGTAATAGGTTGCAGTTTCATCCGATCTGATATATTTCACACCTCAAACCTCACCTGGACGAGAACATCGGGTTTGTATATGGTAATCTTGCAACCAGAGTTCAGTAATAGGTTGCAGTTTCATCTAATATGATATATTTCACACTTCAAATCCCACCTGGACGAGAATATCGGATCTTTAGATGGTAATCTTGCAACCTGAGTTCAGTAATAGGTCGCAGTTTCATCCAATCTAATATATTTCACACCTCAAATCCCACATGGACGAGAACATCGGGTCTGTATATGGTAATCTTGCAACCTGAGTTCAGTAATAGGTTGCAGTTTCATTCGATCTAATATATTTCACACCTCAAACCTCACCTGGACGAGAACATCGGGTCTGTATATGGTAATCTTGTAACCTGAGTTCAGTAATGGGTCGCAGTTTCATCCAATCTAATATATTTCACACCTCAAATCCCACCTGGACGAGAACATCGGGTCGGTATATGGTAATCTTGCAACCTGAGTTCAGTAATAGGTTGCAGTTTCATCCAATTTGATATATTTCACACCTCAAATCCCACCTGGACGAGAACATCGGGTCTGTATATGGTAATCTTGCAACCTGAGTTCAGTAATATGTTGCAGTTTCATCCAATCTAATATATTTCACACCCCAAACCCCTACGGGACGAGAACATCGGGTCTGTATATGGTAATCTTGCAACCTGAGTTCAGTAATAGGTTGCAGTTTCATTCGATCTAATATATTTCACACCTCAAACCTCACCTGGACGAGAACATCGGAACTGTATATGGTAATCTTGCAACCTGAGTTCAGTAATAGGTCGCAGTTTCATCCAATCTAATATATTTCACACCTCAAATCACACCAGGGCGAGAACATCGGTTTTGTATATGGTAATCTTGCAACCAGAGTTCAGTAATATGTTGCAGTTTCATCCAATTTGATATATTTCACACCTCAAATCCCACCTGGACGAGAACATCGGGTCTGTATATGGTAATCTTGCAACCTGAGTTCAGTAATAGGTTGCAGTTTCATCCAATCTGATATATTTCACACCTCAAACCTCACCTGGACGAGAACATCGGGTCTGTATATGGTAATCTTGCAACCTGAGTTCAGTAATAGGTTGCAGTTTCATCCAATCTGATATATTTCACACCTAAAACCTCACCTGGACGAGAACATTGGGTCTGTATATGGTAATCTTGCAACCTGAGTTCAGCAATAGGTTGCAGTTTCATCTAATATGATATATTTCACACCTCAAATCCCACTTGGACGAGAACATCGGGTCTGTATATGGTAATCTTGCAACCTGAGTTCAGTAATAGGTTGCAGTTTCATCCAATCTGATATATTTCACACATCAAACCTCACCTGGATGAGAACATCGGGTCTGTATATGGTAATCTTGCAACCTGAGTTCAGTAATGGGTTGCAGTTTCATCCAATCTGATATATTTCACACCTCAAACCTCACCTGGACGAGAACATCGGGTCTGTATATGGTTGTTGATGGTGGTTTTTAGCTTAGGGTTAAAATCGTAAAACCTTGCATCCGACGTCACTCTACAAGGAAACGGTGCCGTGAGTGTTAACCTCTCCACAAGCATATTTATGGAGCCATTCAATATATTTACATGAAATTTATCCAGACTGGAGAATGTAGCAACTATCCCAAACACTCTGTAAATTTTGGCACCTCGCCAATACAAGACTCACTGAGTACTTTCCTGTGCTATGTTCCCCGGCAGAACCCTTAATATCGGTATGGCATGATGGATTTGTGTTCACTCACAGCGGAGTAGCATGAACCTCCAAGTACCAAGGTTAAGGCCATGGCACGAAATGCTTAGAAGGAAAGCACACTGCATTCTGTAGATAAGGATTTTTGTGGCAGCATACAAAATCCAGCCAATTATTGTGATAACTCATAAAAAACTCATAAACCCGACTAATTTGCAAAATTAGGGTTTCGCGCCTCGCGCAGTACACTAGACCCCGTTGGTCGAAAAACTATGCTTAGCCAACCTAGGAGATTAAATCCTCCACAACACACTAGAAGTGTGGCCACGCCCTAGCTTGACGGCCCCACTTTCCATCGACCAATCAGGTCGCATTAAATCAGCCACACTCACACAAAAGTGTAGCCATGCCCATGCTTGGCATGACCTCTTACATTAACCAATCAGGTTGCTTCAAACTCACCACAGTGTTGAAAAGGAGGAAACCACGCCAGATGGTCGCAAAGCCAATTGGCTTCCCAAAACCCGCGTTAAACACGCATGCCAGGCGCACATGCCAATCGACATGCAAAACGTGCCAAGCAGCATGTCAAACTCGCCAAACGCGCATGTCAGGCGCACATGCCAATCGGCATGCCAAACACGCCAAGCAGCATGCCAAACTCGCCAAACGCGCATGCCAGGCGCACATGCCAATCAGCATGCCTAACTTGCCAAACACGCATGCCAGGTACACATGCCAATCGGCATGCCAAACATGCCAAGCAGCATGCCAAACTTGCCAAACGCGCATGCCAGACGCACATGCCAATCGGCATGAGTAACTTCCCAAAACCCGCGCCAAACGCACATGACAGACGCACATGCCAATCGGCATGCCAAACACGCCAAGCAGCATGCCAAACGCACATGCCAATCGGCATGCCAAACATGCCAAGCAGCACGCCAAACTCGCCAAACGCGCATGCCAGGCGCACATGCCAATCAGCATGCCTAACTTGCCAAACGCGCATGCCAGGCGCACATGCCAATCGGCATGCCTATCTTTCCAAACACGCATGCCAGGCGCACATGCCAAACGACATGCTAAACTTTCCAAAACACGCATGCCAGGCACACATGCCAAATGGAATGCCATATATGCTAATTAGGGTTTCAGCATGCTAAACCCTAATTTTGACAAAGTTGCCAGGCGCCGACAGAAGGTATCCATAATCAACGGCTATCCTTCCTCGTGAGATGCAATCTCAGCCATCCAAGTTTGCAACCGAGCTGACATACTTGTGGAAGTTTTCAGGCGTCCAGCCGCCTAAAACTAATGGCCATGGCTACGCCAGGCGCCACTTGCACCACGTTCCAGTGGCATGCACGAGCCATGCCAGCCATGCCGCATTTCTACTGGGGTGCACCAAAAACGCCACTGCGCCATTTTTAGGCGCCAACACAAGGTAGCCACAATCAACGGCTACCCTTATTTCATAAGATGCGATCTCAGCCATCGAAGTTCTCCACCAAGCCGGCGAGCTTGTGGCAAGTCTTAGGCGACCAGTCAAGACGAGCCTGATAGCATCACATGTTATTTACCTGTGGCAAGCCTCTCAATTTCAACTTGCCACACGTAGAAAAGTGCTACATGTTTTCCACGAAAACACTCAAGACATCAAAACATGTCACAAACTGGGGGATACTCATCAGGGTATTGGTCTGGCGGTTTACAGCATGCGGCGTGCAATACGCCCGTCACAAGAAAATTTCATAAAACGAGGCGGTTAGTAATGGCAAGAAGTAATGGTGAAACGTATCCTTCATTATGGAAACATCAATTCCAGGCCTTACCCGTTACTCTTTTATTCCACCACTCAACCGTTTCCACTTCCTATGAGACCAGGGTACGTTTTGTTGCGACTTGTATAAATAAGTGATGTATTTTTAAAGTTGTTGTAGTAATATGATTCGTTCAAGACTTGTGAAAGCGGATTTTTAGATTTTTTTTAATAAATAAAAACAGCGAACTAAATTAAAAAGATGTTGTGAAAATTATGGGGAGAATGGGGATAGGATTCCACCATTGGTTGATATTAGTGATTTAATAAAATAATAATTATGAAACTCAACATTCAAATTGATTCTAATAGTATTGCCTAGACATGTAGATTTCCTAAAGAATAGATGTTAATTCAAGCATAGAATATCAAAACCCTAAAGCAAACATATTCTATCAAGAGAAAATACACCTAACTAATCAAAATCATATAAACAATTTTTAGTTCAATGCAAAAATCATAATAGAGTTGTTGTAATTAACTAATAGAAATATATCACTTTTACCGAAACAATGACTTCCTCCATAGCCCCAAGGATTGGGTTTATCTCATCATGATGTGGGAAACACGCTCAAAAGTTGATTTCATTGCTCAAAGTAGGTGTACAAATGATGAAATGGAGAAAATGATGAAAATTGGGTGTTTGCAACGTTTATAATTGTTGCAAAACACTATTACAAAGAACGATAGAAAAGAACTGTTGTTGTTGTAACTCTGCGACCCTCGTGTGGCTGTCGTTGTCACTGTTGATAAACGACTGCCTCTGGTGGTCTTTTGTTCTTCGTGTTCTTGGTGCAGCAGTAGAAACAGAGTTCTGAAAACTCTTGATTCACGCCTCCTGAGCTCTTCTCTCGACCCTAAACTCTCCGTCCTCCTTCTCTATGATCCCAACAATCTATTTATACTCCTCAGACTCATTTAATCACGCCATAATTCTCAATATTCTTCATTGAACTCGGGCAGTAAAGAAAATATTCTGGCTCCTGCACGCGTTTGGATATGTGCATAGAATCTTTGTTTAACTCCTTCACGTTTCTGAAGAAACCAACGCGTGCGGTACACGTCCAAACTTGTTGTAATCCCGTGATTGTTCCTCTCATGCACGTGCTGCCCTGTTTTCTTCTCATGGATTTTTCAGTCAAAAATTTGATCGAAACAAACACCCATACCATCTCTGTTAGGACATATCACAACTACCCATAAAGTTTCAGCGATGAAAATATTTTCCCGCCAAAATATTTTTTTGAAATGTTGAAGATGAAGTGCCCTTATCCTTTTCTGGGGTGCGAATAGCAGATGGGTGCTGAGGACAAATTTGGGTGCTAAGGATGAATTTGGGCTACGCATAACCTTGGGTGTCCCTTAGACAAATCTGGGGTCCGTATAGCAAATGTTCTCCAGGGGTCCAAATAGCACTTTTTGAGCAACTTTTTCCGCACAAGTGTATTTCTCCAAAAACACCTACACAAACATACACCATAATAAGTACAAAATCAAGCACTAGCAATAGAGACACTGAGGACAATTCAGGCACAAAAATGTGTCTATCAAATACCCCCAAACTTATTATTGCTAGTCCTCGAGCAAATCTAATATAGAAAATAAAAATGACTACACTTAGCACGTGCAGCAAGCCGTTAAACCACTAGGTGGCCCTAGTGGCGGAGTGTTGTCTCCGGAGGGTTTACCAGAGGTGTACCCACAAAACCTTTACTCCAGACCCTAGATATCTACGCAGAACCTTGGAAGGCACTAAAGAATCTCCTTGGTTGGCATACTCTCATTGACTACAGGAGGAAGTACCCTGATGCGAAATTCCAATTTTTATACACGAGTTTGCACTCAGTATACTAAAATTCATATATAAGTGACAGAGCTCTACTCAGATAGTTTCTATACATCATAACCGGAGTCAACCAATCACATGGAAAGATTAAGAAGATGGATAAAGAGATGGTTAAAAGTGAATGGTGTTTCCCATATCTGTCTGAAGGCCTATGCCAAGGTGAACCTATCCTAATGGACTGAGATACCGGTCTGACTAATATCAACACAACTGGCATATACAAGGGCACCAGTGGTCGACTTTATTGAATTTATTCCGGTTGGTCTAATGGTCTAGTCTTTTTTTTTATGTTGGTATCTTAATCACTCTATTCCATCCTAGCAAAGGTAACAACTTGAATCGAGTGCCCCACCAAATCACTTAAAAAATAAAAACAGAAGGATTAGGATTCAACGAGATATGGCGAAACTACCATGTTTTTTTTTAATTCTAACACATGAGCTCTGTGCTTTTATGAATAGACTCTTTAGATGTTTCCATCTAATCAGATTGGTTCCTCAACTCCTACAACCAAGATGTTCCCATCCACTTAGATTGGCTAGTGCCAACCTTAATAAGAATAAATTTCTAGGCTCTGGAGTTTATTTTTTGCAGCTAAGAGCTAACAAAAAGTTTCTTCCCCACCCCCAAACTTAAATCTAACATTGTCCTCAATGTTCTAAAGATGAAATGAACAATAAGAAACTGTTACCACTTGATGGATGGAAAAAGAAATAAGGAAGGATATTACCGTAAGCATGAGTACCTCCCAGGAAATGCTAAATTTAAAGTCTTTAGCTAGACATCAAATACCTCAAAAAGGATTTTCACCTTCCAAAGTCATATATCAACAGTCGAAACAATTGTGGGTCCATAAGACCAAATAGAGCTGATACCAGTATGAGACAACTGCACTGTTTCAGAAAAATGAAAAGAAGGAGCATGTCCTCTTCTAAGGTTTCTGTCAAGACAACTGGGTTTATTTACGGCGCGTAATTGAACTTCATATGTGTGTCTCGATAAATATATTCATCCGAAAAACGGGTCTCTAATACCTGGGTTACCTCCTGGACAGTATCAGGAGGATCGGGTTGCGGATTCTGAAAAGACTCAAGTAATATCTCAGATGTACAAGGCTCGAGTCCCAAGTTAGGGACTCTAATTAGGGATACGATACAATCATAAGAACCATCACTACCCCCGAACTTAGGGTTCACAGACAAACCTCTAACTATTTCTTTAATTTTCGGATCTTCAGAGTCCTTAAAATACTCAAGAGATTCTTCTAAAGATTGATCACATATCTGATCTAAGAGAATGGTTTCCTCAAAATCATCTAAAGAATCTACCAGTAAAGTGTCAAGCCAATTATCCTGAACCAAATCCTGAACTAAAGTGCTAATCATATTCACTTCTTCTAAATCATCGTTCTCAGAAGGTTGTCTAGTAACATTAAAGACATTTAGTTCAGTGGTCATATTACCAAAGGATATGTTCATAAGCCCAGTCCTACAGTTGATGACAGCGTTAGCTGTGGCTAAAAATGGGCGACCTAAAATCACTGGTATTTGACGACTTGGGTTCTGAACAGGCTGGGTGTCTAGAACAACGAAATCCACAGGATAAATAAACTTATCAACCTCAATCAGAACATCCTCTATGACACCACGAGGGACTTTGACAGATCTATCAACTAATTGTAGTGTCATTTTAGTCGGTTTCAACTTACCAAGACCTAGCTGGGTGTATACATGATACGGGAGTAAATTTAACACTAGCTCCTAAGTCAAGTAAAGCTTTATCGACCATGTGATTATCAATCGCACAACATATGGTGGGGCATCCAGGATCCTTATACCTAGGGGGTATTTGGTTCAGAAGAATGGAACTTACCTGACCAGCTAAAAAAGCTTTCTTATGGACATTAAGCGTACGCTTTCGTATACAAAGATCTTTAAGGAACTTGGCATAAGAAGGCATCTGACTAATTTCTTCTAATAGCGGAATGTTGATGTGCACCTGCTTAAATGTTTCCATTATCTCGTTGAAAGTCGACTCCTTCTTTGTTGGGGCTAACAAATGTGGATATGGGGCTATAGGCACAAAGGTAGACCTATCAGGAATTTCTTGGGAATCCTTAGAGACTGTTTCAGTTTCCTCGTCTACGGGCTCCTCTTGGGAAGTAGAAGGTGGAACTACATTATGTCCACTAGGCATGGCTACCTTATTGTCTACCGTTTTACCACTCCTAAGGGTTTTATCGAGTTCACATGGTTTGATGATTTCTCACCAGCTAAAGATATTTGATGGACTCCCCTAGGGTTGGGTTGTGGTTGACTAGGAAACTTTCCTTTTTCTCTCAATGTCTCATTTATCTGACTAACCTGGGTTTTCAACTCGGAAATAGCCTGAGAGTTAGCTTGTAACATCTTTTTAATTTCATCTAATCCTTGTGCAACCGATTTCTGAAATTCTAAAGTGTTCCGAGTTAACAAGGCAAGAGACTCTTCTAAACTCATGATTTTCTTATCTGAAGGGATCTGAAACTGTGCCGGAGCTGAAGGATTCTTAGTATAGCCAAAACCTGGGGAACCTGAGCATTACTAGACTGACCTTGATTCTGGCCCTTGGACCAAGAAAGGTTTGGATGGTTTCTCCATCCAGGGTTATAGGTTTCTGAATATGGGTCAAACTTCTGTCGGTTATCAAACCTAGTGTCGTTATAAAGAGCATTGGATTGCTCTTCAACAGCATGGCCTTCCCAAAAAGGCTCATTGCTTCCACTACTACCACTAGAATGACCTAATTCTAAGGCTTCTAACCTTTTGGCTATAGCTGCTATTTTGGCATCTGACTCATAAGATCCTTCTACCCTATTAACATTTCCTCTACTTCGAAGAATTGTTTTCTGGGGTTCCCTACTATTTTCCCATTGTTGGGTCTTATCGGCAATTTCATTCAAAGATGTTATCGCTTCATCAACAGTTTTATTCTCAAACCCACCTGTGCATAAGGACTCAACCATGGTTGTTGTTGAATAATGTAAACCCTCGTAGAGGATCTGAACTAACCTAACCTTCTCCAAACCATGATGAGGACATTGAGATATCAAGTCATTGAACCTTTCTAAGTACCTATATAAAGATTCTCCCTCTTGTTGGGCAAAAGTACATATTTGTGTCATAATAGACGATGTTTTATTCCTTGGGAAAAACTTATGTATAAAGGCAGAAGTAAGTTGGTTATAGGTTTCAGTTGACTCAGAGTCCAAACTATACAACCAAGATTTGGCTTTATCTTTTAAGGAAAAGGGGAATAACCTAAGTTTCAACGCATCATCACTTAGCTTTTTAATTTTCAGATTACTACAAACTTCCTCAAATTCCCTAACATGAAAATAGGGGTTCTCATTCTCCTTCCCTAAAAACATTGGGAGTATCTGTAAAGTCACAGGTTTCAGTTCATAATTTGCCTCGGTTTCAGCTAACTTGATACAAGACGGACGAGAGGTACTAGTTGGGTTTAGCAAAGCTTTCAAAGTTGCTATTTCTGGCACTACTAAAGGACTAGGAGTACTAGGGGTACTTTCCTCACGAAGAGACAGATTCTCAAAACTGAAGCTTCCAAAAACGGGGCTCTCAAAAGAAGAGTCTTCGAGCTCCCCGCCTTCACAAGAAGAACTACTAGGTTTTTCACTAATCAAACGACCTAGAGTGTTTCTTTTCCAAGCACGTTTAAAAACTTCGGGCATACACTAGAAAAACAAAATCAAAAAGAAAAGTTCTAAAAAGGAAGGGATGTTCTATGCAAACACAATCAAGGCTGGCTCCACCACAACAAACCTACTGATTTCTAGCAAACAAAAAGCATGATGGCTCCACTTAGATTGTTTCTAGACTAGCTTCTAATCCTTCGAACGGGAATTCCTTACAATTTAAGCAAACCCCTCTGGAATCAATCCGAGTTAAAGTAAGTTGAATAGAGTCGGGGGAAGCTCGGTGGAGCTTTGATACCCAAGGCCTCACCAGTATTACAAGGCGGCGCAGTGACGCATTCAACTTAAAGAAACCGTCAAGAACTTCGAAGTATGCTTAAAAGAGTAACCAATATTTTTCGAATGACTTTCCTGTTAAGCTCGTTACCCTATCGGTCTCGTTCTAGTCAAAATTTTAGGCTTAGGTTCGGTTTTGGTGTCGTTTTCCTAAGGCGGGAAAGAAGAGAACGGTGATGAAATCCGAACCCAGTCCTTGCCCTTTACTAGGAAATTAAAGCAGCCGTTTTCAAGTCCTCGACATATATGCATACGAAGGAAGATAGTAACTCGCTGACAGGGGATTCGCGAGTGTTTCGACAAACTTACCTCCCGTACCAGATGGGGGATGAACCTTTGTAGTCGACTCGGGCCACGACTCCTATGTCATGTACGAACCCGAGGGGCCGAGGTGATATCGTAACCACCGCCCTTCTCTGCAAACAGTTTATATTTAAACTACCCTTCCGTAGGGTTAAAAAAATAATGTCCCAAAATTTAAAGTCCAAAGTCCAAAAATATAAAGTGCAAAAGAAAAAGAAAGTCTAAAAAAATAAAAATCTACAAAAATAAAAATGTCTCTTTTTTTTTTCTCTCTTTAAAAATAAAAAAATCTTCTTCTTTCGCTCCTTTCGCTTTGCCTTTTACTCGAAGTCTTTAAGTGTTCACCAAAAGCTTTGGCAAAATTTTCTTTCGCTCCAAATTCCGAATTCTGTAAGAAAAAGACAAAAACCCAAAAACGTAAAGAAGAACAAATAAAAAAAAAACCTAAAAAATAAAAAAATCTAAAAACTCTATCCTAAAGACAAGTCCCGCGTCGACGGCGTCAAAAGTTTGATGTAATTTCAAAGTTGTTGTAGTAATAAGATTCGTTCAAGACTTGTGAAAGCAGATTTTAGACTTAATTTTAAATAAAAAATATAGGAAACTTAAATAAAAGTGATATGAAAAATATGGAGAAGACTGGGGCTATGGATTCCACTAATTACCAATATCAAAGTGATTTATATTTTCTAATTATAATTATGCAAATCCTTCATTCAAATTGATTCTTAATATTGCAAAAGTTGATTTTTTAGAAATAACAATTGTAAATCAAAAGTATGGGACATCAAAACCTTAGGCTAGCATGCTCCATCAATTTAAATAACAATTGTTTAACAAAAACCATTTTATCTATTTATTTATCAAGGCAAATAATCATATATAATTACATAAATTAAATAAAATAGAGATTACCACATTTCATTAGCGAAATAGCTTCCTCCGTCGCCCCAGAGGATGGGTTTAGCTCATCATTATGTAAACTTGCTCAAAATATTGATTCATGCTCAAAATTTGTTTACAAAGATGAAATTGAGAGAAAATAATGAAAATCGGGTGTTTGCAACGTTTATAATTGTTGCAAAACACTGTTACAAAGAACGATTAAAAAGAACTGTTGTTGTTGTATCTCTGCGACCCTCGTGTGCCTGTCGTTGTCACTGTTGATAAACGAATGCCTCTGGTGGTCTTTTGTTCTTCGTGTTCTTGGTGCAGCAGCAGAAACAGAGTTCTGAAAACTCTTGATCCACGCCTTCTGAGCTCTCCTCTCGACCCCAAACTCTCCGTCTCGGCAATCTATTTATACTCCTCAGCCTCATTTAATCACGCCATAATTCTCAATATTCTTCATTGAACTCGGGAAGCAAAGAAAATATTCTGGGAATATTTTCTTCCCTGATTTAGCTTCTCACGCGTTTCTACATCTGCAAAATCTCCTTATTTATCTTTTTCAAGGTCCAAAGTGTTGCTTGAGTCATCAAACATGAGCATAACACGTTTAAATTCTCCAAAACTCATGCAATCCCGTGAACTGTTCCTCTCATGCACGTGCTGCCCTGTTTTCTTCTCACGGATTTTTCAGCCAAATTTGATCGACCAAAACACTTGTAATAGCTTTGTATATGTCCCAGGAACAATTCCATAAATTTTCAGCCATTTAGTCTCCCTATAACACCTCCAAATTCTTGATTGAAATTTGACAGTGATAAACATTATTTTCCCGCCAATTTGAAAATTTGAATTTGAGAAAGATGGGTGATGTGGACAAAAATGGGCTACATATAGCCGTGGGTGACACTTAGCAAAAATGGGGGTCCGTATAGCAATTATCCTCCGGGGTGCTCTGAGCAGCTTTTCGAGCCGAATTTTCCAACAATATTTATTTCCAAAGAAATACCTACAAACACACAAAACACCAAAATAAATACGAAATCGAGTACTAACGATACGGAATATTGAGGACAAATTAGATACAAAAATGTGTCTATCAATAGTCCAAGATTTAGAAGATGGTTCAAAGGATGTCATTTGGAACGAAGTCCTTGAAGACTTGATAGCAGCACATCGGCAACGGAACGTCTCTCAACTCATCTATTTCACCCAATGACTACGGAAGATTTCGACCATACAAGCATCCACAGTATGTCATCATCGCAATCAGAAAGTCTAGGTACCAAATAACCTAAAGTCAAGGATGAACACAACACAACCACAATCTCCAAGATTAGCCCTGACATTATTTCATCCATCCATCCCAAGAGTGCAATGGAGTTTGGTAAATTTTAAAATCCACTGGAAAGTTCAGATACTCATTCTTCTGGAGTCAGAACCTTATTATATATTCTGGAGAAGATCGAAGGTACTATTGGGTGGATACATGCGAGAGAACCTACTTTGAGTTCTCCTGGCTCGTCTTGCTGCTGATTATAACTATTGGAGATTGCTTTGTTGCCATTAATACCCATTCTACCACCGCTAACAAATGACGAAGAGGAGACAGATACTGCAAATGAAAGCACGGAGCCGGATGAACAACAAGAAACAGAAGAGGGTCGATACCCCTCTTCATACGAACACAATTTCTAGAGTTTGAACAGAATAAGAATTCCTTATTGCTCCATGAACGGGAATAGATGACTGGGCGCACCACACTCATACTCCGTAGCCGACCAAGTAGTGTGCCAATACCTCTGCTCCATGACCAAACCAGCAGTGCGCCACAACGAGGAACACCAGCCATTCAACCTGCAACGCTCCATGGCTACAACACTCCGTGGCCAAGACGACTATCCAACGCTCCAGCACTCCGCGATCCAGCCAGCAAGCCTTCCGAGTGCCATTTTAACCATTCCGCCGACTGAAGCCAGTTTCCACCATTCCGCGGACTGAAGCCAGTTTCCTCCATTTTACGGACTGAAGCCAAGCGTCATATCCGCATGTTCCGTGACCTAACCAACCAGGGTCTGTTCCGCGGGCCAAGTTACAGTGCCATCTATGCCTGCTACACAGTCTAGCAAGCAACACCATGACTCCAGCACCCCGTGATCAAAGCCGCACTATCTCTGCCCATTCTGCAAAAAACATCGTCTCCGTCTTCACTATTTGGTAGCCAAAGTCCAAAGTGTTATTTCCCCCATCCCACAGACATATCCAAAGCGGCGCCATCTTAGTCTTTCAAAGAAGCGTCATAGCCAAAGCGGCGCCATCTTAGCCGTTCAAAGCAATGCCATCTTCACTAGTCGAAACAACGCCATCTTAGTCGTTCAAAGCAGCGTCATCTTCACAAGCCAACCCAGCAACGCCAATGGATCCACGCCAAAGCCAGCATCATCTCCGCGGCCAAGCCGAGCCAGCAGCTCCACCGCCAAGCCAAGACAAGCCAGCAGCTCCACATCCAAGCCAAGACAAGCCAGCAGCTCCACATCCATGCCAAGCCAGCAACGCCAATGGCTCCACGCCCTAGCCAGCACCAACAACTCACATCCTTCTCAACGCCAACTTTTCCGCTCCCGAAAAGTGTCATTCGCAGCCCAAGCCAACTCCAACCGCGTCCTAACTAATGCCTTAGCCAGCGGAACCATGAACCATTCCTCGACCAGTAGTCAAAGATGTCGCACTGGTGCCAACATCCCATGGCCAAGAAGAATTTATGCAAAAGCCGCCAATACAAGGAGCACATATTCCTCATGCCTTCCGCCAAAGGTTAGTTGAATTTCTGTGGAAATTTCTCCACGTCTTGCTCTTTCGATTTGACTCTCGTCTGTCACCATGTCATGCTTACCCCGCAACAATGCCACTGTTACGTGCTAAGCAGGGGACTTAATGTTGATGGTGGTTTTTAGCTTAGGGTTAAAATTGTAAAACCTTGCATCTGACGTCACTCTGCAAGGAAATGGTGCCGTGGGTGCTAACTTCTCCACCAGAATATTTATGGAGCCATTCAATATATTTACATGAAATTTATCCAAACTGGTGAATGTAGCAAACAAGACTCACTGAGTACTTTCCTGTGCTATGTTCCCCGGAAGAACCCTTAATATCGGTATAGCATGACGGATTTGTGTTCACTCGCAGCAGAGTAGCATGAACCTCCACGTACCAAGGTTAAGGACATCGCACGAAATGCTCAGACGGAAAGCACACTGCATTCTGTAGATAAGGATTTTTGTGGCATCATACAAAATCCAGCCAATTTTTGTGATAACTCACATAAAACTCATAAACCCGACTAATTTTCAAAATTATGGTGTCGCACCCCGCGCAGTACACTAGACCCCGTTGGTCGAAAAACTATGCTTAGCCAAACTAGGCGATTAAATCCGCCACATCACACTAGAAGTGTGGCCACGCCCTAGCTTGTCGGCCCCACTTCCCATCGACCAATCAGGTCGCTTTAAATCCGCCACATTCACACAAAAGTGTAGCCATGTCCATGCTTGGTGGCCCTCTTACATTAACCAATCAGGTTGCTTCAAACTCGCCACAGTGTTGAAAAGGATGAAACCATGCCAGATGGTCGTAAAGCCAATTGGCTTCCCAAAACCCGGGCCAAATGCACATGCCAGGCGCACTTGCCAATCGACATGCCAAGCAGCATGCCAAACTCGCCAAACGCGCATGCTAGGCGCACATGCCAATCGGCATGCCAAACACTCCAAGTAGCATGCCAAACTCGCCAAACGCGCATGCCAGGCGCACATGCCAATCGGCATGCCTAACTTGCCAAATGCGCATGCCAGGCGCACATGACAATCGGCATGCCAAACATGCCAAGTAGCATGCCAAACTCGCCAAACGCACATGCCAGGCGCACATGCCAATCGGCATCCCAAACACGCCAAGCAGCATACCAAACTCGCGAAACGCGCATGCCAGGCGCACATGCCAATCGACATGCCTAACTTCCCAAAACTTGCGACAAACGCACATGGCAGGCGCACATGCCAATCGACATGCCTAACACTCCAAGCAGCATGCCAAACGCGCATGTCAGGCGCACATGCCAATCGGCATGCCAAACAGCATGCCAAACTCGCCAAACGCGCATGCCAGGCGCACATGCCAATCAGCATGCCTAACTTGCCAAACACGCATGCCAGGCGCACATGCCAATCGGCATGCCTAACTTGCCAAACGCGCATGCCAGGCGCACATGCCAAACGACATGCCAAACTTTCCAAAACACGTATGCCAGGCGCACATGCCAAACGACATGCCATATATGCCAATTAGGGTTTCAGCATGCTAAACCCTAATTTAGACAAAGTTGTCAGGCACCGACAAAAGGTATCCATAATCAACGGCTATCCTTCCTCATGAAATGCAATTTCAGCCATCCAAGTTCGCCAATGAGCTGACAGACTTGTGTCAACTTTCAGGCGACCAGCCGCCTAAAACTAATGGTCAAGGCTACGCCAGGCGCCACTTGCACCACCGTGCCACTGGCATGCATGAGCCATGCCAGCCATGCCGCATTGCCACTGGCGTGCACCAAAAACTCCATTGCGCCATCTTCAGGCGCCAACACAAGGTAGCGACAATCAACGGCTACCCTTATTTCATAAGATGCGATCTCAGCCATCGAAGTTCGCCACCAAGCTGGTGAGCTTGTGGCAAGTCTTAGGCGACCAAACAAGATGAGCCTAATAGCATCACATGCTATTTACCTGCGTCAAGCCTCTCAATTTAAAATTTCCACACGTAGCAAAGTGCTACATGTTTTCCACGAAAACACTCGAGACATCAAAACATGTCACAAACTGGGGGATACTCTTCAGGGTATTGGTCTAGCGGTTTACAACATGCGGCGTGGAATACGCCCGTTACAAGAAAGTGTCATAAAGCGAGGCGGTTAGTAATGGAAAGAAATAATGGTGAAATGTATCCTTCATTATGGAAACACCAATTCCAGGCGTTACCCGTTACTGTTATCTTCCACCTCTCAACCGTTTCCACTTCCTACGAGACCAGGGTACGTTTTGTTGCGACTTGTATAAATAGGTCTTACCTATTTTCCACCAAAAAACAAGTTTTGTTCAGGAGAAAAATACAACATCCAGAAATCATCTGATAGATTTTCATCCATCTAGCCAGTTCAACTTTCTGATATAAGTCACGAAAACCCACACTTCCAGAATCAACTATTCTAGTCTCAACACTTTCTTCGCTTCCCTCCCTAAGACCAACCCTTCTCCTTCACTTTTTGACCGAAGCAATCCTGGAACGACCATTTCTTGGTTTAGGCCAGGATTGTACAGATTGATCTATCGAATCAAAAGTACTCTCGTGCAGTACATTGTTTTGTGTTTAGACTCGTTTCTCATCCACACACCCAAAATTACCAAAATCAGCAGAAATGGTTTCCACCCATAAACAATGGTAATCTTGCAACCTGAGTTCAGTAATATGTTGCAGTTTAATCCAATCTGATATATTTCACACCTCAAACCTCACCTGGACGAGAACATCGAGTCTGTAATCTTTATATGGTAACTTGCAAACTTAGTATGCCTTGTTTTGTTTCTGATTATGTGTTTGACCACAATTTGATCAACTTGACCACAATTTTGACCAACTTGACCATAAAATTGACCAACTTGACCATAAATTTGATCAACTTGACCACAAATTTGACCAACTTTACCTCGATCCGGATTCCTTTGACCTAGATATTTTGAGAGAAAAACAAATCTCTCCTCTATTATTGTACTCTTCTCTCTTGTCCGAAAAAGTAAGGTTTCAATTTTAGGTCTCAAATCTCGTTGCCTCTCGAATCCCCACTCTGATACATCTTTTAGATTTCAATTCCCTCTCAAATTTGAGAAACCTTTTAGGTGTCAATAAGGCAACAATTACACACAAAGTCATCGTTACAGTATCTGTTACACCGAACTGTTATAGACCAATCGTTACGATCTGCACAATAACGGCTATCCGTTACAACAAAATGACATCAGATAAATCTTGTGCTGACTAGATAACCGTTGGTGTATTTATTCCAACGATTGAAACCGTTATTTAATAAAATTTTACTATAAAGAAATGAACCGTTGAAAAATTATTGTAACACTAATAATAACGACACATTTCCAACGTTTTTTTGACATTATAATATATAGATACTAACGTTTTTTCAACATTACAAATTCCCTGATTTCGTGTAGTGACTCTTTTTACAACTATACGAAGGAGGATTCCACTGGCCTACAATGAAATTCGACACAGCTGAACACGTGAAGAAATGTCAGCAATGCCAGAGCCTTGGACCACTCATCCACGCCCCACACACGCTGCTGCACAGTGTTTTTACCCCTTGGCCCTTCCACAGTTGGGGACTTGATATCATCAGACCGATTAGTCCGACTTCTTCCGGACGACACAAATACATTATCACTGAAACTGAATATTCTTCAAAATGGGTGGAAGGTATCCCTCCCCGTGACTATGCCGGAGCCACCATTGCCGCATTTATCAAAGAATATATCATATGTCAATTCGGCGCGCCAATGATCATCCGCTCGGATAACAGAACTTCTTTTGTTAATCAGACTGTCAAGGATCTAGCTTTCATACTTCGACCGCCTACTATCCCCAGGAAAATGGGCAGGCGGAGGCCACTAATAAAACATTGCTGAGAATATTGAGTCGGACAGTATATGATCATCATAGAGGTTGGCATGAACAACTCCCACTCGCGCTCTGGGCATACCGCATTTCCAAAAGAAGTTCCACTGGAGCTTATCCATATTCCCTGGTGTATGGAGAAGATGCGATACTACCAGCGGAGATTGCTATTCCTTCATCATGAATTTCCATGGATAGTCTAACCATCCCGGATGAGGTAAGTCGGTTCGCCCATCTTGATACTTTAGAAAAGCGCAGAGCTAAGGCCAAACGGTTCGCGGACAAGTATAGGCAGTGGACGGCAAGATATTACAATCAAAAAGTTAAGGAGCGTGTATTTGCAGAACACGACGTGGTCATGAAGATTTCCCCGCATGTCCAGCGCAATGCAGCGGCAGGAAAGTTTGCCCAAACTGGAAAGGTCCGTACATGATCAGTGAAGCCGCAGAAAGCGGATACTATTACCTTAAGCGGATGAATGTATCTCGGATCAACACCCCTATTAATGGTAAATGGTTAAAATCTTACTATGCATGATAAACTAAGTTTACGTCGAGTGGCTGGTGTTTGAGGGTGAAAACAGTTTCTGCTGATTTCGGTAATTTCGAGTGTGTGGGTGAGAAACGAGTCTAAACCCTAAACAATGTACTGCAAGGGAGTACTTTGATTCGAGAGATCAATCTATACAAATCCGGCCTAAACCAAGAAATGTCCGTTCCAGTCTTGCTTCGATCACAAAGTGAAGGAGAAGGGTTGGTCTAGGGAGGGAAGCGAAGAGAGTGTTGAGACCAGAATAGTTGATTCGGGAAGAGTAGTTGTTTGACGACTTGTATCATAAAATGGAAAGCTAACAGATGGAAAAGCTAACAAGTGATTTCTGAGTGTTGTATTCTCCTGACCAAAAACTTGTCTTTGGTGGAAATAAGTGAGGCCTATTTATACAAGTCGCAAAGAAACGTACCCTGGTCTCGTAAGAAGTGGAAACGGTTGAGTAAATGGAAGAAAACGGTAACGGGTAACGCCTGGAATGTATGTTTCCATAATGAAGGAAACGTTTCACCATTACTCCTTGTATTTACTAACCGCCTCACTCTTATGACACTTTCTTGTAACGGGCGAAGTGTATGCCGTACATTGTAAACCGCCAGACCAATACCCTGATGAGCATCCTCCAGTTTGTGACATGTTTTGATGTCTCGAGTGTTTTCGTGGAAAACGTGTAGCATGTTGCTATTGTTTGGCAAGTTAAGATTGAAAGGCTTGTCGGTTCGGTGGTGACCTTCGACGGCCGTTGATTGTGGTTACCTTCCGTTGGTAGCCAGTGGCGTGGCCACGGTGCTGGCATGGCTTGCACATGCTCTTGATGTGGCTAATTAGGGTTTGGTGTCGTGACCAAAGAATTGGCATAGCTAAGTGTGTGCCATGGACAAAGAGTTGGCAGCGTAGCCAAAGGTTGCCACAAGTTGTTTGGTTTAGTGGCGAGCTTGTATGGCTGAGATTTGCATCTCAGAAGGAAGGATAGCCGTTGATTGTTGCAACCTTCCGTTTGGCAGCCAGTGACATGGAGGCATGGCTTTGGCGTGTCCAAATTAGGGTTTTGGCACAGCGTCCAAGAGTTGGCACCGTAGCCAAGAGATTTCCACAAGTCGTTTGGTGGCAAGTTTATACGTCTGAGATCTGCATCTCAGGAGGAAGGATAGCCGTTGATTATTGCAACCTTCCGTTTGGCAGGCAGCGGCATGGAGGCATGGCCGACATGACTTTGGCGTGGCCAAATTAGGGCTTTGGCACCGTGGCCAAGAGTTGGCACCGTAGCCAAAATATTGCCACAAGTCGTTTGGTGGCAAGTTTATACGGCTGAGATCTGCATCTCAGGAGAAAGGATAGCTGTTGATTGTTGCAACCTTCCATTTGGCAACCAGCGTCATGGTTGCATGGCCCGCATGGATTTGGCGTGAAGTGGAGCCGCTGGCAGTGTGCGTCTTGGAAGGGAGTCGCTTGCGTCTTGGAAGGGTATCGCTTGCGTCTTGGAAGGGTGTCGCTTGCGGCTTGGAAGAGAGACGCTGACAGCGTGCATCTTGGAAGGGAGTCGCTTATGGCTTGGAATGGAATCGCTTGCGGCTTGTAGGGGAGCCGCTGGCAGCGTGTGGCTTTGTCTAAATTAGGGTTTGACATGTCGAAACCCTAATTAGCGCCCTTTACTAGAATAGCTGTAGAATTCCGGTACGCACTCGTATTTTGATGGTCTGCCACTCCATTATGATCGGAAAAAAAAATTCTGTCTCCCAGTGTGGGAATATTTAGGTTTTGGGATCGTTTAGAGGGTGAAAACATCACGAAAATAAAACTCAGGAAGAATTTAAGAGGGATGGCGGCATGGCCAAAGTTAGGTTTTGGTGGCACAAGCCAAAGAATTTGACGTTGTAGCCAAAAAATTCGTCACAAGTCTCTTAGTTCGCTGGCGGACTTGGACGACTGAGATTTGCATCTCAGGAGGAAGGGTAGCCGTTTATTGTGGATAGCTTCCGTTTGGCAGCCAGCGGCATGGAGGCGCGGCCAAATTAGGGTTTTGTCATAAACCGTGGAATTAGCCAGAAGTTGCCACGCGTTTGGTGGCGAACTTGTACGGCTGAGATTTGCATCTAAGAGGGAAGGGTAGCCCTTGATTGTTTCAACCCTCCGTTTGGCAGCCAGCGGCATGGAGGCATGACCGGCATGGCTTTGGCATGTTTTAGGCGCAACCAAATTAGGGTTTTGGCATAAACCGTGGAATTTTGCATTGGGCGAGAAGTTTCCACGCGTTTGGTGGCGAACTTGTACGACTGAGATTTGCATCTCAGAGGGAAGGATATCCATTGAATGTTGCAACCCTCCGTTTTTGTAGCCAGCGACATGGAGGCATGGACGGCATGCCGTTGGCGCGGCGGTGCGGCTGGCATGGTTGGGCTTTTGGCGCGTGAGGTGTGGCTGGCATGGTTGGTATGCCGTTGGCACGGTGGTGCGGCTGGCATAGTTGGCATTCCTTTGGCGCGGAGGTGTGGCTCGCATGGTTGGCATGTCGTTGGCACGGTGGTGCGGCTGGCATGGTTGGCATGGCATTGGCGCAAAGATGTGTCTGGCATGGTTGGCACGGTGGTGCGGCTGGCATGGTTGGTACGCCTTTGGCGCGGAGGTGTGGCTGGCATGTCATTGGCACACTGGTGCGGCTGGCATGGTTGGCATGCCTTGGGTGCGGTGATGCGGCTGGCATGGTTAGCATGCCTTTAGCGCGGATATGTGGCTAGCATGGCATGCCATTGGCACGGTGGTGCGGCTGGCATGGTTGGCATGCCTTTGGCGCGGAGATGAGGTTGGCACAATGGTGCGACAGGCATGGTTGGCATACCTTTGGCGCGGAGATGTGGCTGGCATGGCATGCCATTGGCACGGTGGTGCGGCTGGCATGGTTGGCATGCCTTTGGCGAGGATATGTAGCTGGCATGGCATGCCATTGGCACGGTGGTGTGGCTGGCATGATTGACATGACTTTGGCACGGAGATGTGGCTGGCATGGCATGCCATTGGCACGGTGGTGCGGCTGGCATGGTTGGCATGCCTTTGGCGCGGAGATGTGGCTGGCATGGCATGCCATTGGCACGATGGTGCGGCTGGCATGGTTGTCATTCCTTTGGCGCGGAGATATGGCTATTAGGGTTTAGCGTGTCGAAACCTTAGTTTAAAATATGTGGCATGCGTGATTGGCATGTTTGGCTAGCATGCGCGGCTGGCATGTGCACAGATGATGCCATTCAGTACCGAGGGCTCTGCCGTGGAGCATGGCATATAAAAAAGGTACCCCGATAATTTTACGCAGACATGTTGAATGGTTCAATAAATGTGCTAGTGGCGACATTATTACTCAAGTGTGATGTCACTGTCTGACTAAGGTTTTATGATTTTAACCCTAAGCTAAAAACCACCATCAACATTAAGTCCCCTGCTTAGCTCGGAACATGGGCATTGTTGCGAGATAAGCATAAGATGGTGACAGACAAGGACAAAATCGAAATGGCAAGTCATGAAAAAATGGTCAGGAAGATCCGACTAACCTTTTTCGTGAGGTAAGGAGAATTCGTGATTCTTGTGTTGGTGGCTTTGCGTAGATTCTTCTCGTGGTGCTGCTAGCTAGGCCACGGAGTGGTAGAGGTGGAAACTATCTTCGGTCCAGGTGGAAACTGTCTTCAGTCCGTGGAATGGTGGAAACTGGCTTCAGTCCCGTGGAAGGATAACGACTGGCTTCAGTTCCGTGGAAGGATGACGACTGTCTTCAGATCCGTGGAAGGATGGGAACTGATTTCGGAATTTCGGATACCAAACGTTGGTGATGGCGCCTGGCAACTTTGTCTAAATTAGGGTTTGGCATGCCGAAACCCTAATTAGCGCTCCTTACTAAATTCTCGTACGAACTCGTATTTTGACGGTCAGCCCCTCCATTCTGAACGGAAATGAATTTCCCATCTCCCTTCACGGGAATATTTAGATTTTGAGCTCGTTTAGGAGGTAAAAACAGTCCGACAGAAAAACTCAGGAAGAATTCAGGAAGGATGTTGCGGGCCCGAGGTGGCATAGTCGCGCTCAGTCATCTATTCCCGTTCATGGAGTAAGAAGGAATATTTATTTTGTTCAAACTCTAGAAACTCCATCCACATGAAAAGAGGTATCGACCCTCTTCTGTTTTCTGTTGCTCGTCTGGATCCGTGCTTTCGCCTACAGTGTCTCTCCAGTGGATTCCAAAAATTTTCGAACTCCATTGCATTCTTGGGATGGATGGATGAAATATATGCTCGGCGACGATCATGTCAGGGCTAATCTTGGGGATTGTGGTTGCTCTGTCGGTCCATTCTTGACTTTAGGTTGTTCAATGTCTGGACTTTCTGATCGCAATGATGATATGTTGTGGATGATTGTATGGTAGCAATATTCCGAAGCCATAGGATGAAATAGATGAGTTGGGAGACATTGCCGATGTGTTGCTATCAAGTCTTCAAGGACTTTGTTCCAAGAGACATCCTTCGAACCAGCTTCTGAATCTTGGACTATCGCATGGAACGGGATGCGGTGAGCAGCCCCCAGTTATATTTCTGTTAGATCCGATGGCATGGACGAATATGTGAATCTATCTTTGTGGCGTTATTTTGGAGTCTTCGATGCACATGTACGGCTTCATGTTGAGAAATTCCTGCGGCTCGTAAAACTTCGGCAGTGATGATGTTGAAATCAGAAATAACCATGTCGTAGGGAGTGAAAGCGTCCCATCCTGGTAGTCCCAATGTGTAGCCTAATTTCATTGCATTGCCTTGAATCCATGTCCACGGAATTTGATACAAGCTTATTGTACTCTTCTGGATGTGACACTGGGATGCTCAGGATATCACATGGACGAAATATTCTGGATAGCAAAGAGGTAGGAATGAGAGAGTTATGTTGTTTATCGTGGATCCCTCTATTTCTTCAAGAAAATGTTTCAGTCGCGTCTCTGGAGTTATCTCATGAGTCTTTGATGGTCGTCGGGATGGACTGCGATGAGCAGTCCCCAGTCGCATTTTTCTTTAGTTTCTGAAGTTGTTTTCCTTTGAGCAGGCTTGGGATCCATCCCGTCCTCGTAAAGTGTTGAAGGCGTCTTCTAGACAGAGAGGTGATGATATTCTTGCGCTACACTCTTGAAGAGTATATGACCTTGTTGTGGCTATGGCCTTTGGTTGACGGTGTCTTCTGAGCTTTGTAGTGATTGCTGCTACGGTGAAGCTCTGGCTGGTATCAAAAAATGAGCGACAACAGTTCTTGGTAGCAGATGTAATCAAAAGAGACTACATTGTCGTGGGAACAAATTAGGTTGGCTGGAATTGTATGGGCATCCATGGAAGTAAAAGGACTGACTGGATGTGTAAGCGAGAAAACTGTGCATGATCACAAGTTTTGGCGGAATGGACCAAAAGGTGGCCATGACTATGAAGATTGGTTGGTTGCGATCATAATCCTTAACATGGGGAGTGTGGTGGCACGACCCTTTGCAGGAAGGAGTGGCGGCCACGGTACGATCCTTGGCATGAGGGAGCGGCGTTGAAGCGGCTTAGGCTCTTGGAGAGGACGTTGAAACTTAAAAACCCAAACGCTGAAGCTTCGGCTTCGGATCCTGGAGCAGCTTATGGAGAGAACGCTGAAGCGGAGCGGCTGCTGGAGCGAACGTTGAAGCGGAGACGCTGCTGGAGCGAACGTTGAAGCGGAGCGGCTGCGTCAATCAGCATGCTATCAAACTGGACACCCTTCAAGAGAATAGTAGTTAGGAGTACCAAGTTACATCTACCAATCGTGCTTTCCAGGAGAGGTTGGGGTTTGGGAACGACTTCTCTGGATGGAAACAACTGCTTTCCTGATGCAGTGCGGTTGAGGGCTGTAAATATGTCTTGACGCTGCACCTTGGGGAAATATAGAATCTCATATAAGCGTTTCATCATAGACAGCACGATTTTGTATGCGAAGTCCCCCGAAATCATGCAGCTCCTAACAGGAAGAGAGTCTTGGTGAACTCAGGAGGGTTGCAGATTTTCTTTGCCTCGATTTTGGAGAAGTCGTTCATTATCTTCACGTGTAATGAAATTGGATTGCTGACTCCCTTATACTTGGCGTTCAAGAGAAACGCGAGCCTCTTCGTCTATAAACGCACGTCCTGCTGAAGTGCCTGCACCGGATGTTAATAGTATTCCTTGCCATCTTTATCTAGGGTTGATGTGACTCTTGTGGTGGACGCTCCGTTAGTTTCTTGAGGAAAATAGGTATCTCTTTCTGAGTTGTAGCCATGTCTGTCTGAGCCTTACGAGATCCTTTCATCTTTCCATCAAATCAACAGCGGTAAAAGGAGGTCGGCTTCTTCTGGCTCCTCCAATCTCTCGTTCTGATGGTGGAGTAGCAGCGGCTCTGGTGACGGTTGGAGCTGTCACACTTGAAGAAACGTTGGGGATGGCGGAAGCGGCTCTGGCTCTGGTGATCGGAGGTGTAACTCCTGAAGGGACATTTTCTGCGTCTCTGGTATTGACAGGTGGCGTATTAATATCACTTTGTTAGGAGGCATGAAGAATTTGTGATCCTTGCATTCGCGGCTTTGCATAAATTTGGTTTGGCCATCGAGTGTTTGCGTCAGCGCTGCAACTTTGGCTACTGATCGGTAGCGGTGGCACTGCAACTTGTTCCATGAGATGGCGCTCTGGCTGGCTATGGAAAGGGGGATGGCACTGCCCCGGTCAGTTGATGAATGGCCCATGGCGCTTCTGGCTAGGACGCGAGCTATTGGTATCGGCTTGACATGGAGCCGCCGGTGTTGGTTTTGAAGTGGAGCCGCTAGCATTGGCTCGGCGTTCGCCATATTGGCTTGGTGGGACGTCAACGTCGTTGGCTCGGATTGGGACGCGGAGCTGTTGGTGCAATCGGCTATGAGCGTAGAATTTGCGCTGGAAGGGTGCAAACTACTGGCGCTGGAAAGATGTAAGCTGTTAGCGCTGGAAATGATGAAAGTTGCGGGCACTGGAAGGACGCAAGTTGTTAGCGTTGGAAGAGATGCAAGCTGCCGGCGCTGGAAGGACGCAAGCTATTAGCGCTGGAAGAGATGCAAGCTGCCGACGCTGGAAGGACGCAAGATATTAGCGCTGGAAAAGATGCAAGTTGCCGGCGCTGGAAGGGCACAAGCTGTTAGCGCTAGAAAAGATGCAAGTTACCGGCGCTGGAAGGACGCAAGATATTAGCGCTCGTATTATTGGCTTCGTTTCTATGTCCTGGTGCTAGCGGCAGAGTGGTAGCAATAAAGCAGGCGGACATATTCCAGGTACGTATCTCCGTGTTTCTTTTTTATGTTTCCTCTTCTGTTGTTGGTGCAAACCCTAGCCATAGGCATGTCCGCCATAGTTTTATGGGCGACGCCGTCCTGACCGCCAGAAGTCCCCAGTCACTCCTTGTCGTGTGATAACTGGTAACTGAGCCGTTTGGTGACTGAGCCATTGATCCCCGAGCGGATCGTTTGCTTTCACCATCTTAGAAGTCCCTAGTCACCCCTTGTCGTGTGATAACTGGTAACTGAGCCGTTAGGTGACTGATCCATTGATCCCCGAGCGGATCATTTGCTTTCACCATCTTAGAAGTCCCCATTCACCCCTTGTCGTGTGAAAACTGGTAACTGAGCCGTTTGGTGACTGAGCCATTGATCCCCGAGCGGATCGTTTGCTTTCACCATCTTAGAATCTGGGTTGAAAAATAAAATCGGTAATTGGAAATTGATAGTGTAACCGAGAGATTAATCTCCCACTGTGGTCGCCAAATTTGAGGGTGAAAACAGTTTCTGCTGATTTTGGTAATTTCGAGTGTGTGGGTGAGAAACGAGCCTAAACCCTAAACAATGTACTGCAAGGGAGTACTTTGATTCGAGAGATCAATTTGTACAAATCCGGCCTAAACCAAGAAATGTCCGTTCCAGTCTTGCTTCGATCACAAAGTGAAGGAGAAGGGTTGGTCTAGGGAGGGAAGCGAAGAGAGTGTTGAGACCAGAATAGTTGATTCGGGAAGAGTAGTTGTTTGACGACTTGTATCATAAAATGGAAAGCTAACAGATGGGAAAGCTAACAAGTGATTTCTGAGTGTTGTATTCTCCTGACCAAAAACTTGTCTTTGGTGGAAATAAGTGAGGCCTATTTATACAAGTCGCAAAGAAACGTACCCTGGTCTCGTAAGAAGTGGAAACGGTTGAGTAAATGGAAGAAAGCGGTAACGGGTAACGCCTGGAATGTATGTTTCCATAATGAAGGAAACGTTTCACCATTACTCCTTGTATTTACTAACCGCCTCACTCTTATGACACTTTCTTGTAACGGGCGTAGTGTACGCCGTACGATGTAAACCGCCAGACCAATACCCTGATGAGCATCCCCCAGTTTGTGACATGTTTTGATGTCTCGAGTGTTTTCGTGGAAAACGTGTAGCCTGTTTCTATTGTTTGGCAAGTTAAGATTGAGAGGCTTGCCGGTTCGGTGGAGACCTTCGACGGCCGAGATTTTACATCTTGAGAGAAAGGTTAGCAGTTGATTATGGTTACCTTCCGTTGGTAGCCAGTGGCGTGGCCACGGTGCTGGCATGGCTTACACATGCTCTTGACGTGGCTAATTAGGTTTTGGTGTCGTGACCAAAGAATTGGCATAGCTAAGTGTGTGCCCTGACCAAAGAGTTGGCAGCGTAGCCAAAGTTTTCCACAATTCGTTTGGTTTAGTGGCAAGCTTGTACGGCTGAGATTTGCATCTCAGAAGGAAGGATATCCTTTGATTGTTGCAACCTTCCGTTTGGCAGCCAGCGGCATGGAGGAATGGCCGGCATGGATTTAGCGTGGTCAAATTAGGATTTGGCACCGTGGAAAGAGTTGGCACCGTAGCCAAGAGATTTCCACAAGTCGTTTGGTGGCAAGTATGTACGGATGAGATATGCATCTCAGGAGGAAGGATAGTCGTTGATTGTTGCAACCTTCCGTTTGGAAGCCAGCTGCATGGAGGCATGGCTTTGGCGTGGCCAAATTAGGGCTTTGGCACCATGGCCAAATTAGGGTTTTGGCACCGTGGCCAAATTAGGGTTTTGGCACCGTGGCCAAGAGTTGGCACTGTAGCCAAGAGATTGACACAAGTCGTTTGGTGGCAAGTTTGTACGGCTGAGATCTGCATCTCAGGAGGAAGGATAGCCGTTGATTTTTGTAACCTTCCGTTTGGCGTCCATCGGCGTGGTTGCATGGTCGGCATGGCTTTGGCGTGAAGTGGAGCCGCTGGCAGTGTGCGGCTTGGAAGGGAGTCGCTTGCGGCTTGGAAGAGAGACGCTGGCAGGGTGCAGCATGAAAGGGAGTCGCTTGCGGCTTGGAAGGGAATTGCTTGCGGTTCGGATGGTATCCGCTGGTAGCATGCGGCTTTGTCTAAATTAGGGTTTGACATGCTGAAACCCTAATTAGCGCCCTTTACTAGAATCGTTGTAGAATTCCCGTACGGACTAGGATTTTGACGATCCGCCCTTTTATTCTGATCAGAAAATAATTATCTATCCCCCTCACGGGAATATTTAGGTTTTGGGATCGTTTAGGGGGTGAAAACAGCCCGACAGTAAAACTCAGGAAGAATTCAGGAGGGATGGAAGCATGGCCAAAGTTAGGTTTTGGTGGCACAAGTCAAAGCATTTGGCGTTGTGTCCAAAAAAGTCGTCACAAGTCTTTTAGTTCGGTGGCGGACTTGGACGGCCGAGATTTGCATCTCAGGAGGAAGGGTAGTCGTTGATTGTGGCTACCTCCTTTTGGCATCCAGCGGCATGGAGGCGTGGCCGGCATGGATTTGGCATGTTTTAGACGCGGCCAAATTAGGGTCTTGGCATAAACCGTGGAATTTGGCATTGGGCCACAAGTTGCCACGCGTTTGGTGGAGAACTTGTACGGCTAAGATTTGCATCTAAGAGGGAAGGGTATCCCTTGATTTTTGCAACCCTCCGTTTGGCAGCCAGCGGCATGGAGGCATTGCCGGCATGGCTTTTGCATGTTTTAGGCGCAACCAAATTAGGGTTTTGGCATAAACCGTGGAATTTGGCATTGGGCGAGAAGTTTCCACGCGTTTGGTGGCGAACTTGTACGGCTGAGATTTGCATCTCAGAGGGAAGGGTAGCCGTTGAATGTTGCAACCCTCCGTTTTGGCAGCCAGTGACATGGAGGCATGGCCGGCATGTCGTTGGCACGGCGGTGCGGCTGGCATGGTTGGGCTTTTGGCGCGTGAGGTGTGGATGGCATGGTTGGAATACCGTTGGAACGGTGGTGCGGCTGGCATAGTTGGCATACCTTTGGCACGGAGGTGTGGCTGGCATGGTTGGCATGTCGTTGGCACGGTGGTGCGACTGGCATGGTTGGCATGCCTTTGGCGCGGAGATGTGGCCGGCATGGTTGGCATGCTGTTGGCACGGTGGTGAGGCTGGCATGGTTGGCATGCCTTTCGCACGGAGGTGTGGCTGGCATGGTTGTCATGCCGTTGGCACGGTGGTGCGGCTGACATGGTTGGCATGCCTTTGGCGTGGTGATGCGGCTGGCATGGTTGGCATGCCTTTGGCGCGGTGATGCGGCTGGCATGGTTGGCATGCCTTTGGCGCGGAGATGCGGCTGGCATGGTTGGCATGCCTTTGGCGCGGAGATGCGGCTGGCATGGCATGCCATTGGCACGATGGTGCGACTAGCATGGTTGGCATGCCTTTTGGAGCGGAGATGTGGCTGGCATGGCATGCCATTGGCACGGTGGTGTGTCCGGCATGGTTGGCATGCCTTTGGCGCGCAGATGTGGATGGCATGGCATGCCATTGGCACGGTGGTGCGGCCGGCATGGTTGGCATGCCTTTGGCGCGGAGATGTGGCTGGAATGACATGCCATTGGCACGGTGGTGCGGCTGGCATGGTTGGCATGCCTTTGGCGCAGAGATGTGGCTGACATGGTTGGTTTTGAAAGTAGTTTTGAAAGTGGTAGTAAAGTTCGTTCAACTCGGACTCGATAAGATTGGTTTCTAGACATAAAATAAAAATAGAAAATATATATACAAAAGGTTTGTTACAATGTCGAGAGAGACTGAGACTCAGGATTCCACCAACTTCCATTCATGTGATTCAAATAATAATTCCAATCAATTATAGATCAAATATTAAAAATATGGACTCTTATTCTTTGCCAAAAAGTAGATTTTTGAAAAGCAACGACTATAAATCAAAAGCATGATGTATCAAAAATACATAGACCAAGCATACACCATCAAACGAAATCACACCCATCCAATAAAAATCATAAACCGATTAAAAATCAATGCAAATAGTCATAAAAGAATTATTAGAATTACCACATGCGTGAAATAGGGCTTCCTCCGTCATCCCAGTGTTTGGGTTTAGCTTCTCATATCAAAAACAGGCTCAAAAGAATAAATCATGGCTCAAAAGTTGTTTTTATTGAAGAGATGATATGATTCAGTGAATATGCAACGACGTACTGGTGTTACAGAGTTCAGTGTTATAGGAGGTGTGGCTAACTGAAGATAAATGTGGCTGTTCAGCTGTTACAGAGAGAATACTGTAGCACTGTTGCGAATTTGAGACGCTGTTCTTCGTTGCAACGCTTGTTCTTCAGCAGCAGCAGCAGCAGCAGAGACAGGCTTCCTGTAATCTCCGATTCTCTCCTCCTGAGCTCTCCTCTCGACCCCAAACTCTCGACACTTCTTCTATGGGACCTAAGCATCCTATTTATACACAAAAGAGTCATTGAATCTTTCCCAAATCGCATCAAAATTCCCTTTTTCATTTCTTGGCAGTCACGGCAATAATCGCTTACCAAATTTGTTTTACGCGTTTCTGAGCTTTCCCACTTATCTCAAACTCTTCCTTAGATATATATGTATCTTTGGAAAGAGTTTACTTGCATTTAATCTCCTTGAATAACATATTTTGAACCCATGAAGTCGTGTTTCCTTATTTGACTTTGATTCCAATTCCTGGCTATTTTAGCCCAAGTTGATCGGTCCAATTGCTTTTAATGAACTTGTTAAGTCATATCAAGTCCAGCCCAATCAATTTCCGGTGTTGAATCTCTTTAAAACTTCCCAAAGATTCACGTCCAAAATCTGCAGACGTGAGGTATATTTTCCCGCCAATTCTTTTTGATTCAAATCGTGAAGAAGGTGGGTGTCCCCGTATCCAGTGCTGTTCTCCCTTTAGCAGATGCCTGGAAATGGGTCACCCCTTAGTAATTAGGTTACCCCTTATCCAAAGTGAGATTCCGTATAGTAATTTTCTCCCACGAGCGCAAAAACCACTTTTTTAGCCAATTTCGCCGCAAAAGCTTATTTCTTCAAAAATACCTACAGGGACATAAAAAGCCATAATAAATATAAAATCGAGCACTAATAATATATATAATTGAGATTATATAAGACGTAAAAATGTGCCTATCACATTGCATGCCATTGGCACGGTGGTGCGGCTGGCATGGTTGGCATGCCTTTGGCGCGGAGATGTGGCTGGAATGGCATGCCATTGGCACGGTGGTGCGGCTGGCATGGTTGGCATGCCTTTGGCGCAGAGATGTGGCTGACATGGTTGGCATGCCTTTGGCGCGAAGATGTGGCTGGCATGGCATGCCATTGGCACGGTGGTGGGGCAGGCATGGTTGGCATGCCTTTGGCACGGATATGTGGCTGGCATGGCATGCCATTGGCACGGTGGTGCGGCTGGCATGGTTGGCATGCCTTTGGCGTGGATATGTGGCTGGCATGGCATGCCATTGGCACGGTGGTGTGGCTAGCATGGTTGCATGCCTCTGGCACGGAGATGTGGCTCGCATGGCATGCCATTGCCACGGTGGTGCGGCTGGCATGGTTGGCATGCCTTTGGCGCAGAGATGTGGCTGGCATGACATGCCATTGCCACGGTGGTGCGGCTGGCATTGTTGGCATGCCTTTGGCGCGGAGATGTGGATGGCATGGCATGTCATTGGCACGGTGGTGCGGCTGGCATGGTTGGCATGCCTTTGGCGCGGAGATGTGGCTGGCATGTCATGCCATTGGCATGGTGGTGCGGCTGGCATGGTTGGCATGCCTTTGGCGCGGAGATGTGGGTGGCATGGCAGGCCATTGGCACGGTGGTGCGGCTGGTATGTTTGGCATGCCTTTGGCGCCGACAAAGGACACACCCCTAACTTTGATTTTTTGTTATGCACCCACGAGCACCCCAGAATCATATCATAGTTCTGATAATATTTCACAATATGGAACTTATCGAGTGTTACAACGTCCCCTATCTTGATTTCGAGATCGCTGTACCCATAATCGTCTCTAGACTCTCCTTCAGAATTTTTAATTATGGTTGGGCAATGAACAACTTCCTGCTTCAAAATCTTTGCAGCCTTCAGGGCCTTGAGAGTGACAATGTTAAAGTTAGATGCTATATCAATCAGCGCGTTGTCGAACTCGACATCCTTCCTTTAGAGCATTGCTCAGTCGAACTCGCATGGGTTGCTATCTCAAGCATGTTTGTCAATGTTAGTGATTAAAACTATAAGTCTTGATTTCTAGTCTGCTATAGCTAAGTCTCGAACTAGGATAGAAAGTGTAGTTGAGCTCAAGGACTTCATGGAGATTCATCATACAAGAAGAAGAACTACTCAAGGAACCGGTGGAATTTCTCGACAAAAAGGTATGTGAAGACTTGAACTTATCTGTCACTCAAAAGTCTATCTACTCTATCTCCTACTTCTTGAGACAAAAAGTCATATGCTATATATAGACTTATATTATACACATTTGGTATTTCGAGCCGAGTATACCTCTCCTATCTATATCTCGAAATATGTGTTGGTAAGCGTTTAACGTCGACCATGTTTATCTTTACCTAGTGACGAAAGTCATGATATGTTTCAATAACTTTAAAAATTGCTTTGACGAGAAATGGTGTAACAACTATATAACGTCCTCGAAGAATGTTTCAATGGTTGGAATGAGAGTTTAGATTACATAACCAATGATGGACATAAGTATTGTTCTGGAAACACATATGTGCATAAGTCCTATCCCTTGAAACAAAGTTTGCGAACTTTGTTGATCAAGAGAAACCGGAAGAATGGCTTGTTGCTAAGTCCGCGAACTGCCGAACTTCTCATCCCAAGAAATTATGCTGGAGTTGACAAACTTGTTACGTGAGTATCAGTCAGAACCCAGTCTGCGAACCCAGTCCACGAACCGGCGGAAAGTCTTTGCCGAGATTCTATGCTGGAGTTTGTAAACTCTTCCCGGTTTCTTAAGTCCGCGAACCTAGTGTGCGAACTTAAGAAGGTTATATATCTGAAGATGATTTTTGAACTTAAACTTATAAAGACTAAGGAATGCAATTCTAGAACCGTGGATATAAAGTTCATGAACCGATTCGAGTGAATCAAATCATCTTTGATTCAATTGTGTCTTGTGTAGTACAAGTTTTCATCTAGCAAATAAGGGGACATCTAGCAACTCTGCAAAACTAATCCCCACACCTCACGTGTGATACTAGTTTGCGTGCTAGAGTCGTTTCTCTTTTAACCTTTGGTTTTCTTATTCTAAAACCAGGTTAACGACTTAAAGACTTCATTGGGATTGTGAAGCCAGGCCGACACTACTTTTATCTTAGTTGTGTGATATGATCTTGCATATTCTATCGTACGAGTACAATCAGATTGATTGGCTTGATATTAATATCTTCGATAGGCAAGATATAAAAAGTAGTCACAAACATCTTCGTCTCACTGTTTGTGATTCTGCAACATCTTGTTTCACTGCCATACGATTAAGATTGCTGTGAGGTGATTGATTTATCTAGGTTGTTCTTCGAGAATATAAGACCGGATTATCATTTGGTTCCTGTTCACCTTGATTATTATCAAAAGAAGGAACAAAAACTTTAGGGTTTTTCTGTGGGAGACAGATTGATCCTTTGATAGACTTGTCTGTGTGAAACAGATTTGTTTATTATTAAAGACTGCGATTTTGGGTCGTAGAAACTCTTAGTTGTGGTTGAGATCAGCTAAGGGAATCAAGTGCGCAGTATCCTGCTGGGATCAGAGGCGTAGGGAGTACAACTGTACCTTAGATCAGTGGGAGACTGATTGGGGTTCAACTACAATCCAGTCCGAAGTTAGCTTGGAGTAGGCTAGTGTCTGTAGCGGCTTAATACAGTGTGTGTTCAATCTGGACTAGGTTCCGGGATTTTTCTTCATTTGCGGTTTTCTTGTTAACAAAATTTCTGGTGTCCGTGTTATTTCAGTTTCCGCATTATATTTTTTTATCTTTATAATTGAAATAATACAGGTTGTGCGTTAGATCATCAATTAGAGTAATCCAACTTTTGGTTGTTGATTGTTATTGATTTATCCTTTGATATTGGTCTTTGATACCATCCAAGTTATTCCTTGTATTTGATTAGTGCTCGCAGTTTCTGTTTGAGGAAATCGAATCAAGAGAGAGAGATATAAACTCGTTGATGTACTTTTAATTGATTGAGTCTTGTTGATTCTCTTAAAAGTATATTCGAGTTTTTCCATACAGATTGCTAAGCGAAATATTTGGTAGTGTTGTTAGACCCTCGCTTTTTCAATTGGTATCAGAGCAGGCAAACACGTTCAAGACCTTACAAGTCTGTGTTTGTAGCGATCTGACTCTACAGACAGAGGTGCTATCTCTATTAACGTACCACCAGTCTTCAATGGCTCTAATTACTTATGGTGGAAAATTGATGTGCGAGCTTTTCTTCAAGCACGTGATTTTCAGTCATGGGTATATGTTGCTAATGGCTATGATGCTACCGTTGTGGCAATTGGAGATGTAAACGTTCCCAAGAATATTGGTGAATATAATCCTGCCGAGATACTTGAAGCAAAGAAAAATTCCGACGGTTTGAATGCCATCATACATGCCATTACCCCAAATCTTCAGCACCATGTGTCAAATTGCACTAGGTCTAAAGATGCTTGGGATATCTTAGAAACCGTATTTGAAGGAAACTCCAGTGAAAAGGAAGTTAGGCTTCAAAACCTTAATTCTGATTGGGAGAACCTTCTTATGGCAGATGAAGATACATTTGATGAGTTTAATCACATAGTGCCTGAATTTGTTAATGCATATTTTGCATTGGGTAATACTATTCCTGAAAAGGACATTGTGATGAAAATTCTCAGATCGCTGCCATCTAGATACTAATCTAAGAAGCATGCCATCGTTGAGGGAAATAACCTTGATAATATTTCCAGAAATACATTGGTTGGAAAGCTAAAGATCTTTGATCATGAGCATACATCCAAAATCGGAAAGGATGTTGCCTTTAAAGCACAGAAGAACACTAAGTTACTTGATAAAAGTAAAAGTGTTTATGTCTCTGAGGATGATCAGTCCGAGGGTGATTTTTCGGATGAAGATCTTGACAAATCAGTCTCCTTGATCACAAGACAGTTTAGGGATCTTCTATTGAAGAGAAGTAAACGGTTTTCAAGAGCCAAACCTAGGTCGTCAGATAAACCTCACAATCGCGTTCCTCCTAAAAACAGGGATGCTGACGAGGCTGATGACGAGGATATGCCACAGTTCTTTAAGTGTAAAGGTTTTGGTCATTTTGCAAACGAGTGCCCCAATCGTAGAAAATACACTGGGAACAAAGTTCTTGCTGTAACACTTGATGAGATGTCTGAAATCTATGATTCTGGTGAAGATAGGAAATCAAGTGTTGGTCTTCTATGTGAAAACATAGATTTTGATAATTGTAGAAATACATATATCAACCTTGATGGTTTCGGTGAAGAAGAGAATCCAATCAAGCTGGAAGAATCAATTGACCCATTCTTTGGAAACTCTGGTTGTAATGTTTCAGGATCTACTATGTGTCTGGTTGCTTTCACACCACAGATGCCTGAATATTATCCAAGTTTGACGTGTTCGTTTTGTACTCAGAAGGGTCATGAACTATCAAGATGTTACAAGTACAAACATCAAGTGAAGATCGCCAACAAACTTCAACGAAGATCAAATCGATTGGCAAGGAAGCTTAAACTTTCTCAGAAGACTACTGAGGTATGTAGGATTTTATCTTCGTCTAAGAAGTTGGTTTCCAAAGACAAAATAAGACCATTAGAGAAGAAGGTATAGTCAAATCGCTTTGATAGACAGAAGTCTGGGGATTCCCCTCAAGAGGAAAATGGCGGACAAATTTTTATTCACCACAACACAAATTAATTGTGTTGTTTGGTAAATCTTGTCTCATGTGCCTGATCAAAAAGAGATAAGATTGTGTACCGCTCAGGCTTTAGGAAAAGTTTTTTTCTTAGGATTGTTTTTCTTTTATATCAAATAAAGTAAAGGGTTATTATCGAAAATTCTACTCTTTATAGGGTTTAGAATTGGGCGTCCACGGACCTGTTTAAAGGTTGTGAACCCTACATTCCTTTTTCCTCTCTGATATCTTTTATATCTTAACACTGCTTGATGAGATCGTGAATTCCACTCACAAAAACCAGTTGGTTATAACTGTTCTCTAAGCATCATGTCTTTGGATGAAAAAGATGTCAATATGATTGTTAAGCCATCAATAAAGGAAAAAGATAAATCTCCAGTAACTCCTTCCTTGAAAAGAAAGAGGAGGAATACAAGAAATCCAAGGGCTGTCCCTCCTAACTCTTAGAAGTTTTTCGATGTTCTTGATGAGTTGAAGGAAGTAAGAAAGGAGATTAGTGAAATAAAGGTTTGTGTTTTAAGATCTTTGGAAATTCAAAATGCCATGGTTCGACATCATCAGCCAAGACGGTTTGTTGGTATTGACTCCTTCCTCCACGAACCTTATATTTCGATGGCTGTTGACGATAAGGAGTTCGGGAATGATAAGGAATGTCTCAAAGCTATTGTTTCCTAGTATGTCTTCTTGAATAGCAATGATTGTGACTACACATAGCTATTATTTTTCATCTTCTTGTTCTTTTTTAGGTTTATTGGTTTAAATTATAAAAATATTTGGAGGATGATTGTTTGCAGTATTTAATTTTTATGATTTGTTATATTGCAATTTGTTATGGGATACTTTTGTTTACGTCCGTGAACTATGTTGTCCCATATTTTGTCAAAAGTAAAGTCGTTCATGATCGGTATTCATGTATTGATTTAAGGATGAATAGACTTTTGACATATACAAAAGTTAAGCCTATATTGTCAATTGATGGAAGATAGGTTAAAATCTTTTGTATTCAAGGATTATGTCTATTAAAAATTGTTATGCAAATAGTGATGGAAGATAGAATGAATCCTTGTGTATTCCACAGTATTGATCTTCACTGATCCATATTTTATGTAATACTGTGAGGCTCCGTAATGTGTCTTATGTTGAGCACGATACAACCAAGTTGATTAATTTTTTATTAGCTTTGTTGGTTGTTCCGTAAGGTACTTTATGTTGAGCATTTTTGAACTAAATTAATCATCTTGTTTGGTTATTTAGTTATTTCTCCATAAGTCTTTTTATGTCGAGCAAAACAAATGACAATTAAATTGATTACTTTTGTAATCAGTTTGGTTGTGTATTCCAATTAGTTAATTATGGGTTCTCTTTTAATTAATCTAGTTGAGTATTTTCATACTCCGTAAGATTCCTCTTATGTTGAGTATATGAACGACTATCCTATTCATTTTCTAATGGTTATGTTAGTCGTATGCTCCGTAAGTTCTCTTATGTCGAGCATAATCAATTAAGTTGATCACTTTTGTGTTTAATTTGATTGTGTATTCCGATTAAATTAATCATGGGTTTACTTTTGATTAATTTGATTGAGTTTTTGGATATAGAAAATCATTCTCATGGTTTTTGGTGTCCAATCAAAATCCTTCTTTTCTTTTGAAATTAAGGTCGCTCTTGTTGTTCCCTTGGGAATGACATCAAATGGGGGAGAGTTCTTTTGAACTTGTGCTTAATGGTCATATTTTGAGGGGTGTGCGGTTGTGGAATTTTAAAGGGGTTATCTTGTATCTTTAAACTCCTTGATGAATGCTATTAGCTTCGGCTATATGATTGCATATAAATTAGATGGTATCTATTTTCTTTTAGTCATGAAATGTCTCTTACGGAAATTTCATTATGATCCCGTTCTTGTACCTTTGCCAATTTTATTGACAAAAAGGAGGAGAATTAATATTTAGTTCACACTACAAATACATATGGTTTTCGGATAATTGCGTAAGGGGGAGTGGTTTCCATGTGAGATGGAGTATTGACTAAGGGGGAGTGATACATATCACCATAGTATTATTGTTGAAGTTGTGATATAATTGGACTTTGACACTGTGTAATAATACTATGAAACTGTATAACAATAATCGAGACCGATGCTTTCTCATGTTATAGCTACGGATCTTCAACAACGGTGATACTAAACTTACAACCTTTGGGATCATTGGAGTACTTAAAAGTGACGAAGATTTCGAAGAATGTTGAAGATTAGACATGTGGAATAGGAGCTACTAAAGTTTCTTTATTTTTTCTGTATTCCATATGTATTGATAGTTTTGTCACTAAAATTGACAAAGGGGGAGATTTTTAGAGCATTGCTCGGTCGAACTCTCATGCGTTGCTATCTCAAGCATGTTTGTCAATGTTAGTGATCAAAACTATAAGTCTTGATTTCTAGTCTACTATAGCTAAGTCTCGGACTAGGATAGAAAGTGTAGTTGAGCTCAAGGACTTCATGGCGATTCATCATACAAGAAGAAGAACTACTCAAGGAACCGGTGGAACTTCTCGACAAAAAGGTATGTGAAGACTTGAACTTATCTGTCACTCAAAAGTCTATCTACTCTATCTCCTACTTCTTGAGACAAAAAGTCGTATGCTGTATATAGACTTAGATTATACACATTTGGTATTTCGATCCGAGTATACCTCACCTATCTATATCTCAAAATATGTGTTGGTAAGCGTTTCCTTCGACCATGTTTATCTTTACCTAGTGACGAAAGTCATGATATGTTTCAATCACTTTGAAAATCGCTTTTACGAGAAATGGTGTAACAACTATATAACGTCCTCTAAGAATGTTTCAATGGTTGGAATGAGAGTTTAGATTACATAACTAATGATGGAAATAAGTATTGTTGTGGAAACACATATGTGCATAATTCCTATCCCTTGAACCAAAGTTTGCGAACTTTGTTGATCAAGAGAAACCGAAAGAATGGCTTGTTGCCAAGTCAACGAACTCAGTCCGCGAACTGCCGAACTTCTCATCCCGAGAAATTCTGCTGGAGTTGACAAACTTGTTACGTGAGTACCAGTCCGCGAATCGGCGGAAAGTCTTTGCCGAGATTCTATGCTGGAGTTTGTAAACTCTGCCCGGTTGCTTAAGTCCGCGAACCTAGTGTGTGAACTTAAGAAGGTTATATATCTAAAGGTGATTTCTGAACTTAAACTTATAAAGACTAAGGAATGCAATTTGCAAACCGTGGCTATAAAGTTCATAAATCGATTCGAGTGAATCAAATCATCTTTGCTTCAATTGTGTCTTGTGTAGTACATAAGATTTCCTTGTAATTGAACAACTCTCTAACTAGTTCATTTGAGTCATTTGAACTAGTTATGGTGAAGAAGAATATGGTTGGTATGAAATGCTCATGTGGCTAACATTTTGGTTAATTATTGTTGAACCAACAATGTACACGTTTGGGTACGATTAACAAACCTAGAAGCGTGTAGTTCATTTGTGTATAACAGGCTAAGTTTTCGATCTAACGGTTGAGAAATATTAGCTTGAATCTAAATCAGGTTTTCATCTGACGGTGGATATTGTTTGCTTTGTGACCAAGGCAAAACCCTGATTTGAAAGACTATATAAGGGGACATCTAGCAACTCTGCAAAACTAATTCCAACACCTCACGTGTGATACTAGTTTGCATGCTAGAGTCATTTATCCTTTAACCTTTGGTTTTCTTCTTCTAAAACCAGGTTAACGACTTAAAGACTTCATTGGGATTGTGAAGCCAGACCGATACTACTTTTATTGTAGCTGTTTGATATGATCTTGCATCTTCTATCATACGAGTACAATTAGATTGATTGGCTTGAGATTAATATCTCCGATAGGCAAGATATAAAATATAGTCACAAACATCTTCGTCTTATTTTTTGTGATTCCGCAACATCTTGTTTCGCTACCATATGATTAAGATTTTTGTGAGGTGATTGATTTATCTAGGCTGTTCTTCGGGAATATAAGACCGAATTATCAATTGGTTCATGTTCACCTTGATTATTATCAAAATATGGAACAAAAACTTTAGGGTTTTTCTGTGGGGGACAGATTGATCCTTTGATAGACTTGTCTGTGTGAGACAGATTTGTTTATTGTTAAAACCTGCGATTTTGGGTCGTAGCAACTCTTAGTTGTGGGTGAGATCATCTAAGGGAATCAAGTGCGCAGTATCCTGCTGGGATCAGAGGTGTAGGGAGTACAATTGTACCTTGGATCAGTGGGAGACTGATTGGGATTCAACTACAGTCCAATCCGAAGTTAGCTTGGAGTAGGCTAGTGTCTGTAGCGGCTTAATACAGTGTGTGTTCAATCTGGACTAGGTCCTGGGGTTTTTCTGCATTTGCGGTTTCATCGTTAAAAAAATTTCTAGTGTCTGTGTTATTTCAGTTTCCACATTATATTTTTTTATCTTTATAATTGAAATAATACAGGTTGTGCGTTAGATCATCAATCCAACCTGTGGTTGTTGATTGTCATTGATTGATCCTTGGATATTTTTCTTTGGTACCACCCAAGTTATTCCTTGTATTTGATTAGTACTCGCAGTTTCTGTTTGAGGAAATCAAATCAAGAGAGAGAGATATAAACTCGTTGATGTACTTTTAATTGATTGAGTCTTGTTGATTCTCTTAAAAGTATATTCGAGTTTGTCCATACATATTGTTAAGAGAAATATTGGGTGGTGTTGTTAGAACCCCGCTTTTTCATAACGCTTACCTTTTGAACTTCGTATATAAGACATAGACATAATCGTTTGAATGCTATTGTGATTATGTATGGGTATGAGGTGAAGATTTCATTCTAGGAAACAATGTTTTACATTAGTTTAAAGGAAGTAAATTCATGAACTTGTTTTGTGAATCGAAAGGGAAATCGCTAGGCTTATTGGTATTGTTATTCAGTTCATATATTTTGAACTACCAATATGTGTGATTAGTATACCCGCTCATGAGTTGCTTATGTTCTTGGTAAAACTATTCACAAGGCCTGACTTTTGTATTGGTATGACTTTTATTAGTGAAACCAATCTTAAATAATCACCTGAGATGGTATGATCGATTTAGTGTTATTGGTATGACCAACTCTAGGCAAAGGGGAACCGATCCTAGTAAGAGGTGCAACCGATCACAAGAGGGGAATCGATCCTTGTATGAGGTGCAACAAGTTTCTAGTTATTGGGAACCGATCCTATGGACATGTGCAACAAATACAATTTAGGTACCATATATATGTGGGAACCGATCCAAGTACCTAGTCAACCAAGTTTTGGTAACTAGCGTGACTAATTCTAGTACCCACATGGAGGTAGAACCGAAACTTGTTTTGGTAGAACCGTGAAACCCATGTTTGGTGATTTGATAAGATAATCAATCACATAGTTCTTGGAAGTCAGACGAACTAATTTTAAACTTGTTTGGAAGTGTGGCAAATCGATTCCAATATTGTAAGTATGAAATAGGACTTACAAAGTAAAGACGTCGACATACTTTGAACATGTGCAGTAACGCTTATCTTTTATTGTTCAAAGATATTCCTTAATAGCTAAAGGAGAATCCCCGATCGAAAATAAATTGAGAATCTTTTATTTAAGGTTTTTAATGTTATATTTGGAAAATAAAAATTAGTAATGTGCATTTACTAATTGGATATTTTCTAAGAGACTTCGGTCAATATTTGGACAAAGCATTTCCAGGAATTATGGACACCAAATTTGGAATTTATTGCATATCTTGAGAATATTTTCGGTTTTGGAAATTCCTTGGTGTCCAAACTTCCTTGGTATGTAAATATCAAAGTTTGCATTTCGAGCAAACTAATCCTCAGAGCCAGCAAAATTACCTAGTTGTGTTGTTACTGGTGGAGTCGTCTATTCGGAGAGAACCTAATTACACAGATTGTAATTATTTCAACCTAAAATCCCCGTATTAAACCTATTATAGATTTTGTTAGTTTATTCATTTTTTGTAAAATAACCTTCACTGTTTTTTTGAAACTCTTTTGTATTGATCATTGTTAAATAAAATTTAAATTGATTGAGCAAAAAAAAAAGGGCATTGGTTAAACGCGCCTACTCCCCACTTCTTTTTCGGATGGGTAGGGAGGGATGGTGTATGGCGTTGGTTAAACACGCCTACCCTCCTCTCTTTTTTTTAGATGGGTAGGGTTTTGGTTAAACGCGCCTAGTCCCCCATTCTTTTTCAGATAGGTAAAGCGGGATGGTGTAGGGCATTGGTTAAACGTGTCTACTCCGCCTTCTTTTTTCAGATGAATAGGGCGTTGGTTAAACGCGCCTACTTCCCTCTTTATTTTCGTTTGAGTGGGGAGGGTGTTGTTAAACACGCCTGCTCCCCCTCTCTTTATCGGCCGATCGGGAACCTTTGGAATCTCCGTAGTCTTTTCTGTAAATCTGTTGGGACCTTTGGCATTCCCGTATCCTTTTATGTAAATTTTTTAGCCGACCAGGCGCCTTTTCCATTCCCGTAACTTTTTCTGTAAATTTGTCAGCTGATTGGGCGCCTTTGGCATTCTCGTAGCTTTTTCTGTAAACTTGTCAGCCGACCGGGCGCCTTTGGCATTCCCGTAGATTTTTCTGTAAATTCGTCAGTGGACTAGACGCCTTTGGCATTCCCGTAGCCTTTTCTGTAAATTCGTCAGCCGACCGAGCGCATTTGGCATTCTCGTAGCTTTTTCTGTAAATTTATCAGCCGATCGGGTGCCTTTGGCATTCCCGTAGCTTTTTTCTATAAATTTGTCAGCCGATCATGCGCCTTTGGCATTCCCGTAGATTTTTCTATAATTTTGTCAGCCGACTGGGCGCCTTTGGCTTCCCGTAGCCTTTTGTACATTTGTCAGCCAACCGGGCGCCTTTGGCATTCTCGTGGCCTTTTGTGAATTCTCACAATAATTTCGACAATTTAACCTTTATTATTCGAAGTGTCATTACATCGAGCGATTCATGCATGGAAACTCTTTATCCATTTGTCGTTGATGGGTGATTTGACTTTGGAGCCGTCCATCTTTCTAAGTTTATAATATCCACTTTCTACCACCTTCCTTATCTTGAACAGACCATCCCAGTTCGCAGCAAATTTGTTTGCACTAGCGTTGCTTTATACGTGAGGGGGGGGGGAGGCGATTTTAAGGAACAAGTCTTCTACCTTGAATCTTCTGCTAACCGCGCTACTCGCGATCTTCTTTGTTCTATTGTATCTAGGTGTGCGAAACGGCTTACTTCGTCTGCCGTGGTATGGCTGGCCATCGCCACCCTTGCTGACGGGACTGCTATTTATGCTGGTAGTATTACGTCTTCTCCATAGACTAGTGAATAGGGTGATTCCCCCATGGAGATGCGTTTCGAAATCCTGTATGCTCATACCGCGAGTGTTAGCTGCTCGTGTCATTCCCTGTGATGATCATGCACTTTGCGGTTCAGGATCCGGACGAGCGTTTCGTCAGATGCTTCGGCTATCCCATTCCCCCTGTGGATAATAGGGGGTCGACTTATGAAACCTCGTGTTGTATTGGAGGAGTAGATCTATTACGTCTTTACGAACTATTTCGCATTGTCTTCCCTAATTATCATAGGCGGGCTGAGCCTGCATATGATGTATTCCTTGATGAATGCATCCACGGTTGCTCCAGAGTAATCTTTGAGGGGTATTTCCTCTACCCATTTTGATGCATATTCCGTAGCAGTTATAATGTACTTGTGACGCTTCGAAGACATTGAGTTGATCGGTGTTATAAGATCCAGTCCCCGGCTATGAAATGGCCATGGCGTTACTATACTATGTAGTTGAGTGTGAAGCGCTCTGATCAAGGTCCCATGCATTTGGAATTTTAAGCACCTTCTGACATGTTTGGAAGTATCGCTTTCCATAGTCGGCCAATAAAATCTGCCTTCGTAAAGTTGCAGGAATAACTTCCGCATCCCTTGGTGTTCAGCTTTGTGAGATTGGGTCATTACTTCGGTTGCCTCTTGCTCAGATAAGCCCTATAAGATCGCGTTACTACAGCTCCTTCGGTAGAGCACATTCTCGTTCATGAAAAAGCGTGCAGTCTTTTCTGAATTTTTAGAGCCGGCTGTCTTTCATTGGGATGTTTGCCATGCTGGATGAAATCAATGTATGGTTGTCTACAGTCTACTCCCTCGGCTGTACAGACCTCTGCGGGTTGAGGCGGGGCTTGGATGTCGGTGCAGCTATCTTGGAGGCTGCTTCCCGTGCTGACATGCTCGACCAGTATACTCCCATCCTTTGAAGCTTCCTATAGAGGTGGACAACACCGGTCTGCCCGCATGTCTCCGCATGAAGTTCCCGGAGTATTTTCTCTGCCTCCCTTTTATTTATGCACCTTACGAGGGATCCTCTGACAACTCGGTAGTACAGATCCCCCTGGATCATCACGAATTATTTTAAGGTTAGGGTCGGCATTACGCGATCATCCTCTGTCCGGGTTAAGTCTTCGATGTATACTTTCCTCCAGTCGTCTGCTTCTTCGAAAGCCAGGTCTTCTTTCCAGGTGTTGGGTAGCTCTCTTCTTTTTACTGTTACCGTTCCTTCTTCTTCGCCGTTCAATTGCATCTTGCTCACTAATGTTGCTATGGCGTCAGCATGTCGATTCCCACTTATGCCTGTATGATCCAAAAAGGACCCAGTCTGGTGGATCAAGCTTTGAGCCTCAGCTCGATAAGGTTCCAAGTGTGGTTCCTTAACATGAAAGTAGTCGTTCACTTGGTTCATTACTAACCTAGAGTCACCCTTTATCTCTATACTTCCCAGACTGAGTTCCTTTTCCATTCTGAGCCCTAGGATTAGTTCGTCATACTCAACAACGTTATTACTGCATGGGAAATCTAACTTGAATGAGTACGACAATAGTTCTCCTTGTGGGGCTTCGAATACTATTCCAGCTCCTCCGCCGGTACCGTATGATGAACCGTCGAAGAACATAGTCCAGGATTTGTCGATGTCTGCAGCTTCTAGTTCTCCTGGTATGTACTCATGTACCTCATCGTCCCCTTCCCTAGGGAACATGGCTATTGCTTGCCTGCGCACTCCATTTGGTCGTTGATATTTAAGCTCGAATTCTGACACCTGCAATAGCCACCGAGCAGTTCTTCCCACCAGAACATGCTTGGATACTAAGTATGCTATAGGGTTCGCCACGGCTGTTACTATGGTTTAGTGCGTCAAGATATATGAGCGTAGTTTCTATGTTGCATATATGAGAGCTAGGCATGCTTATTCCGCACGTTCAGCTCCGCCTTTTGTAAGACCCGACTTATGTAATAGATAGGTGACAGTTCGTTTCCTCCCATATCTTGCGCGAGCACAACTCCTATTGCCATGCTGGTGAACGCTGTGTAGAGGTAAAGGAGAACCCTTCTTATTAGCGGCCTGAGGACTTGCGGGCTGATGAGGCATTACTTCAGTTTCTAAAACGCCTCGCACTTTGCTTCCCCCCACACGAAAGCAATCCTTTTTTTAGTAGGAGTAAGAACGCCGTCATAGTTGGGCTAACCCGGGGATGAAGCGTCGTATATACGATACCCTTCCGACAAATACTTGTAGCTCTATCGCATTGGTTGGTGGTGTCATTTTTGTGATTGCCTCGACCTTTCTTGGGTCTAATCGGATTCCCTCGTTGGTTACCACGAAACCCAGGAATTATTCTGACATTAAACCGAAGGCGCACTTGAGGGGTTCATCTTGAGCTTAAATTTCCTACGTCTCTCGAAGACCATCTTCAAATGGGAGATGTGACTCTCGGGAGTTTGTGATTTGACCACGATGTCATCAACGTATACCTCTATTGAGTGATGTAACAAGTCATGAAATATGGATGTCATCTCGCGTTGATATGTGGCGCCTGCATTCTTAAAACAGAAAGGCATTACTACGTAGTAAAAATTTCCATACGGAGTTTGGAAACCGTATATTTTGCATCTGACGGGTCCATCTTTATCTGGTTGTACCCGCTGAATCAATACATGAAGGAGAAATGCTTATTACCCCTCGTCGCATCTAGTTTCAGGTCTATGTTAGGTAACGGAAAATCATCCTTTGGGCACGCCCGATTCAGGTCTCTGTAGTCCACGCAGCACCTGACCTTTCCATTCTTTTTCACCACGGGTACGATGTTGGCTAGCCAGGTCGGGTGCTGGGTGGGCTGATGATATTTTTCAATGATGTTGTAGTAATAAGTTCGTTGAGACTTGTGAAATCAAAAGATTTCAGACTTATAAAACTTAAAAATAGAAAACTTATTGCAAAATTGATTTCAAGATATTAAAAGTAACCAAGACACTAGATTTCACTATTACACATGAATGAACGATACCAAATATGTTTCAAAACTCTAACTATCCTTTAGGTCCTTTATTTCTTAATTCACACATAATCAAACATATTCCCAAATATTAATTGTATTCCCTAAGAATAGACTATCAATCAATTAAACAAAGTATAATCTATCAAATTGAATCACAAGTAATTAAGAAAATTATGTGAATATTTAGAACTCGGAAAAAGCGGTGATTGAATGAACTATAAATTGTAAATTAGAGAAAATAAAATTGTTACCAATCATTCATGCATAGATAGCTTCATCCATTGCCTTGGTTGCGCGAGAATTAGCTCATCATCATGGAAACACGCTCAAAATTCATTTTTATTGCTCAAAGGGTGTTTACAAAGATGAAATGGGAGAAACAATGATAAAAAAGTGATTTTCTTTTCTCTCCCAAAAACTCTCCCCAAATGTGCTCTCTAGCTCTCTATTTATACACACAAATACACATCAATCAAATATGTTCTTCCATAACTCCAAAATCTTCTTCTTTTTAATTAAAAATATCTTCTGAATTTTTCATTCTCTTTATTCTATATATTTCTTTACTAAACTCATATCTTCTTTAATTCGCAGAATAAAATCCAAGATAAAATCTTCGAAGGATATCTTTCTTGTTTAATACAAGATAACTTCCTTTTTCTTCAAAACTTCATGTTTGTAAGGCAAGAAGATATTCTTATCTTAAAGATAATAAATCCTTTACCGTTGAAACCAAATTTCCCGCCAATTTTTTCTTTCAAATCAAGGAAGAAGATGGAGCCCCCTTAACCAGTAATGGGGTGCGATTAGCAGTTGGTTCCCTGGGGTGCCCCTTATCAGTTAGGTGCCCCTTATCCAAAATGAGAGTCCGAATAACATGTGTCCTCCGGGTGCCTATACCAACTTTTCGAGCCGAATTTTCCAAAAATGTTTATTTCCAAAAATACCTACAAACACATAAAACACCATAATAAGTAGAAAATCGAGTACCAACAATACTGAAAATTGAGGACAATTTGGTCACAAAAATGTGTCTATCAAATACCCCCAAACTTATTATTTGCTAGTCCTCGAGCAAATCTAATCTAGAAAAATAAAAATGACTACACTTAGCACGTGCAGCAAGCCGTTAAACCGCTAGGTGGCCCTAGCGGCGGAGTGTTGTCTCCGGAGGGTTTACCAGAGGTGTACCCACAAAACCTTTACTCCAGACCCTAGCTATCTACGCAGAACCTTGGAAGGCACTAAAGAATCTCCTTGGTTGGCATACAATCATTGACTATAGGAGGAAGTACCCTGATGCGAAATTCCAATTGTTGTACACGAGTTTGCACTCAGCATACTAAAATTCATATATAAGTGACAGAGCTCTACTCAGATAGTTTCTAGACATCATAACCGGAGTCAACCAATCACATGGAAAGATTAAGAGGATGGATAAAGAGAAAAATAGATGGTTCAAAGTGAACGGTGTTTCCCATATCTGTCTGAAGGCCTCTGCCAAGATGAACCTATCCTAATGGACTGAGATACCGGTCTGACTAATATCAACACAACTGGCATATACAAGGGGACCAGTTGTCTATAAACCTACTCTAGGTCAACACCTGGCATATACAGGGCACCAGTGGTCGACTTTATTGATTTTATTCCGGTTGGTCTGATGGTCTGGTCTCAAACTTTTTTTTTTTTAGGTATCTCAATCACCCTATTTCACCCTAGCAATGGTAACAACTTGAGTCGTGTGCCCCACCAAATCACTTAAGAAATAAAAACAGAAGGGATTAGGATTCAACGAGTTATGGCGAAACTACCATGTTTTTTTTTTAATTCTAACACCTGAGCTCTGTGCTTTTATGAATAGACTCTTTAGATGTTTCCATCTAATCAGATTGGTTCCTCAACTCCTACAACCAAGATGTTCCCATCCACTTAGATTGGTTAGTGCCAACCTTAATAAGCATAAATTTCTAGGCTCTGGAGTTTATTTATTGCAACTAAAAGCTAACAAAAAGTTTCTTCCCCCCCCCCCAAACTTAAATCTAACATTGTCCTCAATGTTTCTAATGAAAGAGCAATACCAAAAAGTAAGGTAACACGAGGAATCAGTAAAGAGAGAAGTCGGAAAGATAGTACCTGGGTGAAGAGAGAAATCAAAAACTAATATACAACATACAATCGCCTCGATGGTCAATCAAGGGTAAACAGGGTCCTCCAGAGGGACCTCCTCAACATCACCTGTAGGAAAGGGCTCTAAAAAGGGTTTCAATCTCTGACCGTTAACCTTCGAAGAACTACTACCATCTGGTGTCTCGATCTCAACAGCTCCATGAGGAAAGACAGTGCGAACAATAAAAGGACCCGTCCACCGAGAACGTAACTTCCCAGGGAAAAGATGCAAGCGGGTATCATACAGAACTTTTTGACCTGGAGAAAATGACTTTCTTAAAATATTCTTATCATGCACAAGTTTCATTTTGTTCTTATACTCCTTCGCACTATCGTAAGCATCTATACGAATCTCTTCCAACTCATTGAGCTGGAGTTTCCTATGGGCTCCTGCCTTGTCAAGTGAAAAATTTAGCTGCTTAACAGCCCAATAAGCTCTATGTTCTAACTCAACAGGTAAATGACATGCCTTGCCATACACAAGCCGATAAGGCGACATTCCAATGGGGGTCTTAAACGCAGTACGGTAAGCCCATAAGGCATCAGTAAGCCTAGACGACCAGTCTTTCCGATTAGGATTAACTGTTTTCTCTAATATACGCTTTATCTCCCTATTGGAAACCTCTACCTGACCACTAGTCTGTGGATGATATGGGGTAGCTACCTTATGTGTAATACCATATTTCTTCATCAAAAGCCTAAAAGGTCCATTACAAAAGTGCGACCCTCCATCACTAATTATAGCTCGCGGTGTACCAAAACGTGTAAGTATATTATTTTTCAAGAACTCAATCACAACCCTATGGTCATTGTTTTACACGCAACCGCCTCAATCCACTTAGAGACATAGTCTACAGCGACAAGGATGTATAAGTTACCAAAAAATTAGGAAACGGACCCATAAAGTCAATACCCCACATCAAAGACCTCAACAACTAAAATAGGGTTCAAGGGCATCATGTTCCTACGGGAAATGGTTCCTAATTTCTGGCAACGTTCACAAGTAACACAGTACTATGGGAGTCTTTAAACAACGAAGGCCAATAGAATCCACACTGCAATATTTAGCAGCAGTCTTCTTAGCACTAAAGTGACCCCCACAAGCATGATCATGACAAAAGGAAATAATACTGGACTGGTCATCTCAGGTATACATCTCCTAATAATCTGGTCTGGACAATACTTAAACAAATAAGGATCATCCCAAAAGAAGTGCTTCACCTCGGCTAAAAACCTAGAACGATCTTGTTTACCCCAATGTTGGGGCATTCGACCAGTAACAAGATAATTCACTATATTCGCATACCAAGGTGCTTGGGTAACAAAGAACAGTTGTTCATCAGGAAAACTATCCCTAACAGGAGGAGAATCATTAAGGGTATCCACAACAAGCCTAGACAAGTGGTCTGCTACTACATTTTCTGCACCTTTTTTATCTCTAATGTCTAAGGAAAATTCCTGCAACAATAGGATCCATCTAATCAATCTAGGTTTAGTATCCTTCTTGGAAAGAAGATACTTCAAAGCAGCATGATCAGTAATTATGACCTTAGAACCTAAGAGGTAGGATCTAAACTTGTCTAAGGCAAACACAATAGCTAATAGTTCCTTCTCCGTAGTGGTATAGTTCAACTGGGCATCATTCAGAGTTTTGCTAGCATAGTAAATCACATGAAGTAACTTATTTTCTCGCTGACCTAGCACAACACCAATAGCATAATCTGAAGCATCACACATGATCTCAAAGGGTAGGTTCCAGTTGGGTGCCTGGACTATGGGGGCGGTAGTGAGTAAATTCTTAAGCTTCTCAAAAGCCTCTAAACAAGCATCATCAAAGACAAACTTAACGTCTTTTGCAAGCAAATTGCAAAGAGGTCTAGAAATTAAGCTAAAATCCTTAATGAATCGACGATAAAAACCTGCATGCCCTAAGAATGACCTAATATCTCTTACGGTTTTTGGGACCTGTAAAGTTTTAATAAGGTCAACTTTGGCTCTATCTACCTCTATACCCTTCGAAGATACGATATGCCCTAGAACAATTCCTGAACGAACCATGAAGTGACATTTCTCCCAATTAAGCACTAAATTCTTTTCCTTACACCTAGTCAAAACTAATGACAAATGATGCAAGCACTCATCGAAAGACGAACCAAACACTGAAAAATCATCCATAAAGACCTCTAAGAACCGTTCTACCATGTCAGAAAATATGCTCAACATACAACGCTGAAAGGTCGCAGGGGCATTACATAGCCCGAAAGGCATGCGTCTATACGCAAAGGTACCAAAGGGACAGGTAAAAGTGGTTTTCTCTTGGTCTTCTGGGGCATACAACCTGATTATAACCGCAGTATCCATCTAAAAAGCAATAATGGCTACGTCCAGCTAATCTCTCTAGCATTTGGTCGATGAAGGGAAGGGGAAAGTGGTCCTTCCTAGTGACCTTGTTCAATTTCCTATAGTCAATACACACGCCAACCCGTGGTCACCCGGGTTGGGATTAACTCATTGTTATCATTCTGGACTACAGTAATACCGGATTTCTTGGGAACAACCTGAACGGGGCTGACCCACTTACTGTCTGAAATGGGGTAGATAATGCCTGCATCTAACAGCTTAAGAACCTCGGTTCGAACTACTTCTTTCATATTAGGGTTCAGTCGACGTTGCATCTCCCTAGAAGGTTTGGTGTCACTCTCTAAATAGATATGATGCATACAATCAGTAGGACTTATACCCTTAATGTCTGCTATGGTCCACCCTAAAGCTTCCTTGTTATTCTGAAGGACGTCACTAGCCTACTTTCCTGATCACTATCCAAGTCGGATGCTATAATCGCAGGTAAAGTTTCAGATGGGCCTAAAAACACATACTTCAGGGAATCTGGTAATGGTTTAAGGTCCAACTTAGGAGGCTTTTCTAACGAAGGAACTAGGGTAGACTCAGAAACGGGTAGAGGTTCGAACTTAGGTTTCCATCCATTACTAGTGTCTATCAAAGGGGTTGAATCTAACAAAGCATTCACCTCATTAATCACATCGTCATCATCAAAATCAATCCCAAAGTGGGCTAGGCATTTCTCTAATGGATCTTCTAACAAAGTGTTTGGTAATGACTCCTCGACTAATGTTCCTATCATGTTCACCTCTTCTATGCTTGAGTCATCTAGTTCAGAGGGTAGCTTACTAATATTAAAAATGTTCAGCTCAATAGTCATATTACCAAAAGACAAATTCATAATACCATTTCGACAATTAATGATCGCATTGGATGTAGCTAAAAACGGGCGACCTAAAATCACTGGTATTTGGTTCTCTGGGTCAGGGACAGGTTGGGTATCTAGGATAACAAAATCCACTGGATAAATAAACTTGTCGACCTCAATAAGAACATCCTCGATCACACCACGAGGAATTTTAACGGACCTATCAGCTAACTGAAGTGTCATCTGCGCAGGTTTCATCTCACCAAGTCCTAGCTTAAGGTACACATGGTATGGCAGTAAGTTCACACTGGCTCCTAAGTCAAGCAAAGCTTTCTCGACACGGTATTTACCTATTGTGCAAGAAATAGTAGGGGACCCTGGGTCTTTATACTTAGGAGTAGCGGTATTCTGAATAATAGAACTCACATGACTAGCTAGGAAGGCTTTCTTCTGGACACTAAGTTTTCGCTTTCGCGTACACATATCCTTAAGAAACTTGGCATAAGCGGGAATCTGCTTAATTGCATCTAACAAGGGGAGGTTGATAGTAACCTTATTAAAAACCTCCAATATATCATTAAAGTTGAACTCCTTCTTAGTTGGAACTAGCAGCTGGGGGAACGGGGCTCTGGGAACAAAGTCGGGCTCAGCATGACCCTCATTGGTCTCTTTGGAGACTCTATCAGTCTCCTAATTTTCTGGCTCAGAAGGGTGAACTACATCATGTTCACTATCAGGCATGGAAACCTTATTGTCAACTTTCTTTCCACTCCTAAAGGTTGTTATAGAATTCACATGATTGTACGATTTCTCTCCTTTAGGGTTAGGATCAGTTTGACTAGGGAATCTTCCATCTTCTCTTTCACTAAGAAACTTAGCTATTTGGCCGACTTGAAGTTCTAAGTTAGCAAGAGACCGGGAATTATTCTTAAAATTCTTCCTGGTTTCTTCTTGAAAACCACAGTGGTTCTTTGATAACATCTCATGGTTCTTTGCTAACATAGTAAGGGTTTCTTCTAAGGTGGAGATCTTTTTCTCATTCTGAAACTAGGGTTGACCTGAAGAGTTCGTAGCATAACCAAAACCTAAGGGAGGCTGAGAATTACTATACTGTCCTTGATTCTGACCCTTAGACCAAGAAAAATTAGGATGGTTTCTCCAACCAGGGTTGTAAGTCTCTGAGTATGGGTCAAACTTTTGTTGGTTCTCAAACCTAGCATTGTTATAGACAGCATGGGCTTCCTCTTCACTAACCTGACCTTCCCAAAACGAGTTATTGGGTTCTACTCCACAACTAGACACTTGAGAGGCTCTAAACCTATCATCAGGTTCAACAAGAGACCTATGTTTAGGATGATTCAATTCCAAAGCTTCTAACCTTCTAGACAAAGCAGCAAACTTAGCATTAGACCCGAAGCTTGTATCTACCACATTGGTGCTACTTCTATTGACCAAGAGTCTTTTGGGGGTTCAACACAAGACTCCCACTGTTGGGATTTTTCAGCGACATCTCCTAAGAAGGTGAAAGCATCATCAACACTTTTAATAGTGAACTCACCAGCGCACATAGACTCAACCATGGCTTTGGTTGAATAGTCTAAACCATCATAAATAATCTCTACGAGTTTCATCTTATCAAATCCATGGTGAGGAAACTGGGATAGGAGATCATTGAATCTCTCTAAGAACCTATAAAGAGACTCTCCCTCTTGTTGCACACTAGCACTAATTTTCTGCCTAACGCAGTTTTATGCTTAAGGTAGAATTTCATATAGAAAGCAACAATAAGTTCCTGCCATGTTTCAATGGATTCAGATGGTAGGTTGTTCAGCCAGGTCTTGGTTTTATCTCTCAAGGAAAAGGGAAACATCTTAAGTTTCAAGACTTCATCAGTAAGGTCTTTTATTCTAATTGTCCCAAAAATTTCCTCAAAGTACCTAATATGAAAATAAGGGTTCTCATCATCTTTCCCTAAGAATATAGGGATCATATGAAGAATACTAGGTTTTATCTTGAAATTAGCCGTAGTGGCCGGCAATTTAATGCACGAAGCTCGGGTGGACCTAGTTGGGAACATGTAATCTTTCAAAGTTTCCATCGCTGGCACAGCTGAAGTACTAGGGGTATTTTCCTCACGAAGAGACAGATTCTCAAAACTGAAGTTTCCAAAAACAGGGCTCTCAAAAGAAGAGTCTTCGATCTCCCCGCCTTCACAAGAAGAACTATTAGGTTTGTCACTAATCAAACGACCTAGAGTGTTTCTTTTCCAAGCACGCTCTTTAATAACCTTGGGCATACACTAGAAAAACAAAAGAAAAATAAAGAAATCCTAAAAGGAAGGGAAGTTCTATGCAAACACAAACAAGGCTGACTCCACCAAAGCAAACCTAAAGATTTCTAGCAAACAAAAAGCATGATGGATCCACTTAGATTGTTTCTAGACCAGCTTCTAATCCTTCGAAAGGGAATTCGTTACAATTTAAGCAAACCCCTCTGGAATCAATCCGAGTTTAAGTAAGTTGAATCGAGACGAGGGAAGATCAATGGAGCTTTGATACCCAATGCCTCACCGACGTTACAAGGCGGCGTATTCAACTCACAGAAACCATCATGAACTTTGAAGCATGCTTAAAAGAGTAACTAATATTTTTCGAATGACTTTCCTATTAAGCTCGTTACCCTATAGGTCTCGTTCTAGTCAAATTTTAGGCTTAGGTTCGCGTTTGGTTTCGTTTTCCTTAGGCGGGCAAGAAGAGAACAGTGATGAAATCCGAACCCTTATCTTGTATGGCCAGTCCTTGCCCTTTACTAGGAAATTAAAGCAGCCGTTTTCAAATCCTCAACATATATGCAAATGAAGGAATACAGTAACTCGCTGACAGGAGATTCGCGAGTGTTTCGACAAACTTACCTCCCGTACCAGACGGGGGATGAACCGCTGAAGTCGACCCGGGCCACGACTCCTATGTCATGTATGAACTCGAGTTGCCGAGGCGATATCATAATCGCCGTCCTTCTCTGTAAACAGTTTATATTTAAACTACCCTTCCGTAGGGTTTAAAAAAAAAGTCCTAAAGTCCACAGTCCAAAGTCCAAAAATAAAGTGCAAAAGAAAAAAATAATCTAAAAAAAATTCTAAAAAAAAAATTCTCTCTCTCTCTGTTTTTTTTAATTAATTTTTATTCTTCTTTTCTTTCGCTCCTTTCGCTCCTTTCGCTTTGCTTTTACTCCAAATCTTTAAGTATTCACCAAAAGCTTTGGCAATTTTTTTCGCTCCAAATTCCAAAATCTGTAAAGAAAAGACAAAAACCCAGAAACGTAAAGAAGAACAAATAAAATAAAAATGAAAAACAAATAAAAACCTAAAAAAAAAAATCTAAAAACTCTAGCCTAAAGACAAGTCTGCGTCGGCGGCGCCAAAAATTGATGATATTTTTCAATGATGTTGTAGTAATAAGTTCGTTAAGACTTGTGAAAGCAAAACATTTTAGACTTATAAAACTTAAAAATAGAAAGCTTATTGCAAAATTTATTTCAAGATATTACTAGTGAATGAACGATACCAAATATGTTTCAAAACTCTAACTATCCTTTAAGTCCTTTATTTCTTAATTCACACATAATCAAACATATTCCCAAATATTAATTGTATTCCCTAAGAATAGACTATCAATCAATTAAACAAAGTATAATCTATCAAATTGAGTCATAAGTAATTAAGAAAATTATGTGAACATTTAGAACTCTGCAAAAGCGGTGATTGAATGAATTATAAATTATAAATTAGAGAAAATAAAATTGTTACCAATCATTCATGCATAGATAGCTTCATCCATTGCCTTGGTTGCGCGAGAATTAGCTCATCATCATGGAAACACGCTCAAAAATCATTTTTATTGCTCAAAGGGTGTTTACAAAGATGAAATGGGAGAAACAATGATAAAACATTGATTTTCTTTTCTCTCCCAAAAACTCTCCCCAAATGTGCTCTCTAGATCTCTATTTATACACAAAAATACACATCACTCAAATATATTCTTCCATAACTCCAAAATCTTCTTCTTTCTAATTAAAAATATCTTCAGAATTTTTCATTCTCTTTATTCTATATATTTCTTTACTAAACCCATATCTTCTTTAATTCGCAGAATAAAATCCAAGATAAAATCTTCTAAGGATATCTTTCTTGTTTAATACAAGATAACTTCCTTTTTCTTCAAAACTTCATGTTTGTAAGGCAAGAAGATATTCTTATCTTAAAGATAATAAATCCTTTAGCGTTGAAACCAAATTTCCCACCAATTTTTTCTTCTCAAATCAAGGAAGAAGATGGAGCCCCCTTAACCAGTAATGGGTGCGATTAGCAGTTGGTTCCATCGAGTGCCCCTTATCAGTTAGGTGCCCCTTATCCAAAACTGAGAGTCCGAATAACATGTATCCTCCGGGTGCCTATACCAACTTTTCGAGCCGAATTTTCCAAAAATGTTTATTTTCCAAAAATACCTACAAACACATAAAACACCATAATAAGTAGAAAATCGAGTACCAACAATACTGAAAATTGAGGACAATTTGGTCACAAAAATGTGTTTATCACGGGCTTGATGAATTTGGCTTTTAGTAGCCGCTCTATCTCTTCTTTTATTTCCAGAGTCGTAGATCTGGGGAATTTGCGACTCCTTTGTTTCGCAGGATTAAACTCGGGTGATAATCCGAGGTTATGGGCTACAAGGTGTCTATCTAGTCCCAGCATCTCGTCGCAATCGAAGGCAAAGACATCCTTGTATTCTTTGAGTAGCAAAATCAGTGCTTCTCACTCCTCTTCGTCCAAGCTTTTGTTGATCATAACGTGGCAATTATCTTCTTGTCTTCTGATGTTGACTTCCTCTATGTCGTCCATAGTGAGGTCCCCTGGTGTTCGCTCTTCTGCGGCTGTGGGTGTTGCCTCTGCAAGCTGGTTTCGAAACTCCTCGTCGTTGATCGTGATATAGGGTAATTCGATCAAATCCTGATTGGTATTTTATGAAGGAACCTCCACTTTTTCGCTTACTGATGCTACGACGTGGTCTTGCTTATCCGCGGGTGTTCCTTCGGCTAGTTGTTATAATCGGTATACGTGCCCTCCATCTGGTTTCGATAAACGCTGGAATCTGGGCTCCCCTTATTGCTTCCTCTTGCTTTCTATAGGGAATACCATCCTGGAGGGGATGAATAAAGACTTAGCGGGTTCTGGCTTTTCTTCTTCCTCCCATTTAGGGAGCGGGGTAAGCTGTACCTAGGGTACTTCGTCTGACTCCTCGTATACATTGTATAAAATTTCATCCACTATGTACGCTTCCTCAGGGTCGAAAGGGTTTCTTGTTGCGGGAATTAGGTATTGCTTTCCTCCGATGTTGGTCTTTACACACTAATGGTAGGTCGAAGTCACTACCTTATGGTTGAGAATCCACCCCCTTCCCAATAGTACGTGGAAAGTGGTGTCATCTTCCAGGACGTAGAATGGTGTAAGTGCTCTGATGGACCGACCCTCATGACTAAGTTAACGATCCCTATGGCTGTTTGAAATGTACGCTGAATCCTCTTACAATAGTATTTTGTGCCCTGATCGCTGATCGTTGTACCCCTAGGATATCCAACGTGTGCTAGGAAATCAGATTCATAGACGCGCCTCTATCAACAAAGGCTCTTTTTAGTGGATGCTTGTTGATGTGCACGGTTAGCTACAAAGGTCTGAGGTGCTCCCATGGGTAACAGATATCCTCATCTGCAAATACGATCGCTTCTTTGGGAAAAGGGTTTTACAGTTTTCTCGTTGCGATGACTGCTATGGATTTGGATGCCTCTTTAATTTGGTCCTCGCTGAAGCCAAGGGAATCAAAGAACTGTTGAGCCAGCAGTGTTTTGGCGATTTTTCTAGCCACGCCATCCGTATTTGTGAATGAAGGGGTCGCCATCTCGACTTCACACGCCAACTCATTGTCGTATTCCCACAGCTTCCATACATCTCCGCTTGGGTCATGGGAGAGCATCATAACTTGGTGTTGGGTCGTTTTTCCTTCGGGGTTGCCCATTTCAATTTCGCCTACTTCCAGCTTCTTCTGAAAAAATTCTCCGGAGGTTGTAACAATCGACCGTGGGTGATGTATTCTTCGATGATAATGACAGTACATGGCGTCGTTCTTATCAAAGGTGTTAAATTCTGCTTTTGGAGGAGGTAGTTGGGTTTCTTTATTCGCCACCCATTGTTCCAAGAATACCCAGATTTGTTCCTCGCTACATGGAAAAAGGGGAGGGAATCCCTGCAACTGTCCTTTATATTGTTGGCTCGCTTGCGCATTCCAACCTACTTGGCTGTTGTTCGTGCAGGTGTTTCGCGGTGCGGTTGATACAGAATTAACTGTATTACGCCAGGTATAGTCTGAGTTATACTCCTCCATATAGTCGGAGACCCTTTACGAGGCTTCCTATAGCTTGATGAAGTTTGGGAACCGGAAGTTTACCAGACTCTTCTTAAACGATGACGTCATTCCTCGTACACAGATCTCCACCAAAGCCTCCTCTTTAATATCCTCATAACAGTCTAGTGCGAAATGGTGGAACCTGGTAATGTATTTTACTATCTCCTCTCTTATGTGTTGGCCACATTTGCTTAAGTGTATGGTTGTGACCTTCCTCTTCGCTAAATAAAATTTTCGAAGGAAAAGGGCCGACATTTCCGACCATGAACTGATGCTCCCCGGATTTAATTTGTCATAACAAGAGAACGTCGTGTCGATTAGCGATTTTAGGAATTCTCTTAGGAACATCTTCCCGTTAGTCGCGCGATCATTCATGAGAGATAAAAACCGGCTAAGATGCTCGCGTGCATTCCCTTGACAATTGTATACCTTGAATTTTGGTGAAATATAGTCTTCTGGATACTGAGAATCCGTAACTTCAGAGGAGTATGGGCTGTCCATGAAGTCGTAATTGTCTTGTTTTACTACTCGGTAGTTTGCTTCTAAGTATTTAGCCGTCGCTTCTTGCGTCATGGTCACAGGTACCTCTTTTTCCTCTCCAGCGTCTTCAGACACTCCTTTTGCGTTCTGCTTGGCACTGACTTATTTTAACAACTTCCTCAGATTAGGTTCCCTTCGAATGTGTTCATCTAGTTCCTTCTGCATTTCATGTGCAGAATGGTGTGTGGATGTCGTGCTTCCGACCTGTTGTTTTTCCTTCTCTTGCAGGGCGTCTGGTCTTCTCCCTTGTGTAATTGGATCTGATATTATCCCTGGTCTCTCGCCCTCCTGGTTGAATGGTGGGTTGCTCAACTAGTTTTCCAGCGCGCTTGCATTAGCACCTCCTGGGTGTGTCATGGTGAGCTACGCACGAGCCTCCAGGTGTGGTCGCCAAATGTTGAGGGGTGAATATGATTTTGGTCCTACCCATCCTAGTCACACCTCATGATCTCACTTAATAGGAATTGTAAGAGAGAGAGAGTTGTCTTTTCATTGTACCTTGTCCTTCTTTATATAGACTTCATAAAACCCCCTCCTTTTATGACATCATGCCACATGTCCTAATTAAACCTCCTTAATTACTATTAATGCCATTCTTTCCTTAATATAACCTCCTCTTTCTTCATTAATCCCTTCCTTATCCCTCTCGTTTCATGGGTCTTTTCTCATTGGACTTGGGCTTTAGTCCCCATGTCTTTTCTTAGGCTTGCCTTCCCCTTTGGGGGAACCCCAAACCCGTTAAGGGATATTATTTTTCATGTATCAAAAATCCTCATGATTGAAAAAATTAACACTCAAGATATCAAAAATAGTGTTGAAAGTGATGCGAAGTTGGGTAGCTCACCATTCCTAGCCGGAATTGACGTTCGGTGACACACACTCTAAAAGGACTTTTTAGATAGTCACAAAAAAAGAAGGTCGGTGCCTCGATTGATGTAAAAATAGGTAGTATCCACTAAAGGTGATCACAACTCTAATACCAAATAACTTTGTTGCACCTAATTTTCCCACCGGCATGGTTAAATCCAACTTTAACGCTCAGACAAACAAGAAACCCGATTGTGTTCTCCAGTACTTCCAAGTTAAGTTATTTTGGTCAGACTCTTTATGTAAACATAGATACAAGCATGCTAGTGACTCTAAAATCTCTACAAGTTGGAGGTTTTATGCAAACATTTGCAAAGATTTTAATTAATAATTATTTATTTATTTTTTTGAAAACTTTATTTGAAAAGTGAAAAGAAAATACTAAAAACTCTAAATGCAAAATACTCCCCAAACCTAAATCTAATATTGTCCTCAATGTTTCAACATAAGAGCAGAATTACAACAACATACCATGAGAACCATGCCGAGTTAAGGGTGTAAACGGATGCGGATAGGGCACTATCTGCATCTGATCCGAAAATATCATATATTATCCAAATTCGATTCAAAATACGAACGCATATAATAGTTTTCGCTTCGAATTCGTATCCGAATTTCTATTCGGATATCGGATAATTATCCGATCCGAAACCACAAGAAAAAATAATAATAAAATATTTTTATTTTTGCACAAAATTAAAGTTTACATAATAAAAATTAATTAGAATTAGAAGTATTATTTATGATTTTTAATAAATTTAACAAAATGTCAAAATATAAAGAAAAATAAAAAAACAGATATGATCTACACTTTCATAGGTTTAAAAAATATATATACTCATACATAAATTAGGGATACGGATATTTCGGATGTGAATACCTCAATATCCGAATTCGTATCCGATTAGTTACATTTTCGGATAAAAAAATCCGGATCTCCGAATCCGAAAACTATTTTTGAATAATATCTGATATTTCGAATGCGAATTCGAACGAATACCGGAGTTTTCGGACATCCATTGACACCCTTATGCCGATTAGAGAAAGGGAAGAGATTACCGGCATGTCGGCGAAAGCAAGATTGGAGCTTCATTATTCAAGGCTAGAATCCAACATTGTCAGCTGATATCATATTGGATTAGCACAATATATACAAGATAAATGGAGACTCAACTGACTGAAGATAGAAACTATTACCTATTGGATTATACAATGATGATTCACCATATACCAACAATCGAAATACTTGAGGATCAACCCAAAAGACGACATGTAAAGATTTTAGTAGCCTCACACAATAATGACATGACAAGATTTTAAGTGAGGCTGCTAGGCAAAATGAGCCACCCCAAACCTGGAATTTTCAACGAATACGCTTTTGTACACAAAATCTTGCAATTTTAGGGATTCATCATGCAAAAGGTCTAATTCGAAATGGACTTTGTCAGGGTAGGGCAGAGAAACACATTCCAATTGTGGCTCCTTAAAAACATTATACTTAGCTGCAAAATAGTCCAAGAGGACTTGGGAGGTACACAATTCCAATCCTAGATTAGGTATTCTTAGAAAAATTGGTTTTGCAATTTTGTTACAAACCAAATCTAAATTAGGTGGAAGAGTCTCTGTTTGTGACTGGGAATCATAAGCGTCTAAGTTATGTTCATTTTTAGGCTGAAAAGTATCACTACGCAATCTAGTTTTTCCCCAATCAGAAACAAATAGTGCTTTTTCATGCTCACGGACACTGAAAAAATCATCAAACCCCAATTCAATATCATCATCATCCAAAGGTTCAGTCTCATGCATAGAAAACTCAGAAGAGACTTCATATTGTGACCTAGGAAGGTAGTCAGACACATCAAATATATTTTCATGCATAAGAACATTAGTGTCAACAGAAAATTCAACCTTCCCCGAGTCAGGCACAGGTTGTGTGTCATGCTCTCTTTCACAGAATGACTGCACAGGTTCCAAATCAATAACCATATCACCCAAAAATTCATTTTTACAAATACGAAAATCAGAAGAAGCATTAATAGAATCTAATATCTCAGAAACATGGGATTTCGTAAGAACATTCTCAGAGTATTCGTTCTTTTCCAACATTAAATCATTATCATCATCATCATCGTAACAAAGATGCAGTTCCCTATTAAAAACTATAGCATCTCTAGTCGACTCAGTCACCTCCAGGTTACGTTCATATTCAATATTAGTAGTCTGAGTAGGAACATAAACACTATTTTCAAATTTTATTTTAGGACTAACAATCATTTCATCCTGAAATTCCTCCCTTCCTTAATTTTGTAAACAAATCATATTTATTTTTAGGAATGTATTAAGCTGATCAATGGAGGGAGAGTCTTCAACAATGGGTATCCTCATTTCATATGGATATTCAATACCTGGTTGAGTATGAGGGTAACTACAGAAAGGAAATTCAGAAGCATTGCTATATAGTTTATCATGCAATAAATTCAATTCAAACCTAGCATTATTTTGTTCGATGAGTATGAGATTTTCCTCCATAGATTGCCTACAAGAGGTCGGGGAAATACAAAATTGTTCTACTTCCCATAGTGTTGATTGGTACATGTGTGCATGGTCGTTAGGGTCTATAATATGCGGAATGCAACCTTCGAAAGGTTGATAATAGTCCCAATGACTACCAACATCATAATCCGTGGGCATTTCATAGTTTGGATTTTCATGGCCTTCTCTAGATTGCCTAAAAGTATGCATTTCAGGGAAGTGCTCAGTTAAATGATTTGTGCAGCCACATAAGACGCAAACGGAGAGTTCAACTTTCCTAGATGACATACATGTGACAGATTTATCATATTCGTGCATCTCTAAAGCAGTGATTCGAGCCTCTATTTGATCCAAAAGTGATGAATGTATGAGTTGGGCACTGTAAAGATGTTTATTTTCACCCTGTGGTGGATGACATGTGGGAATAGTCATTAGGGTCCATGTATATTGAGGCTCGGGACTATGAAAATGTCCATAACAATCCATGTATATTAAGGCTCGGGACTATGAAAATGTCCATAACAATCCCTATAACTATTGACATCATGGTCTGTTGAAAACTCATAACGTGTAGCATGTTCTTGTGCAAGTTCTATAATGGATTTGTGCGATGATTTCTCTACCAGCCCAAAATCCTGACATGATCTCTTTTCTTTTTCAGAATAAAACGAAACCACTAGGCCCTAAATGCTCCTAACAAATCCTAAACAGAATGATACATGCAATATATATATAAGCTACAAAATGATACACACTGTACACGATCATAATAATAAAAACTAACAAGAAAAATTAAAGATGTTGATGTTGTAACAATGGTAGGGAGCTGTGACGTCTATCTATCCTGAACTGGGTTTTTATTAGACTATGGAAATTCAAATATGGTTAACTAACAAGAGACCTACCCGTATTTGCTAAAAAGATATATAGCTCAGTTTTCAAATCCAATATCGAACCATTCAGGCTAAGAAAATACAAGGTATAGATATCATTTTGTTGTAATATTTAAGAAACTTACCTCCGGTGCGTATCCGGAAGAAGGCTACTCGGAACTGAAATGTTCCCCCTTTTCTTTTGAATATCTTTGTTATTACCTTTTTTTTTGTAGTATTTCTCTAACAAGAACAACTCCAGCGGCATCTTACTGTAGGAAGCACAGATTTGCCTCCCTTTTCCTCTATTCTTTAACTTGTACAGCAGCTTGCGAGTACCTGATAAGATCAAGAAAACCGTTTAGTACCCAAAAATAACAGAAGTATGTACACTAATCTATCACTACTAATCAGAAAATTAACCGGTATATCACAATGTTACGGCAACTTAGATTTTTAAACAACGGACAAAAAGCTATCCTATATTTAAATAATTAACGACAACTACTTATATTAATGTATATGAACTACAACCATTTATGAGAGACTATCGATTATTATGCAATCTATATATAAACTAATCAGTACTAATAGTTACAGGACAAAGACAATGTTAAATCAAAATTCAAATGCTACGGGACAAATTACAAGTGTTAGAACCTAATAATTTAAACCAAAAAGAACAAATTTATGTACTAGCCGAGGGAACTAATAACCTACAGCAGCAGAACTATGAGAAGCTACGACAAATTCTTACTATGTGATCTATATACATATAAAGTAGTACAACTAGCTACAGGACAAAAACAATTAGTAACCCATAAGTAAATTACTGACACTAAGACACGCTAGCTTTTTGATTCTTAAACAGCTGGTGCACTACCACTATTTAATCCTAACATTCAACTACAGAGAAAAGTTTTGTATAAAGAAATCAAAGAAGGCACTATTTACTGAACGTGAGTGCCTCAGATTGTGGAGCACTAAACTAAGCCTAGCTAAACAAGTAAAAACAAAAACATAAGTTCAGATATGGGAAAACAAAAGCTACAGACTGCGAAAGTATTATGACTAAGTTACACTGCAAAGCAAAAATCATAACCTAAAACTGTTCTAACCTTCTAACCTACGGAACCAAAACAATTAAACCAAAATACAAGTTCCGTAATAAAGTGCTATGAAATAAACAAACAAGATACAATAAAATCAAAAACACTGGAGAAACTAAAAAAATATAGGCAAAGATTGAATCATTACCAGATTTTTTATTTTTATTTTCTTTATGTAAATAAAAATAAAGAATATATGCAATCCTAACAAAAAAATCAGTAAAGCAACACTAAAAATTCAACCACACCGCTACCAGGTCTCCGGCAGCGGTGCCAAAAACTTGGTAGGTCTGGAAAGTAGCCTACGACTATGTCTAACTGCAAGTGCACAGTATCGATATGCAACACAGGACAAACACAGGTTGATCCTCAGGAACAAGGTGGGTGTAGGGTTGAAGCTATGGTCTTACTACTAATGATTTCTAACAAGGAGCAACAAAAAATGGGGGTTTTGAATCGATACGACAAGATGTTTGAACGAGATTAAAACAATAAACAAATGCGAAAGCAAAGATTGTTCCACACAAGCAGGTAACTAGGGTGCTAGGGCAATCGAATCCACCATTTAACCTATACTAAGCCAATTTAATTTCAGTACTATTCTTGTCCCTTATATAGACACCGGTGAACTTCTAGGCTCTTCCGACTATCCAGATAGCAGTGAAGATTCTAGTCTGCTGCACATCAAAGGGTAATTTCAGGAGGATGGTTTAGTGTTACTAAGATAATTACCTAATCCTAGTAATAGTTGTCCTCTCACAAAACAACTAACCGCAGATCAATCACTTAGATGATTAAACAATCCTGATATGTATATTCTAGTCGCAACTAAGGTGTCCCTCTGAAGTACTAACTGTCTGATTAAAGCACAACTAGTCAAAGGATCGAATAATATAAACATGAGTTGCAGCACAATCAACATAGTGTTGTTCTAACTACAACGGATACATGTTATACACTGTGAGAGCAGAAAGTTGAAGTGTTCATATTATATTTATCCAAAACATTATGGCACAACAAGAACAATAAAAAGATTGAATTAAACTTAGCAATAGATTAATGGTTTTATCTAAACCCTAACTATGAAATTAGAACATCATGGAGATAATAAAATCAAACATAAACTACTGCTTTGTGCACCGGCTAATTCGGGCATGCTTTTCTCTCTACAATCTCCTCACTATTTATAAACAATTTTACTCAATTCCTCTATAATTTGATAATTGGAGAATACCCACTCACCCAAAACTCGTTTTCTGACGAACCCCTTCTGCAATTCAACTTTACAGCTCCTTGATTTGATGTTCAACAGCTGTGAAGAAACCCTAGTCTTATCTCTCTCAATCATAGCTTCTAGGGTTATGGTTTTTGATAAGGGAGAAGATAAGATGGAGATAGATATAAACTAGGAGATTGATTGAAGGAGGATGAAAGGGTGGATGTAATCATAAATGGCCGAGGATGGAGTTGATTGATGGAGGTGAACTGGAAGTTTTGCAGAGCTTGTAGGGAAGAAGAAAATGAAGTGAAGGTGTGTTTGGTTTCTGCTCGTACAAGGGGAGATAATAGGCTAGGGTTTTAGGCAAGCGTATCACGATTTGATGCATCGGTTGGAGACGTCGTCGGATGCTTAGTAGCTATATCAAATCCGACGGCTCAGGATGGAAACGGGTTTGGGTCTTAGATATTGGGTTTTATCTCTTGGAAGATCTTCTTCTAAGCCCAAATCTTCTTCAAAGCTAATATCTCAAGCCCACACCTACTTTTGGGTCTTGCAAACAACATTCTTCACTTGCGGATGAGGTGCAAACAATATTCTTCACTACCTTCTAGCGTGAGTATTTGTTGTTTCTCTTCCATCGTCACAAATTCTATGCTCTTTTCGCTTCTCTATTCATCAAGCTTTATTTAGTACCTAAAAACACAAAGTTAATTAGCAAACGTATTTATTCTTGAAAACAATGGAAATGCGAAATTTGGGATAATATACGATTTTAAAGCACAAAATATGAGATATTGCCAATAAAAAGGTTTAGAAATATGCATTATTTGGCACTCATCACCAATTGAAAACACGGGGGTATAACAACCACACCCAATATTTCGTTCGTCAATCTGTTTGGACTAAACTTCAATTCCAAGAGCACCAACTTAAAAGTGAGACTCAATCAAGAAATATATCAAATAGCTTTATCTCTTTCTCAATACAATCAGTAAATCAACTAGATAGAAATATGTGAGACTGATTGATATGAGAAGAACTCGGATGATACCAAAGACCAATGGCCGAGTGTCAATCAAGTTTTATCCAACAATTAAGTTTGGATTTATCAACTGATTGAACTACCCACAACCTATGATATTTCAATTATATAAACAAATATAATACGAGAAAACAAAATAACACTAGATAGAACACCACATAGTATTAACCCGTTACAGACTCTGGCCTACTACAGGTTAACGTCGGATTGGAATGTATTTGATCCCTAACCAAGTCTCACACCGATTAAGGTACAGTCATGTTCCTTACACTTCTTGAATCCCATCAGAACTCTGCGCACTTTATTCCCTTAACTGATCTCACCCACAACTAAGAGTTGTTACAACTCAAAGTCGAAGAGTTATAAACGAATATATCTCCCACATATATGTCTATCCTTTATTCTTTTTATTCCGTCTTTTGATACAAAGATCAAGGTGAACATGAACCAACTAATAATCCGGTCTTATATTCCCGATGAGTAGCCTAGAAATATTAGTCACCTCACAATAACCTAAGTGATTAACAGAAGAAGATATTGCGAAATTATAAAAGTCTGAGACGAATAAATGTTGCGATTACTTTTTATATATTACCTATCAGAGATAATTCTCGAGTAAATATTAGAGAAGATAAAACTCAATATGATATAACAAGTAAGATCAGAATACGCAACTACAAAGAAAATAATTGGATCTGGCTTCACAAATCCCAAGTGAAGTCTTCAAGTCGTTAACCTAATAATGGTTTTGAAAAAACCTAGGTTAAAGGAGAATCGACTCTAGTTTACAACTAGGACACACGAGCGTGTCAGAATTAGGTTTCCAACTGCTAGAGTTCTCCCTTATATAGTCTTTCAAATCAGGGTTGCTTACAAACAAAGCTAAGAAAGCTTAATAACAAAGAAATTGATATTCAGCGTTAGATGAACTGATGATTTAAGATTCAATCTAAGTCTGCTTAATTAGAAATTAAGAAATCAATCTCCACTCTTAGATGGTATTAGATTGATACACACAATTGAAATATACCTATATCTAAATATGGATGAACCTTACCCAAAGGTGTATGCCTTGTTGGCTCAATAATAGTTAACCGAAGTTAGCCATATTAACACTTATAACTTAGCCATATTCATCTAACATTTCTAGATCAAATATGATGATCAATCAATCATGATAGATAATTGATAGACACATTTATGTGTCTAATATATCTCATTTGTATATATTATTAGTGCTCGATTTTGTACTTATTATGGTCTTTTATGCTTTTGTAGGTGTTTTTGGATAAATAAGGCTTTGCGGCAAAATTGGCTAAAAATGTGGCCCTTGGATTGCCGTTGGTAGTGTACCGGAAATACCCCGGAGGAACCCTGAAAAAGTGCAGAAAACATCCCAGAAGAATTGCTAAAGGCACCCCTAATTTGGATAAGGGGCACCCCATTTCAGGGCATGTACTAAAGGGACACCGGAACTGGATAGGGGGAGGTCATCTTCAAAATTCAAAACATAAATTGGCGGGAAGAATTGGCTGCAGCAACAACAGTTTTGGAGTTGAATTCTTAGCGAGTTCTGAGGAGATTAAACGGGTGTATTTGGTACCTACGGACTCTAGAAGACATAACAGCCCTGATGCAATCGTCTAGACCCATCCAATTGGGCTGGATAAGTCGGAATAATTGACCAAAGTCCCAACAGGATACGGCTTCTCTGTTTAGAGTTTGGGATTGGTCAGAGAGATTTATGGGATATTCTTGCGTGGATATATACCAATTCAGTTCATTCCAAGTCAGAGAATAGTTTGGATACGAGAGAATAGCCAACAGAACCACGTGAATCAACAGGAAAGTGATTTTTCTCCAAACTGCCCGAGAAGAATAATGAGATTATTCTCATATTTGATCGAGTTTCTAGGGAGTTGGATAGCTATAAATAGCTGTGTTTTCATCATAGAAGGGTTAGAAAACCTTAGGAGAGAGTTTAGAGTCCATGAGAGCCGAGGAGAAGCGATTACAGAGAAGACAGTGCTGCTGCCGCTGCTGCCATTGAAGAGCTTCAAGAACACGAATAACAGACTCACATAGTCAGTCGTTCTTTAGCAGTCTTAAATAACAATACCAATGTCGTTCTTTTACAGCAGTAAAGGCTTATCGTTTACAGCAGTCTTCAATAGCACTTACCCCTTTGTAACAGTGACGCTGTAACACTTCTACGGCGTTGCTAATTCCCGTTTCATCTTATATACATCAATAAAAACACCTATTTTAGCCATGAATTTATCTTGTGAGTGTGTTTTTGGGATGAGGAGCTAAACCCAATCCCAGGGGTGATGGAGGAAGCCATTCTTCCAAAATTTATGTGGTAAAATTCATTTAAATTTATTTATGCAATCCTTTTATGATTAATTGCACCGACTGAAAATTGAATAAATGATTTTTATTAATTAATTGTGTTTTCTCTTGATGAAATATGCTTGGTTTATTGCTTTTGATATTTCATGCTTGCGATTAACAATGGATGTTTTGAAAATCTGATTTAGGCAATGATTAGAATCACAATTGTTTTTGATTTGAATTATAATGTCTAGAATTGCATGATAATAATTATTATTGAATCACATGAATTTTGGTGAATGGTGAAATCCTAAACCCTGGTCTTTCCATAATATTTACTTCACCTTTGAATTTAATTTGTTTTATCTTTATTTTTATTAAGTCTAAAAATTATTTCCTTCACAAGTCTGAAAAGAACCCAGTTTTTACCACAACTACAACAACTTTTGGAAAACCACCAAATTTTTGTTTCAAGTGAGTTGCTCAAATGTTTATCAACTCATAGAAATATATATATATGAACTATTTGAAACAAAATCGGTTTGGTTTGTAATTGTACAAAGTACTTACACAAGAACCAATTCATGAACATAATGCCACGGTTTGCAAAACTAGTTCACATACCTTATTCCATTATTGTTATAGGGACTTTAGTTTGCAAAATAACCCGAGTTAATGAGTATGAAAATCATATTTTACCGATTTTAGAACTTGACCATTGTGTTCGCGAACCAAGTACACGAACCAAAGTTCCGAAATTTGGTTTTGTTCAGCCGTTCGCAAATAGGGTATGAAAACAACAGAGCCGTACTTGGCCTTTGTCTAGCCGTTTGAAAAAAGGGTACGCGAACAACAGTTCCGGACCTTTTCACAGGTAAACCAGTTCGCAAACAAGGTTCACAAATAATAGTTCCGTACCTGAACTAGACTTCCACAGTGCACATACAAAGTATACATACTATGATATATCCAGATATTGGTAATCGTTTTAAAACTCTCATTTAATCATTGAAACATCCTTAGAAGACAACAATGGTAATCTTACACATACTACTAGCTTCAAGTAATTTTCAAGTGATTAATCGATCAATACTAAACTTCCCAAGTTAACATCAAATGACTGTCTCACACAAATCATGTAAGATGTTCAAGGTAATTTTCACATGATCATCTTTGACTTAATATATATCTTCCAACAAATAAATTGTCTCCAATGAAACTCGTCAAGTATATGATGAACTTAGATAAAGCTTCCAACAGATATTTCAATAAATGGATGAACGAGATAAACTCAGCTCGAAATATCAAATGTGTATAAAGTAAAAGTCTATATAGCTATACGACTTAGTCTCTTTAGAAATAGAACATAATAGACGTCTGAGTGATAGATAAGTTTTAGTCTCCACATACCTTTTGTTGATGAAGTTCCTCCAAGCTCTTCAGTAAATCTTCTTCTTCAAGTGGTAAACTCCGTGAAGTCTAAAGCTAAAATACACACTTCTATCCTGATCCGAGACATAGCTATAAGTAGATTAGAAATCAAATATATTGTTTTTATCAACTAAACTTGACAAACAAGCTTGATATAGTAACGCTTGCGAGTTCGACTGAGCAGTGCTCTAACAATCTTGATGTGTTAATCAAATTTCAAAGATTCATCTAATGGTGGATAATGTTTGCTTGGTTCAAAATCTCTCTTAGCTTAAACCTAAATCAACCTATACTTTGAAAGTCAATATAAGGGAGAACCTCAAGCAACTGGAATTTTTGAATCCATGACACTATCTTTGGTGTCCTAGTTGTAAACTAGAGTTGTCCTCTCCCTCAAACCCTTTTTAGGTGTTGATGGTGGTTTTTAGTACAGGGAGAAAACTATAAAAGTCTATCTACCTGACCCGGCATCAGATGTAGTAGACATTGATATGTCTATATTCTGCAGGGAATTTGTAGAATATATCAAAATATGATGTGTGTCTATGTCTCTCTTCATATTGAAACTCAAGCTCCCAGATGAATTGTTCACTAGTATAGAGAATAATTAGTATATAAGCTCCTAGATGCATTACTCACTAATGCTGGAGCCTGCCGAGTATTTTTCCTATGCTATGTTCCCCGGCCGAACCTTTAATATTGATATGGCATGACAATTTGTGTTCACTCGTAGCAGAGTAACACGAATTTCCAAGTATCAAGGTCAAGGTCCTTGCATAAAAATACTCAATCGGAAAGCATACTGCTCTCTGGCAATAAACTTAAAGAACTCTGTTTCAGCACATGTAATTCAATCGATTTTGTGATAATTCACAAGATTCAGATATTACCCTGACTAATTTGCAAAAATTAGGGTTTTGTGCCCTGTGCAGTATATTAGATCCCGCCGGTCGAAATTAAGCTTAGGAGAACTAGGCAATTAGTCCGCCATATATTAGTAGGTGCAAAACCCTACCCAAAATCAGAAAATAAGGAATAAAAGGATTCGCAGAATAAGAGCAAAAACAAAGAGAGGTGTGGCCATGCCATAGGCCAGCCGGCGCCACTTGAAAGTGACCACACCCCATGTTTCCCAACCGGCCCCTGTATCCCGTTGACCAATCAGGTCGCCTTAAACCCGCCACACACACATGAATTTTGGCTGGGCCCATACTTTCCGGCCTTATTTGTCATCGACCAATCAGGTCGCTTTAAATTCGCCACGCGCGCTGGAAGTGTGGCCACGCCCATGCTTGGCCGGACCCTCTTTTTATCGACCAATCAGGTCGCTCTAAACCTACTACAGTATTAAAAGAGGCAAAATTGCGCCAGATGGTCACAATGCCAATATGGATTTCCAAAACCGCGCCATGCTAATGGCATACCAAACGTACATGCCAAACGTGCCATCCCGCTCCCATGCTAATGGCATGCAAAATATGCCATGCCGCGTCAATGCACTAAACGTGCATGCCAAACATGCCAAACGTACCACTTTTCCGCAGCAGCATGTCGAACGTGCCAACGTGCCATGAATTGCGAGCCTATGCGCTACCCACCTTATGTTCGTGGCCAACGCCATAACAGACTTCAATTAGGGTATCCTAATCAGAAACACGACCTTGCTTTAGTGGCGTTAGTCGAAACCCTAATTTCTAGTCGTGGCCCAAATCACGCCACTTCGGGCCCCACAAAATGCCACGAGCCATGTGGGACATAGGAAACCCTAAGAATAGCGCCATACCATAGCCACACATAGCAACCCTTTCTCTTGTAGCCGTTTCCACATTATAGCTTTGCTATAGTTCCTTTGGCATGGCTATGACAGTGTTTGCACAAAAAACGTCATTGTGTCGCGGCCACATGCCACACACACTAATTAGGGTTTCGTCATGCCAAACCCTAATTTAGGTAAAGTTGCTGCGCCAACCAAGCCAAGTAATGCTACCCAGAGCATGGGATTTATGTGGAAACTAAAGCCAATGTTTCCGAAGCTATATTTGGGTCTAACACCAATATGCCACATTCCAGCCTTGGCCATGCCGCCAAGCCCTAATTTTGGCCACGACGCCAAATTCTAGCCTTGGCCATGCCGCCAAGCCATAATTTTGGCTACGGCGCCAAATGCTAGCTTTGGCCATGCCACCATGTCACTGGCATGTGCTAATGGCTCTACTATGCTATTAAAATATGCCAACGGAATGCGGCCATAATCAATGGACACCCTCTCACATGAATTACAATCTCAGCCATCCAAATTGACAGGCCTAATAACATCACAGAATTGACAGGCCTATGACAAGTTTTAGGAGACCAACAAGCCTAATAACATCACATGCTATTCTCTTGCGGCAAGTCTCCTGACTTTGACTCGCCACACATGGCTATCTGCTACTTAGTTGGCGTACAATTAATCAGAGTAGCCAGGTCTTGTACACAAGACCCACTCAGCAATATGCTACACTTTTCCACACTCGAGACATCAAATATGTCACAAACTGGGGGATGCTCATCAGGGTATTAGTTTAGAGTTTTATAGCGTGCGGCGTGCAACACGTCCATCATAAGAAAGTGTCAAGAAAACAGGGAAGTTAGTGGCGGCAAGAAGTAGTGGGTGTAGACAAACCCTTTTCCTTCATAGTGGGAACGTGGCTTCTGGCATTTACACATTACCCCACTTCTCCATCACTCAACGACTCCCACTTCCTACGAGACCAGAGTGCGTTCAGTTATGACTTGTATAAATAGGTTTCACCTATTTCGACCAAAAAACAAGTTTTTGGTTAACAACACCACAGTATCCAGAAAACACCAAAGAACTGATAGCTTACATTCCACAAGCCAGTTCCACATTCTGATACAAGTCACAAAATAACCACACCTTCAGAATTAACCATTCTGGTCTCAATACCTTCTTCGCTTCCTGAAAAAGCGGTGGTCTAACAACACCACCCAATATTTCGCTTAGCAATCTGTATGGACTAACTCCTAATTACTTTCTAGAGAATCAACTAGACAGACAGATTCAATCTAGGTAAAAGTATCTCAAGGAGTTAATATCTCTCTCTTGTTTTGATTTACTCGAGCTAATAGAAATCAACGAGTCTTTAATCAAACACCAGGAATAACTTGGATGGTACAAAAGACCAATATCCAAGGATCAATCAATTTAAATCAACAACCAAAGGTTGGATATTCTAATTGATGATCTACAACACACAACCTGTATTATTTCAATTATAAAGATAAACAATATAATTCGGAAATAGAAATGACACAGACACCAGAATTTTGTTAACGAGGAAACCGCAAATGCAGAAAAACCACGGGACCTAGTCCAGATTGAACACACACTGTATTAAGCCGCTACAGACACTAGCCTACTCCAAGCTAACTTCGGACTGGACTGTAGTTTAACCCCAATCAATATCCCACTGATCCAAGGTACAATTATTCTCCTACGCCTCTGATCCCAGCAGGATACTATGCACTTGATTTCCTTAGCGGATCTCACCCACAAATAAGAGTTGCTACGACCCAAAATCGCAGGCTTTGACAATAAACAAATCTGTCTCCCACATGCAAGTCTATCAAAGGATCAATCTATCTCCCACAGATAAACCCTAAAGGTTTTGTTCCATCTTTTGATAATAATCAAGGTGAACAGGAACCAATCGATAATCAGGTCTTATATTTCCGAAGATTAACCTAGAGTTATCAATCACCTCACAACAATCTTAATTGTATGGTATCGAAACAAGATGTTGCGGAATCACAAACAATGAGACGAAGATGTTTGTGATTACTTTTTATATCTTGCCTATCGAAGATATCAATCTCAAGCCAATCAATTTGATTGTACTCGTACGATAGAAGATGCAAGATTAGATCACACAACTACGATAAAAGTAATATCGGTCTGGCTTCACAATCCCAATGAAGTCGTTAAGTCGTTAACCTGGTTTTATAAGAATAAAACCAAAGGTTAAAGGAGAATCGACTCTAGCACGCAAACTAGTACCACACGTAAGGTGTGGGGATTAGTTTTGCACAATACTAGATGTCTCCTTTATATAGTATTTCAAATCAGGGTTTGCAATCAATGTTAGCTTAGTAACAAAGCATTCAATATTCACCGTTAGATGAAAACCTGATTTAGATTCAATCTAATATTTCTCAACCGTTAGATCGAAAACTTAGCTTGTTACACACACTTGACAATGCACACTTATAGGTTTGTTAACCGTACCCAAACGTATGCACTTGTTGGTTCAACAATAGTTAACCAAAAGGTTAGCCATATGAGTATTTCATATCAACCATGTTCTTCTTCACCATATAACTAGTTCAAAAGACTTCAAATGAACTAGTTAGAGAGTTGTTCAATTGCAAGGAAATCTCATGTACTACACAAGACACAATTGAAGCAAAGATGATTTGATTCACTTGAATCGGTTCATGAACTTTTATAGCCACGGTTTGCAAACTGCATTCCGTAGTCTTTTTAAAGTTTAAGTTCAGAAATCATCTTCAGATATATAACCTTCTCAAGTTTGCAGACTAGGTTCCCGGACTTAAGTTACCGGGCAGAGTTTACAAACTCCAGCAGAAATTTTCGGGTTTGAGAACTTCGCCGGTTCACGGACTGGGTTCGCGGACTTAGCTTCACGCAAGTAGTTTGTCAACTTCAGCAGAAATTCTCGGGTTTGAGAACTTTGGCAGTTCGCGGACTGAGTTTGCGGACTTGGCTCACGCCAGTCTTCCGGTTCTCTTGATCAACAAAGTTCTCAAACTTTGGTTCAAGGAATAGGACTTATACATAAATGTGTTTCCTTATCAATGCTTATGTCCACCATTGGTTATGTAATCTAAACTCTCATTTCGATCATTGAAACATTCTTAGAGGACGTTATATAGTTGTTACACTATTTCTCGTCAAATCAATTTTCAAAGTGATTGAAACATATCATGACTTTCGTCACTAGGTAAAGATAAACTTGATCGAAGCGAAAAGCTTACCAACACATATTTCGAGATATAGATAGGCGAGGCATACTCGGCTCGAAATACCAAATGTGTATAATCCAAGTATATATATATAGTATCTGACTTCTTGTCTCAAAGTGTATGAGATACAGTAGATATACTTTTGAGTGACAGATAATTTCAAGTCTTCACATACCTTTTTGTCGAGAAGTTCCACCGGTTCCTTGAGTAGTTCTTCTTCTTGTATGATGAATCGGTATGAAGTCCTTGAGCTCAACTATACTTTTTATCCTAGTATGAGATTTAGCTATAATAGACTAGAAATCAAGACTTATAGTTTTGATCACTAACATTGACAAACATGCTTGAGATAGCAACGCATGCTAGTTCGACCGAGCAATGCTCTAACACTTCCCTCCCTAAGACCAACCCTTCACTTTCACTTTGTGACCGAAGCAAGCCTGGAACGGCCATTTCTTGGTTTAGGCCAGGATTTTACAGATTGATATCTCGAATCTAAAGTACTCCCGTGCAGTGCATTTTTTTAGGGTTTAGATTTTTTTCTCATCCACACACCCAAATTTACCAAAACCAACAGAAAATGTTTTTACCCACAAACATTAGGGTTTAGCGACTAAAAAGACTTCACCTAGGGATTCTTGAAGCCAGGTCCAACTATCCTTTTCTTGATTGTTCGAGTATCCTTATCTTGTTTTGATTGTTGAGATGCTCACTCAAAAAAAATAGATAGAAATCAAAAAGTTCTCTTTGTCTCGGACTTTGTGATTCCATAGGTTTAATACTTGTGAGGTGAATAATAATCTAGGCTGCTCTTCGGAAAGCATAAGTCCGGAGTTTTAGGTTAGCTAGACTTTTGTCTATTGTTATCGATTTTCCATTCTCACCTTGATCTACTATCAAAAAGTAAATCACATATAGGCTTATCTGTGGGAGGCAGATTGGTTTAAATTGTTCAATTAAGTTAAAGCAACTATTAGGCTGTAAAGGACGTCAGCTAAGGGAATCAATTACATGGAGTCTTGCTGGGATTCAAGAATTGTAAGGAGCATGACTGTAACTGAATTTTTGTGAGGGTTTAATTCAGTCTCAACTACATTCTATTCTGGAGTTATTTGTAGTAGGCTAGTGTCTGTAGCGGCTTAATACAGTTTGGTGTTCAATCCTGGACTAGGTCCCTGATAGACACATTTTTGTGTCCGATTTATCTCGATTCTATATATTGTTAGGGCTCATTTTTGTACTTATTATGGTGTTTTATTTATTTGTAGGTATTTTTGTCTAATAAACATTTTTGGAAAAAATTGGCTCGAAAAGTTGTCGGAAAGCACCCGGAGGACATTTGCTATCCGGACTCTCACTTTGGATAAGGGGTAACCTAATTACTAAGGGGCATCCCATTTCCAGGCAGTTGCTAATCACACCCTTACTCTGGATAAGGGGCAACCATCTTCAACATTCAAAAAAGGGATTTTGGCGGGAAAAAGTGTAGTTAAAGAGCAGTTTTGGCAATCGTGATTTGGAGGATTTTGAGGTCGATTAAACCTTTGATTTTCATAGGATAGACTCCTTATGGGTATAGGAATCTGATATGGGTGTTTAAATCGATTAGATTGGACTCAATCGACGGATTTTTCTCACAATAAGAAAATATGGAAAGTCACGCGTGTGACCTGTTTTAGGGAATTTTAGAGAGATTAAAACGCTGTAAACCTTCCCAAAGATTTGTACTATCTAAGGAAGAGTTTAGAATAAAAAGGAAAGCTCAAAAACGCGTAGAAATCCTAAAACAAGAAATTGTCGCAACTTGGCCGTGAAGAGAAGGAAAGAGATTTGGGAGAGATTTAATCGGTATTTTTGATATAAATAGATGTCTTGGGTCATATAGAAGAGGTGTCGAGAGTTTGGGAACCTAAGGAGAGCCAGAGAAGAAAAAATCAGAGCTTTACCAAACTCTGTTTCTGCTGCTGCTGCTGTTGAAGAAGAAGAACAGCTGAAGAACATTGACCCTCGGTAGACAGTCGCAGAAAAGTGTCGATGTTTAACAACTGAAGGAATTAAGCTTTTTCAGGGCAGTCTTATTTCAGGGCAGTCTTAAATCAGCGACAAAGCAACAGTTTTTCTGTAACAGTTCCATTGTAACAGCTGTTTTGCAACGCCAATACACTGTTCCAAACAGTCTGTGTTATTACTTTTCACTCTTTTAATCATCTTTTGAGCAACAAACACATATTTTGAGGTCATGATTAATATGAGGAGCTAAACCCTATTGCTGAGGCGATATAGGAAGCTGTTTTTCCAACAAAAAGTGGTATATTCTATTTTATCTTTTTATTTGTAATAATTATATGATTATTTTCCTTGAAATATTATTGAATATGATTTTTATTTGAGTGATTGTGATCTATTTTGATGGAGTATGCTCAGTTTTAAGACTTTTGATGCTTAATACTTGGTATTTACAATTATTACTTTTGAAAATCTACTTGTTGCAATATTTTAGAATCAAATTAAACAAGAAAATTGCATAAATATAAGTATTGGTTTAATCACTTTGAACTTGGAAAATAGTGGAATCTTAGCCTCAGAGTTTCTTTTAGTATTGATATCATCTTTGATTGAGTTTGCTATAATTTTTACTGAGTTTTCTATTTTAATATTTGGATTTAAGTCTGATTAATATCCTTCACAAGTCTGAGAATCGAACCACTTTTACCACTATCTACAAATCACATCAATTTTTGGCGCCGCCGACGCGGACTTGTTTTTAGGGTTTTAGATTTATTTATTTTTTTATTTATTTTTTGTTTTTTTTTGTTTTTGTCTTTTTTTATGTTTTTGGGTATTTATCTTGTGTCCACAGGTTCTGGATCATAAAGAAAATTGAGCCAAGGAGTTTGGTGATTTCATAAAGACTTAGAGCTAAAGATTAAAGCAAAAAGAACAGAAAACAAGAAAATTTTATATTTATTTTTTAGACAATTTTAGTTTAGGGTTTGTTTATTTTATTATTTTTGTAATTTTTCTTTATGTTTTTGGACTTTGGGACATTTTTTTTTTATTACCCTGCAGAAGGGTACTTTAAATATAAATTGTTTGCAGAGAAGGAGGACAATTACGATATTGTCTCTGCACCTTGGGTTCGTACACTAGACATCGGAGTCAGTGGCCCGAGTCGACTAAAACCTATTCATCTCCCGTCTGGAACGGGAGGTAAGATTCTAAACACTCGCGAATCCCCTGTCAGCGAGTTACTGGACTCCTTCGTATGCATATATGTTTAGGACTGAATACGGACATTTTCTAGTAAAGGGCAAGGCCTGGCCATACAAGATAAGGGTTCGGATTTCATCACCGTTCTCTTCTTGCCCGCTTTAGGAACACGTAACCTACGCGAACCTAAGCCTAAAATTTTGACTAGAACGAGACCGATAAGGTAACGAGCTTAACAGGAAAGTCATTCGAAAAATATTGGTTACTCTTTTAAGCATACTTCGAAGTTCTTGACGGTTTCTGTAAGTTGAATGCGTGACTGCGCCGCCTTGTAATACCGGTGAGGCCTTGGGTATCAAAGCTCCACCGAGCTTCCCTCGCCTCTATTCAACTTACGTTAACTCGGATTGATTCCAGAGGGGTTTGCTTAAATTGTAACGAATTCCCGTTCGAAGGATTAGAAGCTGGTCTAGAAACAATCTAAGTGGAGCCATCATGCTTTTTGTTTGCTAGAAATCAATAGGTTTGATTTGGTTGAGTCGGCCTTGATCTGTGTTTGCTTACCCTTCCAATTTAGAAAATTCTATTGTATGCCTGAACGTAAAAGAGACGCACTAGGTAGATTTGTTAAAGAGAAACCTAGTAGTTCGAAGCGTCTCGATTACCTTAATCTAGAAAGTCCGGCTTTTGAAGAGTCTGTTTTTGAACGTTCTTTGACTGAGGAGAGAATCCATGTTGCTCCGATAGCGCCAGAAATGGAAACTTTGAAAGCTTTGTTGAATCCAACAAGGACTACCCGTCCTTCGTGTATTAAGTTAGCTGAAACGGAGGCACCCTATGAACTGAAACCTGGGACCTTACAGATGCTCCCAATCTTTTTAGGTAAAGAAAATGAAAACCCTTATTACCATGTTAGGGATTTTGAGGAAATTTGTAGTACTCTAAGAATTAGAGGCTTAGATGATGATGCTTTGAAACTTAGGTTATTCCCATTTTCCCAGAAAGATAAGGCCAAGTCGTGGCTGTATAGTTTGGACTCTGAGTCAATTGAGACATATAAACAACTTACATCTGCCTTTTTCAATAAGTTTTTCCCTAGGCACAAAACATCGTCTATTAGGACGCAAATATGCACATTTTCACAACAAGAGGGAGAATCTTTATATAGGTATTTGGAAAGGTTCAATGATTTCCCTATGCACTGGTGGATTTGAAAACCAAACTGTTGATGCGGCGATGGAATTTTTTAATGAAATCGCCGAAAAAACCCAGCAATGGGAAAATAGTAGGGCACCCCAGAAAATAATTCTTTTAAGTAGAGGAAACGTTAATAGGGTAGAAGGAGGCTATGAATCAGATGCCAAAATTGCTGCTATAGCAAAAAGGTTAGAAGCCTTAGAAGTGGGCCAGACTAGTGGTAGAGTGGAGCCTTTTTGGGAAGGCCAGAATATTGAAGAGCAGGCCAATGGTCTTTATAATAACACTAAATTTGATAACCGTCAAAAGATTGACCCATATTCAGAAACCTATAATCCTGGTTGGAGAAACCATCCGAACCTTTCATGGTCTAAGGGCCAAAGTCAAGGTCAGTTTAGTAATTCTAATGCTCCCCCAGGTTTTGGATATACTAAGAATCCTTCAGGACTAGCTCAGTTTTAGAATCAGTCAGATAAGAAAATCCTAAGTTTAGAGGAATCTCTCGCCTTGTTAACTCAGCAAACTGCAAAATTCCAGTTATCCGTAGAACAGAGTCTACAAGTTAGTAACAGGATAGGACAAGAAAATAGTCAGGCTATTTCCAAGTTAAAAACCCAGGTTGGTCTGATAAGTGATTCTTTGAGAGAAAAAGGTAAGTTTCCTAGTAAAACACAACCCAACCCTAGAGGAGTTCATGAATTAGGTGCAAAACCATCGAATCAATTGAATGTTGTTAGAACCCTTAGAAGTGGTAGAGTTGTAGACAATAAGGTAACCATGCCCGATAGTGAACATACTGTAGTTCACCCCTCAGGATCTCACCTCTCAGGACCAGTAGCTGAAGAGACTGATAAAGTTTCTAATGATGTGAATTCGGTTCTTGAAAGGTCTGATTTTAGGCCTAGAGCCCCATTTCCTCAGCTATTAGTACCAACAAAGAAGGAATCGAACTTTAATGACATAGTGGAGGTTTTTAAGCAAGTTACCATAAACCTTCCCTTATTAGATGCAATTAGGCAAATTCCTGCTTATGCCAAGTTCCTTAAGGATATGTGTACGCGAAAGCGAAAACTTAGCGTCCATAAGAAATCCTTTTTAGCTAGTCACGTAAGTTCAATCATTCAGAACACCACAACTCCAAAGTACAAAGACCCAGGTTCTCCTACCATTGCTTGCACAATAGGTAACTTCCGGGTAGAAAAAGCTTTACTTGACTTAGGAGCCAGTGTGAACTTACTGCCATTCCATGTATACTTACAGCTAGGACTTGGTGAAATAAAACCTACTCAGATGACACTGCAGTTAGCTGTTAGGTCTATTAAAATCCCTCGAGGTGTTATCGAGGATGTTCTTATTGAGGTCGACAAGTTTATCTATCTAGTGGATTTCGTGGTCCTAGATACCCAACCTGTCCCTGACCCAGAGAACCAGATACATGTGATTTTAGGTCGCCCATTTTTAGCTACGTCTAATGCGATCATTAACTGTCGAAATGCTGTGATGAGTTTATCTTTTGGTAATATGACTATGGAGATGAACATTTTTAATGTCAGTAAGCAACCTCATGAGATAGATGACACATGTGTTGAGGAGGTGAACATGATAGAAGCCTTAGTTCAGGAGTCATTACCAAACATCTTGTCTGAAGACCCGTTAGAAAGTTGTTTATCCTATTTTGGTTTAGATTTTGGCGACGAACTATTGAACAAGTGAATGCTCTATTAGATTCTACCCATGTGTCAGACACTGATAGATGGAAAGCTAGGTTCGAACCGTTACCAGTTTCTGAGACTACCCTAATTCCTTCTTTAGAAGATCCCCCAAAGTTGGACCTTAAACCACTACCCGATACTCTAATGTATGTGTTTTTAAGCCCATCTGAGACTTTACCTGTGATTGTAGCTTCCAATTTGGATAGTGATCAGGAAAGTAGGATAATAAATGTACTTCAAGACAATAAGGAAGCTTTAGGGTGGACTATAGCAGACATTAAGGGTATAAGTCCTACTATGTGTATGCATCAGATTCATTTAGAGGAAGACTCCAAACCTTCTAGGGATATGCAACATCGACTGAACCCTAACATGAAAGAGGTAGTTCGAAATGAGGTGCTTAAGTTATTAGATGCGGGTATTATTTACCCAATTTCAGACAGTAAGTGGGTCAGCCCTGTTCATTTTGCCCCAAGAAATCAGGTATCACTGTAGTCCAGAATGATAATAATGAATTAATCCCAACCCGAGTGACCACGGGATGGCGTGTGTGTATTGACTATAGGAAATTGAACAAGGTCACAAGGAAGGATCACTTTCCCCTTCCTTTTATCGACCAAATGCTAGAGCGATTAGCTGGACATAGTCACTATTGCTTCTTAGATGGCTACTCCGGTTATAATCAGATCGTTATTGCCCCAGAAGACCAAGAGAAAACCACCTTTACCTGTCCCTTTGGTACCTTTGCGTATAGACGCATGCCTTTCGGGCTATGTAATGCCCCTGCAACTTTTCAGCGTTGTATGATGAGCATATTTTCTGATATGGTAGAACGGTTCTTAGAGGTCTTTATGGATGATTTTTTAGTGTTTGGTCCATCTTTCGATGAGTGCTTGCATCATTTGACATTAGTGTTGACTAGGTGTAAGGAAAAACATTTAGTGCTTAATTGGGAAAAATGCCATTTCATGGTTAAATCAGGAATTGTATTAGGGCACATCGTCTCTTCAAAGGTTATAGAGGTAGACAAAGCCAAAATTGACCTTATTAAGACTTTACAGGTCCCAAAAAACGTAAAAGATATTAGGTCATTCCTAGGGCATGCAGGTTTTTACCATCGATTCATTAAGGATTTTAGCTTGATTTCTAGACCTCTTTGCAATTTTCTTACAAAAGATGTTAAGTTTGTCTTTGATGATGCTTGTTTAGAGGCTTTTGAGAAGCTTAAAACTTTACTCACGACTGCCCCGATAGTCCAGGCACCTAACTGGAACCTACCCTTTGAGATTATGTGTGATTCTTCAGATTATGCTATAGGCGTCGTTTTAGGACAACGAGAAAACAAATTACTTCATTTGATTTATTATGCTAGAAAAACTCTGAATGATGCCCAAATAAACTACACAACTACCGAGAAGGAACTTTTAGCCATCGTGTTTTCCTTGGATAAGTTTAGGTCTTACCTATTAGGTTCCAAGATCATAATCTATACAGATCATGCTGCTTTGAAATACCTTTTATCTAAGAAGGATACCAAACCTAGATTGATTAGATGGATCCTATTGTTACAGGAATTTTCCCCAGACATTAGAGACAAAAAGGGTGCAGAAAATGTAGTAGCATATCACTTGTCTAGGCTAGTTGTTAGTTCCCCTAGTGATTCCCTTCCTATAAGGGATAGCTTTCCTGATGAACAATTGTTCTCTGTTTCCCAATCACCTTGGTATGCAAATATAGTGAATTATCTTGTTACTGGTCGAACCCCTCAACATTGGGGTAAGCAAGATCGTTCTAGGTTTTTAGCCGAGGTTAAGCATTTCTTTGGGGACGATCCTTATCTGTTTAAGTATTGTCCGGACCAGATTATTAGGTGATGTGTATCTGAGAGTGACCAATCTAGTATTATCTCCTTTTGTCATGAACATGCATGTGGGGGTCATTTTAGTGCTAAGAAGACTGCTGCTAAGATTTTGCAGTGTGGATTTTACTGGCCTTCGTTGTTTAAAAATTCCCATAGTCATTGTGTTTCTTGTGAGCGTTGCCAGAAGTTAGGAACCATTTCCCGTAGAAATATGATGCCTTTGAACCCTATTTTAGTGATTGAGGTCTTTGATGTGTGGGGAATTGATTTACGGGTCCATTTCCTATTTCGTTTGGTTATCTTTACATACTTGTCGCTGTAGACTATGTGTCTAAGTGGGTTGAGGCGGTTCCGTGTAGAACGAATGACCACAGGGTCGTAGTCCAGTTTTGTTACCTTTTCGTTGCAAGAGATAAACTCCATAGCCTAGAAATTTATCCCTATTAAGGATGGCACTAACCAATCTAAGTGGATGGAAGCATTTTGGTTGTAGGAGTTGAGGAACCAATCTGACTAGATGGCAACATCTAAAGAGTCTATTCATAAAAGCACAGAGCTCAGGTGTTAGAAATAACATGATAGTTTCACCATATCTCGTTGAGTCCTTTTCACTTATGTTTTTATTTATTTTTGTTTTTAAACTATGTTCCTCTAGGTGATTAGGTGAGGCTCACGATTCAAGTTGTTACCAATGCTAGGGTGAATTAGAGTGATTGAGATGCAAAAAAAAAAAGAAAAAAGAAAAAAGAGACCAGACCATCTGACCAACTGGAATAAATTCAATAAAGTGTCCGATTTGAAAAAAAAATGTAGAAAAAAAAAGAGTTGAAAAAAAAAGAGTTGAAAAAAAAAGAGTTGATAGACACATTTTTGTGTCCGATTTGTCTCGATTCTATATACTGTTAGGGCTCATTTTTGTACTTATTATGGTGTTTTATTTATTTGTAGGTATTTTTGGCTAATAAACATTTTTGGAAAAAATTGGCTCGAAAAGTTTTCGGAAAGCACCCGGAGGACATTTGCTATTCGGGCTCTCACTTTGGATAAGGGGTAACCTAATGACTAAGGGGCATCCCATTTCCAGGCAGTTGCTAATCGCACCCTTACTCTGGATAAGGGGAAACCATCTTCAACATTCAAAAAAAGGATTTTGGTGGGAAAAAATGTAGTTAAAGAGCAGTTTTGGCAATCGTGATTTGGAGGAGTTTGAGGTCGATTAAACCTCTGATTTTCATAGGATAGACTCCTTATGGGTCTAGGAATCTGATATGGGTGTTTAAATTGATTATATTGGGCTCAATCGACGGATTTTTCTCACAATAAGAAAATATGGAAAGTCACGTGTGTGACCGGTTTTAGGGAATTTTAGAGAGATTAAAACGATGTAAACCTTCCCAAAGATTTGTATCTATCTAAGGAAGAGTTTAGAATAAAAAGTAAAGCTCAGAAATGCGTAGAAATCCTAAAACAAGAAATTGTCGCAACTTGGCCGTGAAGAGAAGGAAAGATATTTTGGAAGATTTGGGAGAGATTTAATCGGTATTTTTGATATAAATAGATGTCTTGGGTCATATAGAAGAGGTTTCGAGAGTTTGGGAACCTAAGGAGAGCCAGAGAAGAAGAAATCAGAGCTTTACCAAACTCTGTTTCTGTTGCTGCTGCTGTTGAAGAAGAAGAACAGCTGAAGAACATTGACCCTCGGTAGACAGTCACAGAAAAGTGTCAATGTTTAACAGCTGAAGGCATTAAGCTGTTCAGGGCAGTCTTATTTTAGGGCAGTCTTAAATCAGCGACAAAGCAACAGTTTTTCTGTAACAGTTCCATTGTAACAGCTGTTTTTCAACACCAATATACTGTTGCAAACAGTCTATGTTATTACTTCACTCTTTTAATCATCTTTTGAGCAACAAACACATATTTTGAGATCATTATTAATATGAGGAGCTAAACCCCATTGCTGAGGCGATAGAGGAAGCTATTTTTCCAACAAAAAGTGGTATATTCTATTTTATCTTTTTATTTGCAATAATTATATGATTATTTGCCTTGAAATATTATTGAAAATGATTTTTATTTGAGTGATTGTGATCTATTTTGATGGAGTATGCTCAGTTTTAAGACTTTTGATGCTTCACACTTGGTATTTACTATTATTACTTTTGAATCTACTTGTTGCAATATTTTAGAATCAAATTAAATAAGAAAATTTCATAAATATAAGTATTGGTTTAATCACTTTGAACTTGGAAAATAGTGGAATCTTAGCCTCAGTGTTTCTTTTAGTATTGATATCATCTTTGATTGAGTTTGCTATAATTTTTAGTGAGTTTTCTATTTTAATATTAGGATTTAAGTCTAATTAATATCCTTCACAAGTCTGAGAATCGAACCACTTTTACCACTATCTACAAATCACATCAGTCCCGGGGTTTTTCTGCTTTTGCGATTTCGTCGTTAACAAAATTTATAGTGTCTGCGTTATTTCTTTTCTGCATTATATTGTTTATCTTTATAATTGAAATATCACAGGTTGTACGTAAATCAATCAAAGTAGATACATCCATCTTTGTTTGTTGGATACAACTTGATTGATTCTTGGATATTGATCTTTGGAATCGTACAAGAACTCTCACACGAAAATCAGGTTCACGGACTAGTCTATGTAAACTTTTTGATTGTGCGAGAAAGAGATATAACTCTAAATATTATTCCTTGATTGAGATTCATTAAGTTGAACTCTCGGAATTGTATTTAAGTTTGTCTATACAGGTTGCCTAAGAAAAAGTTTGTGGTGTATTTTGACCCCCCCACCCCCCCCCCCCCCCCCACCACCCACCACATTTTCAAGTGCCTGTTATCAGACTCTCTCTTAATCTCTGCTCGACCAAATATAGTTTTGGTCAGGATTTCAAACTAAATATGGTCCCGAACCCTAGAAAAACCGACTATATTTGGTTATACTCAGTTCCACCATGATTGTTTTTTTTTACCATATATGGTTTTGCTCCATATTTTGCTCGTCCATTATGGATGCTCTGAAGAGCTGAAAAGATTTCGCAGCAAACTGAAGGGGTTTGATGGGTTCTGATGGTTATGTTCAAAGAAGAAGAAGGAAGATCTGTTGTTGCTATGATAGTATTGGTGGTGGTTGTAATAAATTAGTGGAGAATAGTTGTTGCCATCGATTTCACTGGATGAAGGAAGACGAAAAACGAATTGATGAGATTGTTGTAGAATGGGTTGTCAATAGATTGAGAATTGTTGCTGCTACTGATTGATGCACTGGTGAATCTGATTTAAGTTGAGATGGAGATAATGAAATTTTTTTAATTCACTGAATTGAGCAGTAAGAAATTGTAGTGGTAGCTGGTAGATGCGACTGGAGAATGAGTTGTGTTAGATTCAATAATGAAGAAACTGATGTTTGTGTTGCTGTTACAATGCAAGACTCAAGAAATGGCATTGGTGGCTTGAGATCAAGAACTAAATGAATGTTTGAACTGCCTGAAATAGATGTATGCTTAGGATTGAATGAATGTGATTGCATAATGCAGGGAAAGAACTGTATTTAAGCCTGAAATATGGCCGGGAATCACCAGAAATCGACCTGAATCCGGTTCAGGCGAGTCAACTTACTGATTCAAACCCCTATACAGTCAGAAGTTAACGGTTGACCGTTAGTTGACTCTGGTATATATGACAAAATATAGCATTTATTAGCAACTGACAGCTGGAGCATCCTGGAGCTCGGAGCTAAGAAGGAGCTCACGTCAAGATCGAGTAATAATTCCTCACGTCGAGCACGGTTTGAAGATAAAGATTTAATAGAGGATGAGACACTACACACAATATAATGACACATGGAAGACGTGATTTTTGGAGTAAGAAGTGAAGACAATATTTGAGATCGTTTATGGTGAGTGTTGGTACTTCATCAGATTTCCTGACTTTGTCAGTTCGTGCTTTATGAGTATTTTATTATTGTAGCGAGTTTTTAATCACTTCACCTTATTTCCTGACTTTGTTAGTTCGTTCTTTATGAGCATATTATTATTGTAGCGAGTGTTTAATCACTTTACCCGATTTCCTGACTTTGCCCATTCGTGCTTTATAATCATTTTATTATTGTAGTGAGTGTTTATTCACTTCGCTTGATTTCCTGACTTTGTCTATTCGTGCTTTATAAGCATTTTATTATTGTAGTGAGTGCTTAATCACTTCACTTGATTTCCTGACTTTGTTGGTTCGTGTTTTATAAGCCTATTATTATTAAAGTGAGTGTTTAATCACTTCACTTGATTTTCCGACTTTGTCAGTTCGAGCTTTGTAAGCATTTTATAACTATAGTGAGTGTTTAATTACTTCACCAGATTTATCTTATTTTGCTGGTTCGGTTTATAGACATAGATTAAGCTTGCGAAAGTAATATTTTCATTTCAAATAGTCGTAGTCAGTCATTACAGAGCTATTTTTTTCTCCTCTTTTTATTTTCCTGCACTTTGACAGTTTAGTTTCAGTTCTAATGATAATACTTTTTGAGGTGGGATACATTGTGTGGGTACCTCAATTCTTCCCCCCAAAGGTTATTCAATATATAAGATCCTCGGCCTATCTTGTCAGAGATGACATATGTTAATAGATAAGAATTGGGGTACCCATACAACGTATCCCACCTCAAAGAGTATTATCATTAGAACTGAAACTAAACTGTCAAAGTGTATGAAAATAAAAAGAGGGGAGTAACTTATCTCTGTAGTGACTGACTACAACTATTTGAAATGAAAATATTACTTTCGCAAGCTTAATCTATATCTAAAGCTCAAACCAGTAAAAAAAAAAGATAAATCCCGTGAAGTGATTAAACATTCACTATAATTATAAAATGCTTACAAAGCTCGACAAACTCAGGAAATCAAGTAAAGTGTTTAAACACTCACTATAATAATAAAATGCTTACAAAGCACGCACTGACAAAGCCAGGAAATCAAATGAAGTGATTAAACACTCCTTACAATAATAAAATGCTTATAAAACAAGAACTGAAAAAGTCAGGAAATCAAGTGATTAAACACTCGGTACAATAATAAAATGCTCATAAAGCACGAACTGGAAAAGTCAGGAAATCAGGTGAAGTGACTAAATACTCGCTACAATAGTAAAATGCTCATAAAGCATGAACTGACAAAGTTAGGAAATCTTGTGAAGTACCAACATTCACTATAAACGCTATAAAATCTTTATTCTCGAAATATTGGTCATTTAAGAATATCGGGTCGTAGTTGTATGGTTAAAGGTAGCCAAATACACTGCAACGTCAAAAAGAGAGCAAAAGAATATATCATGGTGGGGAGCATGTTGAACATTAAGACCAATTACTAATCTCTAGACCAGTATGTGGACAGCACAAAATAACATCGTGGACAGATAGCTTCGAAAATAAGACCCGGTTATCTCTGATATAATGGTGAAGCCCACATCGCTAGTAACTCATAAGACTCACTATCTCAACGACGATAAGATAAATAAAAGATAAGCGATCAAAAATAAGAACGACCTGTCGGAAATAAAATATAAAAGGGTTGCAAAGTAGCCAAAACTGGCAAAGCTGACTAATAAGCCATCACAAAGTAAAATGGTCGAACTACTAAATGACATGAAAGTATCTAAGACCTAAGAAGTCAGAAAGATGAAGAAAGAAAAAAGCTCGATATAGATAAAATACAGGTCTAAGATAGAACCCACAAAATAAGAGTAAAATAATGTCAAATAACTTAGACTGGAAGACTAACCCATATTGGGTTGATAAGAAAAATCAAGGTCAAAAAGACCCAGAAGTCGACCGAAAGACTAAAAGTAAAAATTCCAAACAGGTTGATAAACCAAAGGATGAAACAATATATAATAACTCGAATGATTCAGAAGTCAAAAAGGATTGATTGAAAACACGGTCAAAAATACCAAAATACAGCTTGAAACCAAGAATAAAATATTCAGATTGATGTAGTACAGTCAGAGTCAAGAATAAGACCAGACTGAAAACAAAACATGCCAAAGTCAGAAGCCAAAAGGCCCAACAGAGGTCCAAAAAAGTCAAAAATCGAGTAGGAAAACCACCAAATTCAGTGGAAGAATCCAACTCGAGAATCTAAAATCCAAAGGTCAAAATCGAAGACCATAAGAGAAGCTCGACCTAGGTGATTATCCAGGTCGATAAAATATTCTATTGCCAGAAGACAAATAATAAATAAAAATAAGTCAAGAAACAAAATTTAGAAGACTAAAGTATAATTTCAAGACCAAACGTTGGTATGTTAAGTTATGTTGTTATATTTTAGTATCAGAACTCATCTAGATTCGCTTGATTAATTACTAGAGTCAACTTCGTTTAGGTTAGACTAGAAATTCTAGGAATATTGAGACTTTCAAGTATTACTCCGAAGACACGAAGAATGTGAAGAAGTAACGACTACAACGAAGACATCATCCTTCCACTTGAGGTTAGTAATACTGACTTGACTTGTTTCCGTTCCTAATAAATCTTTCAAGTCGCTTTATATTGAAAACATAACATGCGAATCTATATATATAACACTCTAGTGATTAGATTTGGTCATAGAATTATCATCTCGGTCGAACTCGTAAGCGTTGATATCTCAAGCTTGTTTATCAAGTTTAGTTGATCAAAAATATAGTCTTGATTTCTAGTCTACTTATAGCTATGTCTCGGATTAGGATATAATATTTAGTTGAGCTTTAGACTTCACAGCGTCCATCAATTGAAGACGAAGATCTATTGAGGAGAGCTTGGAGAAACTTCATCAATAAAAGGTATGTGGAAACTAAAACTTATCTATCACTCAGAAGTCTATTTTATTCTATCTTATAGTGAGACTAAGTCGTATAACTATATAGACTTTTACATTATGCACATTTGATATTTCGAGCTAAGTTTATCTCGGTTATCTATTTCTCGAAATATGCGTTGGAAGATTTTTGCTTTAGATATTTTTCATCATTATTCTTGATGAGTTTAGTTGGAAACAATTTATTTGTTGGAAACTAAATATTAAGTCAAAATATGACCATGTGAAAATTTCCTTGAAACATCTTATATGATTTGTGTGAGACAATCATTTGATGTCGACTTGGAAAGTTTCGTATTGATCATTTGATCAATTGAAAATTACTTGAAGCTAATAGTTTGTGTGAGACAGCTATTGTTATCTTCTAAGGATGTTTCAATGATTGAAATGGGAGTTTAGAAAAATTAACCATGTCTGGATACAACACGGTATGCATACCTAGTATGTGAACTGTATTGTTATGATTCAGGTCCGGGAAACTTGTTTGCGTACCTAGTATGCGAACGGTTCTACCTGAGTTGGGTCCGCGACAGTTGTTTTCATACCTGGTTTGCGAACGGCTAGATAGAGCCAAGGTCTGGAGCTGTCGTTTGCATACCTGGTTTGCGAACACAATGGTTTAAGTTCTAAAACTGGTTAAGTATGATTCTTAAACTCATGAAATAAACATTTATGAATTAAGGAATGCAATCTTTGCAAACCGTGACTTAATGTTCATGAATTGATTCTTGATTAAGTACTTTGTACAATTACGAATCAATCCGAATTTGTTTCAATTGGTTCATATATTTCCATGAGATAGTGAACAATTGAACAACTCTATTTGAAACAAAATTAGATTCATTTAATTATATTTTATGATTGATTGATCATCATATTTGATCTAGAAGTGTTAGATGAACATGGTTAAGAAAAAAGTGTTCATATGGCTAACTTCAGTTAACTGCTATTGAGCCAACTCAATATACACGTTTAGGTACGGTTACCCATATCTAAATGAAGGTATATTTCATTTGCGTGTAACAAGCTAAGACCATATAACGGTAGATATTGATTGTTTTATTTTAAAACAGACTCAGCTTGAATCTTAAATCATGAGTTCATCTAACGGTGAATATTGAGTGCTTTGTTACTAAGCTATCTTAACTTTGACTATAAGCAAACCCTGATTTGAAACACTATATAATGGAGAACTCTAGCAACTGGAAAACCTAATCCCGTCATTTTCATGTGTCCTAGTTGCAAACTAGAGTCGATTCTCCTTTAACCTAGGTTTTTCCAAAACCCTATTAGGTTAACGACTTAAAGACTTCATTTGGAATTGGTGAAGCCAGATCCAACTATTTTCTCTTTAGTTGCTTATTCTGACCTTACTTTTTCTATCATGTTGAGTACCATCTTCTATAAGATTTGCTCGAGATTTATCTCCAATAGGTAAGTGTTTGTGGGTGAAAACTGTTCCTGTCGGTTTTGGTAAATTCGTGTGTGTGGATGAGAAACGAGTCTATACCCTAAACAATATACTGCACGGGAGTACTTTTGATTCGAGAGATCAATCTGTACAAATTTGGCCTAAACCAAGAAATGGTCGTTCTAGACTTGCTTCGGTCACAAAGTGAAGGAGAAGGGTTGATCTTAGGGAGGGAAGCGAAGAAAGTGTTGAAACCATAATAGTTGTTTCTGAAGGTGTGGTTGTTTATGACTTGTATCTGAAAGTAGAACTGGCTAGCAGAATGGAAAGCTACCAGGTGATTTCTAGATATTATGTTGTTGCCGACCAAAAACTTGTTGTTTGGTGAAAATAGGTGAAGCCTATTTATACAAGCCATATTGAAACGTACCTTGGTCTCATAGGAAGTGGAAACGATTGAGTGGTGAAGAATAGGGTAACGTATAACTGTCAGACGTTATGCTTCCATGATGAAGGAAGTGAATTCGTGTAATTGTCAGACATTACGCTTCCATGATGAAGGAAATGAAGTGTTTACACTGTTACTTTTATCACCACTAATTGTCCCACTTCATGACACTTTCTTGTAACAGGCGCATTGCACGCCGCACGCTGTAAATCGCCAGACCAATACCCTGATGAGCATCCCCCAGTTTGTGACCTGTTTGATGTCTCGAGTGTTTTCGTGAAAAATATGTAGCACTTTGCTACGTGCGGTAAGTCAAAGTCAAGGGACGTACCGTAGGAAAATAGCATGTAAGGCTATTGGGCTCGTTTTGTCTAGTCGTCTAAAACTTGCCACAAGTTTGTCATTTCGGTGGCGAACTTCGATGGCTGAGATCACATCTCATGAAGGAGGGTAGCCGTTGATTACGGCTACCTTTTATTGGCGCCTGGTAATTGCGCAGTGGCAATGTGGCATGGATGGCATGGCTCGTGCATGCCAGTGGCACGTTAGTGCAAGTGGCGCCTGACGTAGCCATGGCCACTAGATTTAGGCAGGTGGTCGCCTGAAACTTGCCACAAGTCTGTCATCTTGGTGGCGAACTTGAATGGCTGAGATTGCATCTCATGAATAAGGATGGCCATTGATTATGTCCTCATCTTGTTGTATAGCGGAGTGGCGCCATTGGCATAACGGCATGCTAGTGGTATGCCAGTGGCGCAGCCGTGGCATGGCGCCGTGCTAGTAGCTGTGGTGTGGCGGCGTGCTAGTAGTTGTGGCATGGAGGCATGCTAGTAGCCGTGGCATAGCAGTGTGCCAGTAGCCGTGGCATACCGGTGTGCTAGTAGCCGTGACATAGCAGCGTGCTAGTAGCCGTGGCATGGCAGTGTTCCAGTAGCCGTGGCATAGCGGTGTGCCATTAGCCGTGGCATAGAGGCATGCTAGTATCCGTGGCATGGCGGCATGCTAGTATCCGTGGCATAACAGTGTGCCAGTAGCCGTGGAATAGCGGTGTGCTAGTAGCTGTGGCATGGAGGCATGCTAGTAGCCATGGCATGGTGGTGGTTGTGGCATGGCAGCATGTCAGTGGCCGTGGCATAGCGGCATGCTAGTAGTTGTGGCATGGTGGCATGCTAGTATCTGTGGCATGGTGCCATGCCAGTGGCTGTGGCATAGCGACATGCTAGTAGTTGTGGCATGCCAGTGGCTGTGGCATAGCCACGTCTGTAGTGTTATAGCATAGCCAAGGTTAATATTTGGCTCCGTGACTAAAGTTAAGGCCTGGCGGCATGGCCAAGGTTAGGGCTTAGCGTCGTGGACTAGGTTAGGGTTTGGCATTGTGGCCGAAATTAAGCTCCGTGGCCAAACTGGGATTTGATGTCGTGGACAAAGTTTAGGGTTTGGCGGCATGGTCGCTCAAAAGTTTCCACAATCCGGTTAGTTTGGTGGAGAACTTGGATGGCTGAGATTGCATCTCATGAGGAAAGGTAGCCTTCGATCATGGCTACTTTTAATTGGCAGTGGCGCCTTTAACTGGCGCTAGCGGTATTGCGGCATGGCTGGCATGGCTCGTGCATGCCTTTAGCATGGTTGCGCGCGTAGCCATAGCCACTGAAATTTTGGCACGTTGGTGTGGAAATTTTGCCTAAATTAGGGTTTGTCTTGTCGAAACCCTATTTAGCCTATATGGCACGTCGCGTGGGATGAGTGGCCATGTTTGGCGCGTTTGGCATGTGCATCTGGCATGTGTGCCTGGTATGTGCATTTGGCATGTTTGGCATGCTGCTTGGCATGCTCGTGCGTTTTTTGAAGCCAATTGGCTTTGCGGCCATCCGGCGCGATTTCCTTTTTTTCAACACTGTGGCGAGTTTAAAGTAACCTGATTGGTTAATGTAAGAGGGTCTCCCAGGCATGGGCGTGGCTACACTTCTGTATGAGTGTGGCGGATTTAAAACGACATGATTGGTCGATGGGAAGTGCGTCCGTCAAGGCCACGCTTCTAGTGCGTTGCGACGGATTTAATCGCCTAGTTTGGCTAAGCATAGTTTTTCGACCAACAGGGTCTAGTGTACTGCGCGGGGAGCGAAACCCTAATTTTGAAAATTAGTCGAGTTTATGAGTTTTTTGTGAGTGATCACAATAATTGGTTGGATTTTGTATGCTGCCACAAAAATCCTTATCTACAGAATGCAGTGTGCTTTCCGTCTGAGTATTTCGTGCGATGGCCTTAACTTTGGTACTTGGAGGTTCATGCTACTCCGCTGCGAGTGAACACAAATCCGTCATGACATACTGATATTAAGGGTTCTGCCGGGGAACATAACACAACAAAGTACTCAGTGAGTCTTGTGTTGGCGAGGTGCCGAAATTTACAAAGTGTTCGGGATGGTTGCTACATTCGCCAGTCTGGATGAATATCATGTAAATATATTGAATGGCTCAATGAATATGCTGGTGGAGAGGTTAGCACTCACGGCACCGTTTCCTTGCAGAGTGACGTCAGAAGCAAGGTTTTACGATTTTAACCCTAAGCTAAAAACCGCCATCAACATTAAGTCCCCTGCTTAGAACGTAACAGTGCCATTGTTGCGGGGTAAGTATGAGATGGTGACAGACAAGAGTAAAATCGAAAGAGAAATACGTGAAGAGATTGCCAAGGAAATTCAACTAACCTTTGGTGGAAGGCATGAGGAATCCGTGATCCTTGTGTTGGCGGCTCTACGAAATTACAACTTGGCCATAGGGTGTTGGCGTCAGCGCTGAAATTTTGACTACTGATTTGCAGAGATGGCACTGCAACTTGGTTCGTGGAACGGGCGCTGGCTGGATATGAAAGGTATATGGAGCTGCTGCTGCTACGGAAAGGTGAACGGTGCTGCTTTGGCTGGTTATGGAGCGGGAAGATGGCGCTTCTTTGAACGTCTAAGATGACGCTGCTTTGGCTGTGAAGATGGTGCTGCTTTGAACGGCTAAGATGGTACCGCTTAAGCTGGCTAGGTCAATGGCGTTGTTTTTGGCTGTCCAGGAGCAAGCGGCTATGGCGCTATTTTGTCTATCCAGGGAACGATCAATGGCGTTTCTGGCTACGGAGAGGTGGAGGGCGTTGTTTGGCTGAATAAAGAATGGCCCATGGCGCTGCTGTCTAGGACGCGGAATGGCAGAGATGGCTGCTGGCTAGGACGCGGACTGTTGGCGCTGGGAGTGGCCTGTTGGCGCCGGTCGTGGTGCTAGCTGGGATGCGGACTATTACCCCCGGCTTAGGCGTGGACTGTGGGCCCTAGCTTGGCCGCGGCCTGCTGGCGCCATGGTGTCAGCGCGGGCCCGATTGCTTTTTTCTGTGTGTAGCCTAAACGAGAAACCTTCCTCTACTCGAACTTCAAAAGGGTTGTGCATATAAAAAAGGAACTACCTATCTTCTTCATCTCGTATTACTGGTTTTGTTTCCACGTCTTGGTGTTAGCGGAAAAGCAGTAGAAGCAAATTAAGTGAGCATATTTCAGGCACGTATTTATTCTTTTGCTTGTTCTTCAGTATTGGTGTAAACTGGCTTCAGTCCGCGGAATGGTGAAAACTGGCTTCAACCCGCGAAATCGTGGAAACTGGCTTCAGTCCGCGAAATCGTGGAAACTGGCTTCAGTCCGCGGAATGGTGGAAAGTGGCTTCAGTCCGCGGGATGGTGGAAACTGGCTTCAGTCCGCGGGATGGTGGAAAACTGGCTTTAGTTTGTGGAATTGTGAAAATGGCACTTGGAAGGCTTGCTGGCTGGATCACGGAATGCTGGAGAGTTGGCGTTAACTTAACCACAGAGTGATGGAGCCATGGAGAGTTGGATTGACCACGGAGTGCTGGAGCCATGGAGAGTTGGCTTGACCACGGAGTGCCGGAGCCATGGAGAGTTGGTTTGACCACGGAGTGATGGAACCATGGAGAGTTTACTTGACTGCGGAGTACTGGAGCCATGGAGAGTTGCAGGTTGACCACGGAGTGATGGATCCATGTAGAGTTGGCTTGACCACGGAGTGCTGGAGCCATGGAGAGTTGACTTGACTGCGGAGTGCTGGAGCCATGGAGAGTTGCAGGTTGAGAGACTGGTGTTCCTCGTGCTGGTGCGTTGATGGTTCGGTCATGGAGCGGAGATATTGGCACACTACTTATTCGTCTATGAAGCATGAGTGTGGTGCGCCCAGTCATCTATTCTCGTTCATGGAGCAATAAGGAATCCTTATTCTGTTCAAACTCTAGAAACCGCGTTCATATGAAAAGGGGTATCGAACCTCTTCTTTTTTTTGTTCGTCCGACTCCATGCTTTCATCTGTAGTATCTGGCTCCTCTTCGTCATTTGTTAGCGGTGGTAGAGCGAGAATTAATGGTAGCAAAGTAATCTCCAATAGTTATAATCATCAACAAGGCGAGCCAGGAGAATTCAAGGTAGGTGCTCTCGCAGAATCCACCCAAAAGTACCATCGATCTTCTCCAGAATGTGTAATAAGGTTCTGACTCCAGAAGAACGAGTATCTGACCTCCCCAGTAGATTTCAAAATTTACCAAACTCCATTGCACTCTTGGGATGGATGGATGGAATAATGTCAGGGCTAATCTTGGCGATTGTGGTTTCGTTGTTGGTCAAAATCTTCTGGAAGCATTGGGTGCGAAATATATGAGTTGAGAGGCGCTCCGTCGCCGATGTGCTGCTACCAGGACTTCATTCCAAGCAACATCCTTTGAACAATCTTCAAAATCTTGGATTATTGTATGGAATGGGATGCGGTGAGCAGTTCCCGGTTATACTTCTGTTAGATCCGATGGCATGGCTGGATATGTGAATGTATCTCTGTGGCGTGCTCTTGGGGTTTTTGATGTACGTGTAAGACTTCATGTTGAGACATTCTTGTGGCACGTAAAACTTCGACAATGACGATGTTGAAATCGGAAATAACCTGGTTGAGGGCAGTGAGGGCACCCCATTCTGGTATTCCCCATGTATAATTATCATGAACCTATTTTCTCGTGGAAGATGTGTTTCTGCTGCATTCACTGGTAAGGTGGTGACTGCGTTTAAGATTCTAAACATGAAGAAGGCTTCAGTCCCCAATTATAGCCTAATTTAATTGCATCGCCTTGAATCCACGCCTATGGGATTTGATAATCTTATCATACTCCCCTGGATGTGATGCTGGGATGCTTGGAATATCACATGGACGAAACATTCTGGATAATGATGAGGTAGAAGTGAGAGATTTATGTCGTTAATTGTGGCTCCCTCTGTATCTTCAAGAAAAATGTTTCAGCCGCGTCCCTGGAGTTATCTCATGAATGCTTGATTGTTGTCGGGTATGGACCGTGATGAGTAGTCCCCAGTCACACCTCTCTTTAGTTACTGAAGTTGTTTTATCTGAGTAGGCTTAAGATCCGCCGCGGCCTCGTAAAGTGTTGCATGAGCCTTTCTAGACAGAGAGGTGGTGATATTCTTATGTTACACCTTTGAAGGGTGGATGACCTTGTCGTGGACATGACTTTTGGTTGACCATGTCTTCTGAGCTTTGGCAGTGAAGGGATCCCGTGGAGAGCCTCAGTCCCCAAGTGTGGTTTACATGTTTCCATATCTGTAGTGGTTGTTGCTATGGTACAGCTATGGCTGGTATCGACAAACGAGCAGCAACAGTTCTTGGCAGCAGATGTGATCAGAAGGGACTACATCGTCGTGGGAACCAAAATAGGTTGGCTGGAATTTCATGGGCGTCCATGGAAGCAAAGGGATTGGCTGGATGTATAAGCGAGTAAACTGTCCATGACCACGGGGTTTGGCGAGATGGATCAAAATGTGGCCACAACTACGAACCTTGGATGGCTGTGATCATGATCCTTGACAAGGAGGATTGTGGCGGCTACGACACGACTCTTGGAAGGAAAGAGGCGCTGAAGCGTCTTCGACTCTTGGAGAGGACGTTGAAGCTTATGGAGAAAAACGCTGAAGCTTCGGCTTCGGATCCTGGAGCAGCTTATGGAGAGAAAGCTGAAGCGGAGCGGCTGCTGGAACGAACATTGAAGCGGAGCGACTTCTGAAGAGAACGTTGAAGCGGCTCGTGGAGGGGAACGTCGAAGTGGCTGCTGGAGAACTCCAGTGAGGGCGCTATTAACCCTTTACCTCGAAAAACGACTTGATACGATATGGCATATGGGAAGACGGCAAAAATAGTGTTGGTCGGCAAGTCGTGTTTTTCTCCTCATGGGAAAGAATACGTTTATTCTGTTTGATTTTCCCTAGCTACTCTCAGAGCCTTGACGGTTACAATGTTGAAGTCGGAGGCCGCGTCAATCAGCATGCTGTCAAACTCGACATCCTTCAAGTGAACAGTAGTTGGGAGTCCCTAGTTCCATCTATCAATCGTGCTTTCCAGGAGAGGTTGGGGTTTGGGAATGGTTTCTTTGGCTGGAAACAACTGCTTTCCTGATGCAGTGCGGTTGAGTGATGCAAATATGCCTTGGCGATGCGCCTTGGAGACAATACATAATCTCACATAAATGTTTCATCATAGACTGCACAATTTTATGGGTGAAGTCCCCAGAAATCATGCAGACCGGAAGAGGATCTCTTTGAACTCATGAGGGTTGCTGATTTTCTTTGCCTCGATTTTGGAGAAGTCATTCCTGATCTTCACGTGTGATGAAATTGGATTGTTGATTCCTTTCTACTGGGCATTCAAGAGCAACACGAGCCTTGCGTCCTGCTGAAGTGTCTGCGCCGGATGTTAAAAGTATTTTTTGACAGGTCCATCTGGGGTTGATGTTATTCTTGTGGTAGCCGCTCCGTTAGTGTCTTGAGGAAAATAGGTATCTCTTTCTGAGTTGTAGCCATGTCTGTCTCATCCTTACGAGAAACTTTTGTCTTTCCATCAAATCAACAATGGTAAGAAAAGATCGGCTTCTTCTGGCTCTTCCAGTCTCTCTTCCTGATGGTGGAGTAGAAGCGACTCTGGTGACGGTTGGAGCTGTCACACTTGAAGAAACGTTGGGGGTGGCAGCAACGGCTCTGGCTCTGGTGATCGGAGGTGTAACACGTGAAGGAACATTTTCCGCGCCGTTGGTGTTGGCAGTTGGCGTGTTAATTCCACTGGAAGGAATGCTAACACCGAAGATGATTTCAACACTGGCGTTTTCAGGGTTTGTTTCTGATCCGGACCTGAGTTCTACCATCTTGAGATCGGGTTTGAAAAAAATGAAATTGGGAATTGTAAATTAATATTGTAACCGAGAGATTAATCTCTCACTGTGATCACCAATTGATTTTGGGTGAAAACTGTTTCTGCCGGTTTTGGTAACTTCGTGTGTGTGGGTAAGAAACGATTCTAGACCCTAAACAATGTACTACACAGTACTTTTGATTCGAGAGATCAATCTGTACAAATCTGGCCTAAACCAAGAAATGGTCGTTCCAGACTTGCTTCGGTCATAAAGCGAAGGAGAAGGGTTGGTCTTAGGGAGGGAAGCGAAGAAAGTGTTGAGACAAGAATAGTTGATTATGAAGGTGTGGTTGTTTATGACTTGTATCTGAAAGTAGAACTGGCTAGCAGAATGGAAAGCTACCAGGTGATTTCTAGATATTGTGTTGTTGCCGACCAAAAATTTGTTGTTTGGTGAAAATAGGTGAATCCTATTTATACAAGCCATATTGAAATGTACCATGGTCTCATAGGAAGTGGGAACGATTGAGTGGTGAAGAATAGGGTAACGTATAATTGTCAGATGTTATGCTTCCATGATGAAGGAAGTGAATTCGTGTAACTGTCAGACACTACGCTTCCATGATGAAGGAAATGAATTATTTACACCGTTACTGTTATCACCACTAATTGTCCCACTTCATGACACTTTCTTGTAACGGGCGCATTGCACGCCGCACGCTGTAAACCGCCAGACCAATATCCTGATGAGCATCCCCCAGTTTGTGACATGTTTGATGTCTCGAGTGTTTTCGTGGAAAACATGTATCACTTTGCTACGTGTGGTAAGTCAAAGGCAAGGGACTTACCGTAGGAAAATAGCATGTAAGGATATTTGGGTCGTTTTGGCTAGTCGCCTAAAACTTGCCACAAGTTTTTCAGTTCGGTGGCTGAGATCGCATGTCATGAAGGAGGGTAGCCGTTGATTATGGCTACCTTGTATTGGTGCCTGATAGTGGCGCAGTGGAAATGTGGCGTGGCTGGCATGGCTTGTGCATGTCAGTGGAACGTTAGTGAAAGTAGCGTCTGGCATAGCCATGGCCACTATATTTAGGCAGCTGGTGGCCTGAAACTTGCCACAAGTTTGTAAGTTCGGTGGCGAACTTGAATGACTGAGATTGCATCTAATGAGAAAGGATGGCCATTGATTATGGCCGCATCTTGTTGTATAGAGGAGTGGCGTCATTGGCATAGCGGAATGCTAGTGGTATGCCAGTGGCATAGCCGTGGCATAGCAGCATGCCAATGGTGTAGCCGTGGCATGAAGGCGTGCTAGTAGCCGTGGCGTGGCACCATGCTAGTAGTCGTGGTATGGCAGCATGCTAGTAGTCGTGCTAGTAGCCGTGGCATGGAGGCGTGCCAGTAACCGTGGCATAGCGGTGTGCCAGTAGCCGTGGCATGGCGGTGTGCTAGTAGCCGTGCCATGGAGGCATGCTAGTAGTTGTGGCATGGTGGCATGCTAGTGGTTGTGACATGTTGGCATTCTAGTGGTCGTGGCATAGCAACATGCTAGTAGTTGTGGCATGGTGGCATGCCAGTAGCCGTGGCATAGCGACATGCTAGTAGCTGTGTCATGGTGGCATAGCAGCATGTCAGTGGCATGGCCACGTCTGTAGTGTTATAGCATAGCCAAGGTTAAGATTTGGTTCCATGACTAAAGTTAAGGCTTTGCGGCATGGCCAAAGTTAGGGCTTGGCACCGTGGCCAAGGTTAGGGTTTGGTACTGTGGCCGAAATTAGGCGCCGTGGCCAATGTTTAGGGTTTGGCGGCATGGTCGCTCAAAATTTTCCACAAGCCTGTTAGTTTGGTGGCGAACTTGGATGGCTGAGATTGCATCTCATGAGTAAAGGTAGTCGTCGATCATGGCTACCTTTAATTGGCAGTGGCGCCTTTAACTTGCGCTAGCGGTATTGCGGCAGGCTGGCATGGCTCGTGCATGCTTTTAGCACGGTTGTGCGCGTAGCCATAGCCAATGAAAATTTGGCACGTTGGTGTGGAAATCTTGCCTAAATTAGGGTTTGGCTTGTCGAAAACGTAATTAGCCTATATGGCACGTCGCATGCGGTGAATGTCCATGTTTGGCGTGTTTGGCATGTGCATCTGGCATTTGTGTTTGGCATGTTTGGCATGCTGGTGCGTTTTTGGGAAGCCAATTGGCTTTGCAGCCATCCGGCGCGATTTCCTTCTTTTCAACACTGTGGCGAGTTTAAAGTAACCTGATTGGTTAACGTAAGAGGGTCGGCCAGGCATGGGCACGGCTATACTTCTGTGTGAGTGTGGCGGATTTAAAGCGACCTGATTGGTTGATGGGAAGTGGGTCCGGCAAGCTAGGGCGTGGCCACGCTTCCAGTGCGCTGCGGCGGATTTAATCGCCTAGTTTGGCTAAGCATAGTTTTTCGACCAACGGGGTCTAGTGTACTGCGCGGGGAGCGAAACCCTAATTTTGCAAATTAGTCGGGTTTATGGGTTTTTTGTGAGTTATCACAATAATTGGATGGATTTTGTATGCTGCCACAAAAATCCTTATCTATAGAATGCAGTGTGCTTTCCGTCTGAGTATTTCGTGCGATGGCCTTAACTTTGGTACTTGGAGGTTCACGTTACTCCACTGCGAGTGAACACAAATCCGTCATGGCATACCAATATTAAGGGTTCTGTCGGGGAACATAGCACAGGAAAGTACTCAGTGAGTCTTGTATTGGCGAGGTGACGAAATTTACAGAGCGTTCGGGATGGTTGCTACATTCGCCAGTCTGGATGAATTTCATGTAAATATATTGAATGGCTCAATGAATATGTTGGTGGAGAGGTTAGCACTCACGGCACCGTTTCCTTGCAGAGTGACGTCAGATGCAAGGTTTTACGATTTTAACCCTAAGCTAAAAACCACCATCAACAATAAGATATAAAAAGTAGTCACAAAGTTCTTCGTTTTAAACTTTGTGATTCCACAATAACTTCTTCTACTAGTATATAGTTAAGTTATTTTGAGGTGATTGATATTTCTAGGCTGCTCTTCGAGAGTATAAGACCGGATTATCAATTGGTTCATGTTCACCTTGATTTATCATAAGACAGAACAAAATTTCATAGGTATTTCTGTTGGAGACAGATTTATCTATCAGAATAGACATGTTTGTGTGACACATGTTTGTTTATAAGTCTTCGACTTTGGGTCGTAGCAATTCTTAGTTTTGAGTGAGATCAGCTAAGGGAATCAAGTGCGCAGAATCCGGCGTGGTTCTAGAGGTGTAAGGAATGCGACTGTACCTTAATCGGTGTGAGACTTCGTTAGGGCTCAACTACATTCCAGTACGAAGTTATTAACTTGTATTAGGATAGTGTTTGTAGCGTCTTAATACAGTGTGGTGTTCAATCTAGACTAGGTCCCTGGGTTTTTCTGCATTTGCAGTTTCCTCGTTAACAAAATTTCCGGTGTTTGTGTTATTTCTTTTCCGCATTATATTTGTTTATATAATTGAAATATCACAGGTTGTGCGTAGTTCAATCAATTGATAAATCCGACCTTGATTGTTGGATAGGAATTGATTGGCACTTGGGCTTCGGTCTTTGGTACCGTCTAAGTTATTTCTCATATCAATCAGGCTCACAGATTTCTATTTGTTCGATTGCAGATTTATTGAGAACGTGAGATTAAGCTCTTTGATATATATCTTGATTGAGGTCGTTTTTAAGTTGGTGCTCTCACAATTATATTGGAGTTTGTCCATACAGATTTCCGAACAAATATGGTATGAATAGTTTGTCCGTCTGGGCGTGGTAGGTATGGTTGTTATACCCCCATTTTTTCAATTTTCTTATATTATGTTCTGGCTATTTTTTTTTTATTAAATCATAGAAATGATGTATGTGTATTCTACCTCATCCCATATGCATTCTTTTACTGTCTACATCCGATTTTCTGTGCAAACCTTGTTTTAATTTTGGTTCGCTTGTTTGTTATTCTTTTTTTTGATAGAAAAAAAGATATATTATAGAAGGATAACAAGCTTACACAGTTTGAAGGAAAGTGGGAATAATGGCTGTCCATTCCCCATCAGACTCAAACTTGGTTGCTTTATCAGCCATTGGTAAACAAGATAAAGTTCTTTTAAAATGCTGGACTCTGAAAAAACTGAAATTGTTTGACAAATGAAGACAATCATCTAAAATAGACCTGCTTAACCAGCTAGTCTGGTTAGTTTTATTCATTATATAAGAAATAGGTGACATTGCATCACTGTAAATGCAAACTTCCGCTATGTCTTTGTTGATTGCCCAGTTAGCGGCTTCCAAAATGGCCAGACTTTCCGCTTCTTCAGCACTCTTTGCTAGTCCAGAGACTGTCTTGCAGGCCTGGTAGTTTCCTGCAAAGTCAGTTAAAACAAGGCCAATGCCAATATTAGTAGCGCCTTCAATAAAAGATGCATCACAGAAGATTTTATAACAGCTACTAGGATAAAATTCTTGGACAGGACCTGGTTCAGACATAGGCCTGATAGAGTGAATATCATTCTGAACAGGTAAAACATTGGTTGTTTCAACAGACAACTTGATTGCACATCTAGCAGTAGAATTAGGAAAACAATTTTTCCTTTGAAAGAGCTTATAGCACCTGTCCCTCCATATCGACCAGGCTGTAGTAAAAATTATATTCAAGATTTTAGCATCTTTACAGTTGTTTAGCCATTTACGAATCCAGTCTTGTATGGATATATCAGTGTCTGCATCTTGAAGTACTAAGTGACCATTAGGGACCAGACACCATACATTTTTAGAGTAAGGACAATGCAACACCATGTGCTCCGTAGATTCAAGATTAGTGCCATCACATAAACAACAATGCATATCGTGGTTCTGAGTATATCTATGTAACTTAGATTTAGTTGGTAGGATGTCTTCTATGCACTTCCAAAAAAAAGTTGAACTTTTGGGAGGACCGGGACTTTCCAGATGTTCCAATAGACATTACTCTGAGAACCCTGACTTTGTTGTGTCCTGTTAACATAACCTGAAATGACGTTGTAAGCCGACTTAACAGTAAATATGCCCGTTTTGGTGAAAGGCCAAATGAGTCTGTATTCACCAGATATTGGGATTCTAGTATTCAGGATTTTGATGGAGTTTTCTGCGGTGAAGAAACTACGCACTAGGTTTGAGTCCCATTTTTTTCCATCAGAATCGAAGAAATCAGCAACATTGTAGTCCAGGTTCGGGTAAGAGACACAGATAGGGTGAGAAAATTCCATATTCCAATTGTCACTAAAAGCCTTAATCCTACGACCATTTCTGAAATCCCATATAGAATTATCCTTAACTATTTCTATACCATGACAAATAGATTTCCAGACCCATGAAGAGTCTTTTGCTTTTGGGTGGTGCAATGGATGACAATGTCTAAAGTATTTGCACTTCAGAATTCTATAATGCAGACTATTTTCAGAATGGATAAGGTTCCAAGCAGTTTTAGCTAAGAGAGGCGGAGTTGAAATGTCTTAAACTTTTGAAGCCTAGACAGACCACCAGTATGCTTGTGAGAGCAGATGTTGCCCCAATGTTTAAGATATATACCTCCCATCTCTATATTTGCCCCTCCAAAAGTCTCGTTGAGAACTTTCCATCTTATGAATGACTTCATCAGGAATTAAAAAAGTATTCATATGATATATTGGGGAAGAATTGAGAACATGTTGGACAAGAACAGATCTACCCGATTGAATAAGATGTATGCCTTTCCACTTGGCCACTCTTTTATCAAACTGGTCAGCAAGGTGGTTAAAGGCATCATTTTTGGATCTGCCAATGAAGAGAGGAATTCCTAAATATTTCTCATTTAGTTCAACCTTTCTTACGTTCAAAAATCTGATTAAAGAAACACAGATATATGGATGGACATTTTTGCTAAAAAACATCCAGATTTATCAAATTTAATCATTTGACCAGAGCATTGGCTAAAATCGTTAATGATGGTAATTAAGTTACTTGCTTCAGTGTGAGATGCTTTACAGAAAACTAAGCAATCGTCAGCAAAAAGAAGGTGAGATATGCTTGGGGCATCATTAGTGACTTTGATGCCACTGATGATTCTGCAAGACTCTGCATGAAGCAAGTACCTTGAGAAAGACTCCATGCAAATGATAAAGAGATAAGGTGGGAGCGGATCCCTTGTCTCAGGCCCCTAGAGGGTTTGTAGGATTTGCACGGAGAACCATTAAGCATAATGGAAATGCTAGTGGTGTTGATACGTTGGAAAATTAAATCACACCAGTCTTTAGAAAAACCAAACTTTTTAAGAACATCGATCAAGAAATACCATTCGACTCTATCAAAAGCTTTAGACATATCCAGTTTCAGCCCCATAACCCCGCATCTATCTTTTTTCCTTTTCATAGAATGAACCAGCTCATGGGCAATCACTACATTGTCTTGGATATGCCTATTAGGGACATATGCAGCTTGAAATGGAGAGATCATTTTGCCTAGCAATGGTTTCATTCTATTAACTATGATTTTAGAAATTATCTTGTAACAAGTGTTACAGAGAGATATAGGTCTAAAATCAGATGGAGTAGTACAATCGGAAGTTTTAGGGATAAGAGTGAGGAATGTATGATTCATTTCTTTTAAAATAGGCCGAGTCGAAAAAGTTCTTGCCTGTTAGCCAAACATCATTAATGATGAGCTCTAAGTTTTGCTTGTAAAATCCCGGTGGAAAACCATCGGGACCGGGAGCTGACCAAGGAGCCATTTGGCAGATAGTGTGTCTCACCTCTTGAATGGTAACAGGACTCATCAGAGAATCATTGTCCATAGCGGTAATGCAAGGGTCAATGCAATCAAGAAATTCCCTATTACGAATAGGGTTAGTAGTAGTACCAATATTTTTGAAGTGGTCTACTAGTAAATTTTCAAGTTGATCCCTATCACTAACCCATTGACCATCAGGAAGTTTTAGAGAAGAGATATTATTATAATGTTTCTTTCTGTTAACAGAAGTATGGTAGAAACTGGTGTTTCTATCATAGCTTTGAATAAACTCTTCTCTAGATTTTTGAGCATAAAATTATTCTTGCATCTTCTGCCAATGCTCTAAGTCAGATTCCAATTTATTAATAGCTTCATTAGTCTGACTTGTCATTGGTTGGCAGTTGAGAAAGTGAAGTTCATTATTCAGCTCATTCACTCTATTGTCTATATTCCCAAAGTGATTCCTATTCCAGTCATTAAGCCTAAATTTGACATTTCTCAATTTTTTGATGAACTGAAAAGCCGGTGATCCCCTAACATCTATATCAAAAGCATTTTTAATGATCTCATGAGATGTAGGGTCTCGGAACCAGCATTTAAAGTATCTATAAGGCCATTTACCTTGATTTTTTTGGGTGCTAGTTACCAAAAGAATTGGTATATGGTCAGAACCTATGGCATCAATATGAAGAACTTTTGAATTTTCATAATGATTGAACCAAAGACCATGTACAAGAGCTCTGTCGAGTCTTGCTTTAATGATACTATCCCCATCTTGTTTATTGGACCATATGTATTGAGCTCCCACATATCCAATATCAGCTAAATCGGCATTATCTATAATATCTTTAATGACTGGAAATTCAGAAAAAGTTGATGTTGAAAATGTTGATCTTTCATGGGCTTCCATGGTGATATTGAGATCACCAATCAGTACCCATGGAAGGTTAGCCCATTGGCCAATTTCTTTAATATATTCCCATTGTTGCAACTTTTCATCATGGTATGTGGAACCATAAAGAAAAGTGCAGAGGAATTCAGGTTTAGAGGGATCGGCAGAGATGATGGTATTTATCATTTTATCTGTGTTTTGAACAATCTCTAAACTGAAACCAGTCTTCCACATCAGGGCTATACCGCCTGAGAGACCCGCGGAAGGAAACACCCAATTATTAGGGTAGCAGAATCTTCTCATGTACTGAGCCATTTTAGTGGGGTCATTCTTAGTCTCACATAGGAATATCACACCTGCATTTTGGGCCCTAATAACATTCAATAAAGTAGTTCTGGTGGTTGGGTTGCCGAAGCCCTGGCAATTCCACGATAGAATTCTCATCTCAAAGGTATGAGAACAAGCTACAAGGAGCTTTATTTTACCAATAGAACCACTGATGATAGAAAGGTTGCAGAACCGCTGACTCACAATGGAAGAAAACACAGAATTATGAAAGCTACAACGGGTGTTGAAATTAATATTGTGTCTTCTTAAGGGTTGGAGATGATTCTTAGAGATTAGTACCAATCTATGTTTACTTATCCTATCGTGATAAACTGGAATGCAGATGAGGTGTTCAATTTTTCTTACTCTATGAAAATTCAAGACGGGAGTAAAGACAGAAATCAAGCACACAGTACAAGTAATAAAATTAACAAAAAATAAGTTTTTTATCCTGTTGTTTGGTGGAACCCTATGCAGGATACTAGCAAATACTACAACAGAGATGTGATTGTTAATGTTATTCTAAAGATTAGGCACAATCGAGATTAACCCCAAAACAGACGTGAAAGAAAAGGAAATTAAAGCCCTAAAAACCAAATTAAGATTTACAATAACCTCAAAATTGAAAAAACTGGGTTTTGAAATTAAAATAGGTTTGAAGAAGAATACCATGTTTGCAGTTCTCCCATGAATTCACTGATTCAGATTTTCCAGAGCATGTGTATCCAAAACTCCATCGCGCATCTCGACATCACCCTCGACTAGTTGATTAGAAGAAGATCTCAGTACATCTGTGTGATTCATTTCCATCGTAATCATGGGGGTTGATTCCGAAGATTGGAAACTAGAATTGATTTGGGATAGGTTGGGCAGATCAGAATCAGCAGCATCTGGTTCGTTTTCTCTCATTCTCTTTCTATTGCTAGGTTCCTCTCTTTCTGTATCGACAGGCTCTGTGGATAAGGTTAAAGGTTTATTTTTATTTAGGCACCTATCTTCTTCTTCCAAGGCAGCCAATAAAGCCTGTCCATCAGGGTGATTTTGGCACCAGTTCCAAAATTCCTCCCGGCTGTAAGCCACCACCTTAATCTAGGGCTGCACATGGGACGGGACGGTACGGGTTTTTGCCTAACTCAGCACCTGTACCTCCCTATGGCCGGTACCTGTACCTTGTACCTGTACCCGTGTAGTACAGGACAGGACTGGACTTGTACCTATTTAACTCGATACGGGACGGGACCGGTTCTTTACCTGTACCATATGTTAAAAAAAATCCACTTTTTCCTAATAAGCTAGAAATTGAATGCATTGTAAGAATTTGAATTCACATTTTACCTCAAAAACATTGGAAAGCTTGCGAAGAAATAAATTGCGTAAGACAAGCATCCTACTTTGTACATTGACGCCCGGTCGAAAAACTCATAGTACAGGAACTGCACATATTTTGAAAAAGAAACACTAAAATTAGTTAGCTGGAGACAACGAAGGCATTGCAAAGCTACATTAACAAAATACTAATATTCACAAGAAACAAAGTAACAACGGTAAAAGGATACTTAAGCAACCACGTACACTGGCGATGGCTACAATCTCAAGATATGCTATGAAATACGAAAGAGCTAGAATCCAAACAGGCTCAGTAACCCGTCGAATTGAGTCTAGTAGGTCAGCAATAGAATGCCGTAGTCGGCGAAGCGTCATAATTGACACCACATGGTAAAACAAGAAGCAAATGTGAGTGAGGAGGAAAGTTGTGTGCGTTACCTAAGACATGATCTTGAATATCAATCAGTACAAGAAAAGTTTAATTAACCAGAAGACATGCATATATACTACACCAAAGTTCATGCAGAAGGATCATAATTTGTAGCCTGCGTTGTTCATCTTCCATGAAGGAAAGGTATATGAAGCTCCCAAAACAGTCCAAAAGTAGTGTTGCACCTAAAAGAAGTATGAATAAAAATCCTCGGTACTACGGGACGGGACGGAAATAGCCTAGAACCGTTACTTGTACCTAATTTAGGCACGGTACCAGTTTTTGGTACTTGTACCTGTCCCATCTGACCGCAGTTCCGGGACAGTACCGGTACGGTTCCTGCGATTCCGGTACAGTTCCATGGAACGGGACGGTTTCTGTGCAGCCCTACCTTAAGCTGATTTGCAATTTTTTCACATACTGAATCAATGTGATTTCCAACGAAGCATTCCTTAGATATTTTGTGTGGCTGTTTCACAAAATGATACCTAGCCCAGTGCATATTGTTGTCTCTTGCAGTGTAAATCCAGCCACCCCTTTTTAATGGTTTTTTCAAATCCACTTCCACCCATATAGTAATGAGTTTAGTACCGTTAGCTCGGCAGTTGTTTGGTTCAACTTTCACCTTCTTTCCAATATCATTGCATGTATCATCTATGACCTGAACATTCAGATGCTCAAGAAGTAGATTACGAAGCTCAATGCACCAAATCTGACTAGTAAATTTTTGATCTTGGACTTCCAATTGATTGTTGTATTTCTGCACAGCCAGCATGTGCCCTTTTACCATCCGTGGTCCATTTTTGATGATTTCTTCACATGATTTTTCTGAATTCAGTTTGAAAACAAAAGTATCAAGCTCCATAGAATTAATCTGGATTGGTTTATGTCTTCTCCACATCCTATTAACTTCGATTTTGATGTCCGAGAACTCGATGCGATCTTCGAGGTCTTTGATAAATAGTTTGCCAAGTAGACTGGTAGACCAATCTTCTGCAGATGCGTTGACAGTTTGTGACGAAGTGATTGACCTGTTAAAGAGACTTGTGAAGCAGGATTCATATTTGCGAGTTTTAACCTAGCTAGGAGGCTTGAAACATTTTCTTTGGATGAAGAAGCCATGAAATGATTAGAGACAGAGGATGAAGCAGGAGTTTTCGACTGCTTATGCTTCGCAGTGATGGGTACCAAAAGTTTGTGGCTAGGATTTATAAGCTGTTTCGTTGAGTATAAACCACCGTAATTTGATTCACGCGGAATATTTTCTTTCCGTAAGGTACAATAAAATTTAGGATATTGCTTATAGTTTGGAAGAGGAAATTTCTGGAGCTTTAGATGTTTAATTTTAGGCAGTAACTGGATTAAATGGGTGCCATAACTACTGACTAATGATACATTTTGTAACATCCTATCATGAAGATTTTGAAATTCTGAAACTGACGAATAATTCCCGTGATGTAAGCACGGTTTAAACGGACGGACGTTTCCTTTTTTGAACATGAACAGTTGGGGGAATGAATTGAATCGGTTCATGGTAGAGGATTTGTGGATTCGGAATGGTTAGAACACAATGGCTGGGAACAAGGATAGTACAAACGGAGAAGAATCACCAACTGAGATATAGACACGAATCACATATGGTGATAATGCACACGACTGTTGAAGAAGCACAACTGCTACAGACTTTGGATACACACTACTCTTGGATGACCACGAGTGGTAATATCGTAGGGAAGACAGGAACAACTGCAAACATTCAAGGAAAGTTAGTTTTCCATGGAAGATAGAAAACCGCACAAAGCTGAAAAAGAGTGAAGTAAAGAAGAGATCAGAATTTTAAATCACAAAACTTGTGTTTGAAACTTAAATGATAAACAAGGTGTTGATGGTGGTTTTTAGCTTAGGGTTAAAATCGTAGAACCTTACATCTGACGTCATTCTACAAGGAAAAGGCGCCGTGAGTGTTAACCTCTCCACCGACATATTTATTGAGTCATTCAATATATTAACATGAAATTTATCCAGACTGGCGAATGTAGTAATCATCCCAAACACTCTGTAAATTTCGGCACCTCGCCAATACAAGACTCACTGAGTACTTTCCTGTGCTATGTTCCCGACAGAACCCTTAATATCGGTATGGCATGACGGATTTGTGTTCACTCGCAGTGGAGTAGCATGAACCTCCAAGTACCAAAGTTAAGGCCATCGCACGAAATGCTCAGACGGAAAGCACACTGCATTCTGTAGATAAGAATTTTTGTGGCAGCATACAAAATCCATCCAATTATTGTGATAACTCATAAAAACTCGTAAACCCGACTAATTTGCAAAATTAGGGTTTCGCGCCCCGTGCAGTACACTAGACCCATTGATCGAAAAATTGTGCTTAGCCAAACTAGGCGATTAAATCCGCCACAACGCACTGGAAGTGTGGCCACGCCCTAGCTTGCCGGCCCCACTTCCCATCGACCAATCAGGTCGCTTTAAATCCACCACACTCACACAACCAATCAGGTTACTTTAAACTCGCCACAGTGTTGAAAAGAAGGAAATCGTGCCAGATGGCCGCAAATCCAATTGGCTTCTCAAAAACGCACCAGCATGCTAAGCAGCATGCCAAATGTAACAACCTTTTATTTTAGCATGGCGCATCCTAAAAGATGCGCCATGGCATGGTATGAAGCTTCATCCAAAGCTTTCATTGGTTGGTAAGAGGTGGATTGGCTTAAGGCCAATACCGCGTCAAAATGACGCATTGTGTTTAGCATTTGGCCAAGAGACAAATCTCGCATCAAATGATGCATTAGGCCAGTTGGGTAGGTGGCCTTGAGCTTGCAGCGTAATCATTGCGCATTATGAAGGTTATTGTCTTAGAGCCAATGTTGCACAATCATTGTGGATCAGGCCAGAGAGGGCTGGCCGAACGAGTGTTGCGCAATCATTGCGAATGAACACAATCATTTTGAAGTAACGCAATCATTGCGAATGAACACAATCATTGCGAAGTAACACAATCATTGCGAATGAACACAATCATTTCGAAATAACACAATCATTGCGAATGAACACAATCATAGCGAAGTAATGCAATCATTGCGAATGAACACAATCATTGTGAAGTAACGCAATCATTGCGAATGAACAGTGAAGCAAGCATGTCAATTTGGTCCCCTTTCCATACTTGTAGAAATTCCATTAAGACATATATAGGGAGGGGTGGTGAGTTGAAGGTGCATATGTGGACTATGTGCCAAGTGATCTTCATAGCTTACCCGAAAGAGTATAAATGATGCGTAAGCCTCGTTTATAGTTGCGTAGCCTTACAAATGGGGCATATCATGTGAAGGCATCACTATGCCATGTCGCGGACCTGGTGATGCATAATCATTGTGCATCATGACGGAATGTCCTATGCGGATTAGGTGATTACCATTTTTGCTAGGCCACGGCCTTACAAACGAGTTTTTGTCCCTTCGAGGATGAACTACGGTCTGTGCTTGATCCTTTTAAAGTAGGTAAGGGTACGTAAGCAGCCGCAATGAGTTGCAGCATTGCCGGTCCAGCACTTTGTCGCTCATATCATCTAATTGCGAGATGATTGCGGCAGATTGGCCCCTCATATCATCTAAGCTCGGTAGCTCGATGTAAGAGATGATTGTGGTCAAGCTTGATGTGGCTTAGTTGCATGCCAGCAAGTGGATGCTCATACTTCCTATCAAGCTACAAAGAGCAAGTTATAGCACACGCGCTGGATTATTTGGAAGTTAAGGACACGAGTGTCGTAATTTTGCTCAAGAGGAGTCCATTTTGATGGGAAACGTCCCAAAGATCAAGACATGTGATCTATTGATCCACATGGTCACCAGAATTTATCCAAATTCATTCGTTTAGGGCCTCAAAAGGCCGTTTTTGCCGTTTTAGGAAGGTTTTTGGTATTCTTAATAAACCCTTCGCAGAACAAGGGTGAGTTGGAACGGTGTGGAAGCTAAGTTAGTTGCATCATGCTCCAAAAGCATGCCTGCAAGGGCGGATGGACGTGCATTTGCCTAGCCTTAAGGCCCGGATCGTAGCTTCATCATGGCGCAGCGAGGGAAGTTACGGCCTGCAGGGAAACGCGCCAAAGGCGTAATTTTCCGGTCCGTCACACCAAACATGCCAAACACACATACCAGGCACACATGCCAGATGCACATGCCAAACGCGCCAAACATGGCCACTCACCCCATGCGACGTGCCATACAGGCTAATTAGGGTTTCGACAAGCCAAACCCTAATTTAGGCAACATTTCCACACCAACGTACCAAAATTTCAGTGGCTATGGCTACGCGCGCAACCGTTCTAAAGGCATGCATGAGCCATGCCAGCCATGCCGCAATACCGCTAGCGCAAGTTAAAGGCGCCACTGCCAATTAAAGGTAGCCATGATCGACGGCTACCTTTCCTCCTGAGATGCAATCTCAGCCATTCAAGTTCGCCACCAAACTAACAGGCTTGTGGCATATTCTGAGCGACCATGCCGCCAAACCCTAAACTTTGGCCACTGCATCAAATCCCAGTTTGTCCACGGCGCCTAATTTCGGCCACAATGCCAAACCCTAACCTTGGCCACGACGCCAAGCCCTATACTTGGCCATGTCGCCAAACCTTAGCCTTGTCGACGGCACCAAGCCTTAACTTTAGTCACGGAGCCAAATCTTAACCTTAGGCATGCTACAACACTACATACGTGGCCATGCCACTGACATGCTGCTATGCCACATCCACTGGCATACCACCATGCCACATCTACTAGCATGTCGATATGCCACGACCACTGGCATGCCACAACTACTAGCATGCCACCATGCCACGGATACTAGCATATCGCTATTCCACGACCACTAGCATGCCACCATGCCACGGCTACTAGCATGTCGCTATGACATGGCCACTGGCATGCCACCACACCACGGCTACTAGCATGTCGATATGCCACGGCCACTGGCATGTCACCATGCCACAGCTCCTAGCATGCCCCCATGCCACAGCTACGTAGCATGTCGTTATGCCATGGCCACTGGCATGCCACCATGCCACAACTGCTAGCATGTCGATATGCCACGACCACTGGCATGCCACCACGCCACGGCTACTAGCATGTCGCTATGCCACGACCACTGGCATGCACCATTCCACAGCTACTAGCATGCCGCCATGCCACAACTACTAGCATGTCGCTATGCCACAGCCACTGGCATGCCACCATGCCACGGCTACTAGCATGTCGCTATGCCACAACTACTGGCATGCCACTACACCACATCTACTAGCATGTTGCTATGCCATGGCCCCTGGCATGCCACCACCCCGCAGCTACTAGCATGTCCCTATGCCACGGCCCCTGGCATGCCACCATGCTACGGCTACTAGCATGACGCTATGTCGCAGCTACGCCATTGGAATGCCACTATGCCATGGCTACGCCACTAGCATGCCGTTATATCGTGGCTCCACCAGGCGCTACTATTCCAATGGCGCCACTTCGCTATACAACAAGATGCGGCCATAATCAACGGCTATCCTTCCTCATGAGATGTAATCTCGGCCATTCAAGTTCGATGCCAAGCTGACGGACCTGTGGAAAGTTTTAGGAAGTCGACCAAGGAAAGCCTAATAGCATCGTATGCTATTCTCATGTGGCAAAGTATCTTGACTTTGAATTGCCACACATAGCAACATGCTGCATGTTTTCCACGAAAACACTCGAGACATCAAACATGTCACAAAATGGGGGATACTCATCGGGGTATTTGTCTCGCGGTTTACAGCACGCGGCGTGCAATGCGTCCGTTACAAGAGAGTGTCATGAAGTAGGACAGTTAGTGGTGGTAAAATTAACGGTGTAAACAATTCATTTCCTTCATCATGGAAGCGTAATGACTGATGGTTACACGAATTCACTTCCCTCATCATGGAAGCATAATGTTTGACGGTTACACGTTACTCCATTCTTCCACCACTCAATCGTTTCCACTTCCTACGAGACCAGGGTACGTTTTGTTGCGACTTTTATAAATAGGTCTCACCTATTTTCACCAAACAACAAGTTTTGGTCAGGAGAACAATACAACATCCAGAAATCATCTGATAGCTTCATTCAGCTAGCCAGTTCAACTTTCTGATACAAGTCACAAAACACCCACACTTCCGGAATCAACTATTCTGGTCTCGACACTTTCTTCGCTTCCCTCCCTAAGACCAACCCTTCTCCTTCACTTTGTGACTGAAGCAAGCCTGGAACGACCATTTCTTGGTTTAGGCCAGGATTGTACAGATTGATCTCTCGAATCAAAATGACTCTCGTGCAGTACATTGTTTTGGGTTTAGATTTGTTTCTCATCCACACACCCAAAATTACCAAAATCAGCAGAAGCAGTTTTCACCCACAAACAATTGCGATCTTAGTGGGAGATTAATCTCTCGGTTACAACATCAATTTCCTATTCCGAGTTTTATTATTCAACCCAGACATCAAGATGGTAGAAGCAAACACTCCGCACGGGGTTCAATGGCTCAGTTTTTAGTTATTACACGATGAGGAATGACTGGGGACTTCTCACAGTCACAACGGCGTCGCCCATAAAACTCAGACTTACGCCCGGAAGATCCATTTTGTTGGGAGACCCTAAAGGCGAGTAAGTCTTGTTAGAAAAAGTACATAATCTACTACTTCAAGTTTTCACGTTGATAATAGAAACCGATAGCCATGTTACCCCCAAAATTTCATCCCATACTTTCTACCGTCATACAACATTCACGATTCCATGACTCTCCTGGAATATTCATTCTACTAACAGTCATGATCAAAACGGCATTATTCTAAAATTCATTCCAAAGAATAATCCAAAACCCTCATATGTGACAATTATCTATCAATCCAAAAAATATCAAACCATAAACCAGCGTTTCGTTTTCCTTTAAAAAAAAACCTAACCAAAGGAAGTTCAGAAAAATAAAAACATTCAAGGAAAATCGCCTAGCAAAGGCTCGTTCTTCTTAGAGAAAGCGTCTTGCTTCAGCTTCAACTCCTGAGACAACTTCTCGACTTCTGCCTCCTGTTGATTAATCAAATCCGCGGAAGGGCCATCAACCGCTTCCGCCTGCAGCCTTTGGATCTCGGAAAATCCATCAAAGAACCAGGAGGCATTAAACTCAAAGTTTACACATATATCCCGATGGAATTCCCAGCTTTTGACTACATCTCCAGAAACCGTGTGTCCATTCACGCCATATATGTAATGAATTGAAGATAAAGTTTCCTCCACGCTCTTAACCAATGCAAAGCGACTACCAACCTTCCTGGTCGTGGCGATATGCCCATACCTCTTCCATCTTGGTGTATAGTTCCGCATACTTCACATGCACACTGAATCCTCCAACCAACACATGACCATCGAAAGGAGCCTGGAATGGAGGATCAAAAACGACACATGCGTCTGGATGTACAACTAGCAAAGATTCTTTGGGAACAATCACGCCCGTCGTCACGACAACATTTTCCTCCATGGGAGACATATCAACATCTTTATGATGATCAACCTTCATCTTTAAATTACCAGCGGGTACGGTTTCCATGATTGGAGACACTGTTACATCTCCATTGCCGTGAATCTCCATCTCAGAATTATTTTCAGAAACGGCCTCCTCCTGTAAATACCACCAATTGAATATTTGTTCGGTATAAATAAATAGTCCAAGAGGAAAACGTGTGGGAGACTCACCGACTCATCTGTGGGCCCACTGGGATTGGAAGAGGACTCGCTGCCCAGCTCTGAAGAACTTCTCCCGTCACCGTCAGACTCTGAGTTTTCTTCTTCTTCATCTTCCTCTTCACTGCTGAGAGGCTCGGTATCGCCAGACTTTTCTTCAGAAGGCATCACCTTTTGGCCACTTGCAAGTCTGGTAAAGGCGTTTATCTTGTTGAGACCCTGAATCAAAAGGGAAGAGATGTTCAGTGGCAAAAATTCAGAATATTTATGTAAGACGACCAAATCTGGAAGAAAATCGTACATACTCGCATATTGGAAGAACTAAAAGTCACAAGAGCCTTCGAATCCGACTGAAAATTACCTGCACGGTTTTTAGACCTTCACTCCTTTTTCTGGGGACTGTCCACATCCGAGCTAGGATATTTTCTCTTAGCAGTAGAAGGCTCCCTCAACAATGGATGTTCCGTTAAAGTCGCAGGGGAAGGCTTGCCACGAGAATTTTCCACTATGTCATTCATAAATCCATGGATGGCGAGAAACTCATCCTGCCAGAACACGTTGTACCTGGAGGTTGTCACTGGACTTCGTTCCAAGAGCAAGAAAGGAAGACTTTTACCTGGCGCAAGAACATGGGCATCAAGAACAGCTGGCAACAATTCTTCCGGAGCAACCGACTGACAAGTAAATGGGACCCCTTGGTCAAATCACATATGCCGAGACGCCCTGTCAATATTATAAGGGACTTCCTTGAAAGACCCCCCGAAGAAAGATGGCACGTGTCCGTGGATACAGCTTCGCATAAATACAGCCTCTCCAACGCTCATATTCTCTCCAGCAGAAAGCAAAGTCAAGTTCGGAGCAGTGGCGAAAGTATTCGGCTGAATTATGGACGCATGGACTGGAGCGCAAGGACGAAAGCTAACGGTATAAGCATTGTCAAGGAAGTCGATGAGCTTTGATCCATATTTTGGGCACTTATTCAATCAACACATTATTCTAGAGCCGCCGCAAGACTCTGGAAGTGAAGCCGACTTGGGAGCATATTTTGCTAAATGCTCCCACAACCATGTTTGGAGAAAAGTGACGTGAACATACGAGTCCAGTTTCATATAACCATTTGAAGCGTACATGTCCGCAACCAGATGATCCAAATGGGTGTACAGAGAACAAAGAAACAAGCCACTTATAGGAAGAATGACTCCTTTCGCCAATTTGATGGCAAATTTAATGAGCTCCTGTCTTATCTCCTTCTTACCAGAGCCGTCATCGAAAATATCTCTGGACAGCCACAGAGCTAAAAATGCAGCAACATGGAGTGTATCATCCAGCACTAGATCTGACTGTGGCTCATTAGGGAACCACTCAGACACCCACCAGTTATACAAGCACTTCATCCCGTAATCCTTCCGAGCGAATCCTTTTGACTTGTCGACAAGAGTGGCACGCATTTCTTCTTCATCGTCGAACAATGTGATATCAATATTCCCTGTTATGGGAAGGTTCATCAAGATGGCTATACTCTCTAAAGAGATGGTCATTTCACCCCACCTACATATGGCCGTGTGAGTATCCGGACACCATCTGGAGATAAAAGCGATCAAGCCCGGAATATCTTTCCTAATTTGAAGTGTTGTAGAAGCCATGACGGCATCGATGATTTGCGCCTTGGTCAAACTGGCCTTCACACAGTCTTGACTTATCATGAATTGCGTCCATTTATCAAAAGAGCGCAAAGGACGCTGACAGATTTTGAAGTCAATGGGAAAAGCAGGATACTCTTTCCTCTGAAGGCAAAACCGCATTACACGCCCCGGTCGAACTGACCGGACCTCTCCTTCATTTTTTGAACCAATCAGAAGGATCGTGACATACTTGGGATGGGCTCTCCTAAGTGTAGAAGACTTTGTAAAAATTTCATCATCCGTGTTTTTCTTGGATTTGCCAACATTCTTCGATGTGGTGGCGAGACTTTTCTCAGGTGACATCCTAACAGAATTTCTTTATGCTGCTTTCACTATTGAAGTAACTACAACGAAACAAAACCAATAAAAGTTACTACTAAGTAAAAGGGAGCATAAAAATCATTTTGTCAACTGTGGAAGAAATCATCTTGGTCACAAGCCAATTTATTGGGTCACAAGTCGCGGCATGCATGACCAAAGGTGACGCACGGACAAAGGAGTGGTAGCCGGAGGAATGGGGACTGGCATCCACCCCAACTTTATGCCACGAGAGGTATACCCTCGACCAAGAGGGTACCATAGTCATGTTTAAAAAAAAAGGGAAACCCTAAAATTAGGTTTTTTATGGAGAAGGTTTAAACGGCGGCTACCCGATTAGGCATAATTACTTCGCATAAACAATTGGCTTCATTACCGTTAAACAGGGTGGTTGATGTTATTGCATACTACCGACAAAGGGAAATTACTCACATTAAAGTATTCCACGAATTTATAACGGATGTACAGCTAGGGTTTACACCAACACAGAAGAGTAAACAAAAAGAAGAAACACAAAGATGCATACCTGGAATACGCTCGCCTGTTGTTGCTACTTCCTTGCCGCTAACTCCGAGGCGTGAGAATAAAACTGATGACACGGGATAAAAAAGATGAGCAACGCCTTTTATAGGCACGACTTTTGGGAGTTCGAAAGGAGGAAGGTTTCCTATTTTTGGTTACACATGAAAAGAGGCAACCAGACCCGCTAGAAAAGATCCATGGCGCCAATAGGCCACGGACAAGCTAGCGCCAAGAACCCGCTCCTAACCAGCGCCATCCTCTTCGTGTCCCAGCCAGATTAGCGCACGCCACCCCAAACCAACGCCAACAGCTCCACGCTAAGCCAACGCCAACGTCTCCACGCCCTATCCAACACCAACAACTTGCATCCTCCCAGTGCTAGCTTCTCTGCTCGATAGCCGATGCACCTGCATCCTTCTCAGTGCAAACTTTTCCGCTCATGACAAACGCCATCCGCAGCCCAAGCCAACTCCAACCGCGTCCTAACCAATGCCCTAGCCAGCAGCGCCATGAACCATTCCTCAACCATTAGCCAAGATGTCGCACTGGTGCCAACATCCCATGGCTAAGATGAATTTATGCAAACGCCGCCAACACAAAGATCACAGATTCCTCATGCCTTCCACCAAAGGTTAGTTGAATTTTCTTGGCAATCTCTTCACGTCTTGCTCTTTCGATTTTACTCTCGTCCGTCACCATCTCACTTTTTTCCCGCAACAATGCCACTGCTACGTGCTAAGCAGGGGACTTAATGTTGATGGTGGTTTTTAGCTTAGGGTTAAAATCATAAAACCTTGTATCTGACATCACTCTGCAAGGAAACGGTGTCCTGAGTGCTAACCTCTCCACCGGCATATTTATTGAGCCATTCAATATATTTACATGAAATTTATCTAGATTGGAGAATGTAGCAATCATCCCAAATACTCTGTAAATTTCGGCACCTCTCCAATACAAGACTCACTGAGTACTTTCCTGTGCTATGTTCCCCGGCAGAACCCTTAATATCGGTATGGCATGACGGATTTGTGTTTACTCGCAGCGGAGTAGCATGAACCTCCAAGTACCAAAGTTAAGGCCATCGCACGAAATGCTCAGACGGAAAGCACACTGCATTCTGTAGATAAGAATTTTTGTGGAAGCATACAAAATCCATCCAATTATTGTGATAACTCACAAAAAACTCATAAACCCGAATAATTTGCAAAATTAGGGTTTCGCTCCCCGCGCAGTACACTAGACCCTGTTGGTCGAAAAACTGTGCTTAGCCAAACTAGATGATTAAATCCGCCACACCGCACTGGAAGTGTGGCCACGCCCTAGATTTCCGGCCCCACCACACTCACACATAAGTGTAGCCGTGCCCATGCTTGTCCGACCCTCTTACATTAACCAATCAGGTTAATTTAAACTCGCCACAGTGTTGAAAAGAAGGAAATCGCGCCAGATGGCCGCAAAGCCAATTGGTTTCCAAAAAACGCACCAGCATGCCAAGAAGCATGACAAACATGCCAAACGCACATATCAGGCACACATGCGAGATGCGCCAAACATGGCCACTCACCCCGTGCGACGTGCCATATAGGCTAATTAAGGTTTCGACAAGCCAAACCCTAATTTCGGCAATATTTTCACACCAACGTGCCAAAATTTGAGTGGCTATGGCTACACGCGCAACCGTCCTAAAGGCATGCACGAGCCATGCCAGCCATGCCGCTAGCGCGAGTTAAAGGCGCCACTGCCAATTAAAGTAGCCATGATCGACGACTACCTTTTCTCCTGAGATGCAATCTCAGCCATCCAAGTTCTCCACCAAACTCACATGCTTGTGGCAACTTTTGAGCGACCATGCCGCCAAACCCTAAACTTTGGCCATGGCATCAAATCCCAGTTTGGCCACGGCGCCTAATTTCGGCCACAGTGCCAAACCCTAGCCTTGGCCACGGTGCCAAGCCCTTAACTTGGCCATGCCGCCAAGCCTTAACTTTAGTCACGGAACCAAATCTTAACCTTGGCCATGCTACAAAACTACAGACGTGGCCCTGCCACTGACATGTTATTATGCCACAGCCACTGGCATGCCACCATGCCACAAATACTAGCATGCCGCTATGCCACGGCCACTGGTATGCCACCGTGCCACATCTACTAGCATGCCACCATGTCACGGATATTAGCATGTCGCTATGCCACGACCACTAGCATGCCACCATGCCATGGATACTAGCATGTCGCTATGCCACGGCCACTGGCATGCCACCACGCCACGGCTACTAGCATGCGCTATGCCACGGATACTATCATGTCGCTATTCTACGGCCACTGGCATGCCACCATGCCACAGTTACTAGCATGTCGCTATGCCACGGCCACTGGCATGCCACCACGCCACGGCTACTAGCATGTCGCTATGCCACGGCCACTGGCATGCCACCATGCCACAGCTTCTAGCATGCCGCCATGCCACAGCTACTAGCATGTCGCTATGCCAAGGCTATAGGCATGCCACCATTCCAAGGTTACTCGCATGTCGATATGCCACGGCCACTGGCATGCCACCACACCACAACTACTAGCATGTCGCTATGCCACGGCCCCTGGCATGCCACCACGCCACAACTACTAGCATGTCCCTATGTCACGGCCCCTGACATGACACCATGCCACAGCTACTAGCATGTCGCAGCTACGCCATTGGCATGCCACTATGTCATGGCTATGCCACTGGCATGCCACTAGCATGTCGTTATTCCATCGCTCTACCAGACGCTACTATGTCAATGGCGCCACTTCGCTGTACAACAAGAAGCGTCCATAATCAACGGCTACCCTTCCTCATGGAATGTAATCTCGTCCATTCAAGTTCGACGCCAAGATAACAGACCTGTGGCAAGTTTTAGGCTGCCGACCAAGGCAAGACTAATAGCATCATATGCTATTCTCCTGTGGCAAAGTATCTTGACTTTGACTTGCCACACATAGAAACATGCTGCATGTTTTCCACGAAAACACTCGAGACATCAAACATGTCACAAAATGGGGGATACTCATCAGGGTATTTGTCTGGCGGTTTACAGCACGCGGCGTGCAATGCGACCGTTACAAGAGAGTGTCATGAAGTAGGACGGTTAGTGGTGGTAAAAGTAACGGTGTAAACAATTCATTTCCTTCATCATGGAAGCGTAATGACTGACGGTTACACGAATTCACTTCCCTCATCATGGAAGCATAACATTTGACGGTTACACGTTACTTCATTCTTCCACCACTTAATCGTTTCCACTTCCTACGAGACCAGGGTACGTTTTGTTGCGACTTTTATAAATAGGTCTCACCTATTTTCACCAAACAACAAGTTTTGGTCAGGAGAACAATACAACATCCAGAAATCATCTGATAGCTTTTCATTCAGCTATCCAGTTCAACTTTATGATACAAGTCCCAAAACACCCACACTTCCGGAATCAACTATTCTGGTCTCGACACTTTCTTCGCTTTCCTCGCTAAGACCAACCCTTCTCCTTCACTTTGTGACTGAAGCAAGCCTGAAACGACCATTTCTTGGTTTAGGCCAGCATTGTACATATTGATCTCTCGAATCAAAATGACTCCCGTGCAGTTGTTTTGGGTTTAGATTTGCTTCCCATCCACACACCCAAAATTACCAAAATCAGCAGAAACAGTTTTCACCCACAAACACAAGGACAATTTATTTGAACATGAACTAATGAAAAAGAAAGGAAAAGATTTTTGAATTAGACTTCTTGAAAATCAGAAAAGATGATTTCAAACTCTCATCATAAAATGATGACGCGTCATCTTTGATTAATTACTGCATTCCTCTGTAAGAAAGTTTTTAGTGCATTCGTGTTTGATTAATTACTGCATTCCTCTGTAAGATAAGTTTGTTATTCATTATCCTATTTATTTTCTGATGTCCTGCATCCTGTCCTTCATAGTTGAGGGCCACTCCATATATATCAAGAACCTGCCAACGACTGCAACATACAAACAGGTTGAGAAAAAGTTCAAGAGTTTGGGGCCAATTAAGCCTGGAGGTGTTCAAGTCAGAAGTAACAAGGTTTATTTTGCTTACGCCATCCCATTTGACGTAAAATTGTCATCTTGTTTAATCAAATTTAATTTACACGTGATATGTCTGCAACAGGGATCTGCTTTGGCTTTATCAAATTTGAACAGTTGAGCTCCGTGCAAAATACAGTTGTTTTCAAGATCAGTGGGCCGGTTAGAACAATTGAAACCGTTCACGTGCCAGTTTTGTCTTCTTGAGCCGCATACACAAGATTATAGCACTATAAAATGTTCATGTACTATAAATATAGGTGGAAACAAACAAAAAGAACTTGTGCTTGGATTGTGTTTAATGTTCACGTTAGGTACATGGCTTAGTTATTTATTCAAGAATTGATTATTCCATATATATACAGGCTGGGATAGGGGTGTAAATATTACCCGAAAAAGCTCAGCCTGCCCGTACCCGCCCAAGCCCGCCTGTACCTGAAATTGCCCAAAGCTTGTTATGGCCCGTTGCGGGCTATCCGGCCTGGCCTGGATTAATTTATTGGGCGGTCCCGGGATTTGCGATTAATTATGATGCCCGACCTGATACCCGGCCTGGTGCCCGGCCTGAAAGGCTTCTATGTGCTATTAATCATTTAATATCCTCTTAAAAAGACTTAAAAGTTACAATTTTATAATTGTCAATTTTGTGTCAAGAAAAATAAAATATATAATTGTTTTACTTATAATTAACCTTTTCAAAACATTAATGGTAATATATTTTCTTATTAGAAAGTTTATTGTACTCTAATTAATTATTTATTATAGTCTAAAATTAAAAATTTGTCAGTGTAATTTAAATATAAAATAATACTATCACTTTACTTACGATATGTGATGTTGGAAAGGAAAGGATATTGTATTTAATAACGTTCATTTGAAAATTTAAACTTAAAAAAAAAATCAAAATAGTGGCATGTCCGGCCCGATCTGGCCTGCCCGTATAAAAAGCGGGCTTTGGACGGTCTTTGAGTAACAAATTATCTACTTGTATCCGGCCTGTCCGATCTGAATTTGTTTACGGGCTCACAAATATTAAGCCTGGCCTGCCCGGCCTGTCTTTGTTTTTGGGTCGGGCGGCCCGGCTTGCCCGAATTTACACCCCTAGGCTGGGCACGCCACTATTACGAGCCGCCAAGTTTATATCGGCAAGTGAACTATTTCAACAGTTTTTTTTGTTGTTGTATATATATACACACACGTGGGGTGGCTTTTGTGAAAAATTATCTTAACATGTTACATTGTAATATCTAACTAATATCCACTACTTTTTATTACAGTTGGTGGCAATTTCAGTAGAAGGGGTGGGTTCAGAAATGCTTGAAAAGTAATGAAAATTATGATGAACATTTTGATAACCTCCACTGATGCCTTCACTCACTTCTCCGATGGCTTGATGAGGGATACTCATGGCATGATTGCGTTGAGATTGATGTTATTTGTGGTTATGGAGATGTAGTTTTAGATCTGTTTTATATCTATATGTGTCCTTAAATGAGAAAAATCGGTATTTACTTCTTGATTGTACGTTTCAATTGGGTATTGTTTTAAGCGTCTGGGTAGGAGAGAGATGAAATCTGTATTTACTTCTTGATTTTACGTTTCAATTTGGGTATTGTTTTAAGCGTCTCGGTAGGAGAGAGATAAAGTCGTACAACTTTCACCCATCCTAAAGAAAATTTTCTCTCAAAACCTCCGAACCTCCTTTGATTAGTCAAATACCACCATTTCTTCCTCTAAAACCATCTTAGTATTTCTAAAACCACCCTCTTCTTCCCTGACATTTCTTAAATCTTTCTGATTTCTCTTCGTGAATAGCTCGGATCCTCTAGCTAATCTCTTTAGTAGATCTGTCCAAATCCTTTATTTTTACCGTATCTTTCATTTCTTAGATTTCAAGTTGGATTTTGGATCTGTTTTTATAAAGGGTTGTATTGTGATTCTGAATCCTTGTTGTGATTTCATTCCTCTTTCTTTAGCAAGTTTTGGTTTCAGTTGTTTTTCTCTCTAAGCTTCTTAAGTTTGTTGTTCTCTAGCTTTGGTGTTGATTGAAATTATGTCTCACAAGTATGATGATTTTCTTTTAAAAGATGTGAATCCCATTCCCTCGATGGATGAGGACCTTCTCTGTCAATTGTTGAACCAACTGGAATTAAATCTAAATGATAGGAAACCTTTTGTTAATCGGCTTCTTGGGATTATTTCTCTTAATGATCAAACAGAACGAGTTATGGCATCAAGTAGTAACGGTATGGAGATGATACTTTGGTTGATGAAGGTTTAGAATCTCCTCCTGCTTGTGTTGTTGAAGATTCAGAGATGCACAATTGTTCTCCGGCAACTGAAATCACTCTCTCTGGTGATCTACATCTGTTTCCACTTGATAATGGCTCTGACCTTGTCACATCGAAGACGGATTCAATTAACGTTAACCTCTCTGACGAGAAAGAAGTTATTACTGTGTTCAATAGCATCAAGGCTATTGAAACTGGAATTTCATGGAATAGAAAGTTGTTTACTACTGACCTGTCTGACGATTCCTCTGGAGCGACGATCTATAATAGTTTTTATGCAGAAATGGATGATGATTCAGATGACCTAGTTAATCAAGTCTCCTCTGCTGACCTGAGCCTTAGCCTGGAGTATGTGGATTATTGGCTTGCTAGGAATTTTTTAGCATGTTGGATCTTCTTCTACATGAGTGGTAATGATTTCTATCGGTATTCTCCATTCAACTTCATTTATGAAACTAGTATTCTTTCTCATATGAATGCTGTGATGATTTATATTCTTATAATTCTAAGACAAGTTCAACTTGACTACTACTTCTTTAGTTTGGATGAAAATGATAACCATGCTGGTTTTCCTCTGATAACTTCTTTGGTACCTAGAGATTCAATAAACCCCTATAGAGATGATTTGGTAGATTACTTGGCTTATAAGGATTATTACTGTCTAGGAAGAAATTTTAAAGATGGTTTTGGTCTTAAGGGTTTTTATAGAACTTATCTGGATCTTGCTTACATAAAACTGATGTCTTTAGACAGATAAAACTTGATGATTATTTGTTATCTCGAGAATGGAACTTACTTGATTTTGTGTTGTTGACTTATTACCCTCGAGGTTGTTTGAGCATTGGCATTATTATGATTGATAATTCTCTCTGCCTTGTAACTTTACTGAAAGTTAGCTTTGTCCTGCATCCTTGTGGGGTTGTTAAGATAATTGAGCAGTGTGAAGAGAACTGCCACAGATTCAATCAGAATCGGAAAGATAGTCTCGTTCCTATTCGCCTTTGTATAAACTTCTATAAGACATTACTCTTTAGAGTTGTTTTCACGAGACAGATTGAATTGGATCTTTACTTGTTCTCTCGTGTGTGGAATGGCTTGACCTTGATGACCCTTATTTTGTATGATCTGAGACGAATGCTTACTGTAGAAGATGATGTTATTTATTTCACTTATCATATCAGTGGTTTATTAAATGTTTGCTCTAGTAAGGATGGCAGTCTGTTCTATTCAGTTGTGTGTTCGAGTGGTTCTTTATTTTCTGTAATGAGAGTTGTAGGAACTGCTAGTTTCCCTTCTCGGCATGTTGTTGAGGTTACGCATATCTTCTTTGGGATGGTTACTACTAAAAGTTTTTCTTCAAATCAGTCTATTTTCTTGAGTGCTTGGGATTATCTGCTTGTCTTCAGACTTTACTTATGTTAAACTTACCTTGATGTTAGAACTTTTAGCCAGTTTACACCTACGGAGGCTAGGTCAGGAAGTACATATGAATGGCACAGGTTGAAGATGAATCTTTCTAATGATCACAAGTGTCTTTGTTGGATGTTTCAAGGGGTTTCCACCTCTTTCTGGAAGGATTTAGAGGAATTTTTCACCATTTTCTTTTTTCCTATCAGTATACTTCATGGAATTCTTGGGGTTTTATGTGGGATCTGGGCTCTCACTTATGTTGGGAATACCTCGACATTAGACCTTTAAGCCAGCTTACTCATTCGGCGAGGGATTGGGCAGTCAGTACATATATCTGGCGTAGGTGGGATTTGATTTTCTTCGATATTCACAAGTTGAATGATGTTCTATTGTTTGGAGGGAACTGGTATTGTTTCACCTTTATTAGTCATCTTCCTTCTTATAGGAGGAAAGATGCATCTCTATATGTCACGCGTGTCTCATTTATGAGAATTAAACATCAACATATTCACGTCTTGATAGAGGTTTCGTTAGCAGTACATTGTAATCATGGTCGGAGTGGGGCTAATGAAGACTTGGCAGACACTTTTGTTTCCTTCTCAGTACTTGACCGAGTGAGGATGTCTACTTCACTACTTGGTAGCATTAACTCTTGTCTAGACACATATCTGTATTTCCCTTTCAGTGCCTTTATTCTTTGTTCTTCTATTATTTGCTGTAATGGTTTAGCCTCCAGTTTAGTGTCTACTGACTGTGATGGCTAATTTGTAACCTTTGATTATAAAAAAAAAAAAAATAATAAAAAAAAAAAAAAAAATCGGGTATTGTTTTTTATTTAAGATATGCAACTATGGATACAGTTTTATCTGTGTATGGATCTATTTTACAGACATGCAGCCTGCGCTTAGCCAAGTTAGTACGCCATCACAACTTCGCGATACTGTACAGAGAGGCAGACACATAACAACTCACATATCTATCTAATGAGTCTGGTTGCTAAGTTCGAGCAAGTGAAATGCGCTGCTTCATTCATAGGCTCTATGTATGATTGCTCATCCATTATGGTATTTATATCCGTTAATATGTATTTTTCTTCTTATTGTAATCCTGTTTGCTACCAACCCGACTGGTAAAAATATTTTTGTACACCTTTATTTCTCATGATCTTAGTATAGATTTAGCTTACTTTCTGATAGGCTCGAAAACCTACAATAATAAAACTTCAAGTGCACAGCGTCTAACTAGTAGACAATGTCAAGTACAGGTCGTTCTGACAAGGAGTGTGAAATGCCACTACTAATTAATACCAAGAATAACTAATTGACAAGATGATGTTTTAACGATTTTTCAGAAATTTGGAACAAATTGATATAATATAAAATTCTGACAATAAACAAGATGGGAATGAATTGCTAGGGTTTTCGGTTTCAACCAATTAATTGTACAAATTCTACTAATCTTTAAAAATATATTCCATGCATTTTCAAATATTGTTTCTCCGCTATAGTTTTCTTCACTTCATGTATAGTGATTCTAAAGCATTACCTATCAATTCTAAAGCATATCACGTCAAGGGATTTAACCAAAGCACGAAATATCAATTGAAAATCATAAACAATCAAGAAAATCACATGAGAAATTAAATACCAAGCTATATGAAGAAAAACTATTAATCAATCAAATCATTATTGAGCATATAAATGTAGAGTTTACACAATTAAATTGGTTTCTACCTAGACCCTAACAATCAATTTAGCAAACCATGAGAAAAGATAATTCTAATACACCAAACCCTTGTTTCTCTTCTCTGTAAAACGGCTCTGCGGCGGCGCCCCCTCCTGGCTCCCTATGTGATCGTTTACATAGCCTCTTAAGGAAATCTATTTTCATTTTTCATTTTTTACACCAGATCATCAACCAATTGAGTTATGCCACATGTCGAATAATAAACAAAACCGCCCAACCAGGTTTCGCCACGTCCTCTCTTCCAACACTGGTCTGCCATCTGATCTCATAAATGTCGCGTGCTCATTTTACTTCCATAAATGTTGGTGAAAAATCTTAACAGAATATGGGAAAGTTAAGATATGATGTCGACATAAACATTCCACGGACTCCTTAATTTCTGTCCATTTACTCTTGTCGTCACTGGCTGCACAAACTCGGGCAATATTCCCAAGAACCATACTGACGGACCCAAACTTCACTGCTCGAACCTCACCTCCATTAGTACATACTAAAACTTGCAAAATCTGACCACCAGTTGTACAGGCTCACAAAACATGAAACCCATATGACTAAATCACCATTCATGCCTTGTTAAATTCAATCAGAGCAAACCCGAGACCGGAACTACTTCAATCACCACCAGCAAACTCGACTTATTGCCAGTCCATCTCCATTCACGTCTCTGCACTGCCTCCTATCGCATAACAGCAACTTCAGTCGAACCAACAACCCCGTATATCAGTAGCAACACCATATTCATCTGACCGTTAATTATCCACCATTATTCTAAGTAGAAACCATCATCACTGCCTGCATCTGATTGCCGAGAGTTGCTGCCATTACGAACACCACAGCTCCGTTCATCATTGCCATCATAACCTTGGTACCCATCTCCACATTTCTCACCATCTTCTCATGAGTCTTGCAGTGCAAACACCAGCGAGACAGTCCTCCATATCTGCTACCACTCGGGTGAATTCAATTCATCTTCCTAGCTATTCGCCTCAAGAACTTCCCCTTTTTCTGAATCGAGAAGTAGAACATGAGCTCCACCAGCAGATTCGCATACAGCCATCACAACCAACACTGTTTAAGACCACACCGAGAACTGCTCCGTCACTGATTGCAGCATGAAACCAACACCAAATCGAGTAAACCACAACAGACTGATGCCTCTTCTTCTTACGGCTCTTTCCATCATTAATTCACGATTATCCAACTAACCTACTTCACATTCATTCTTCATTGTCCCAACACCACCAGTTATCATGGCTCGTCGCTGCCAAAACCCGTATTCAGTCGGCTAATAGGAATGTTAGTAGTCAACTCAAGTCAAGACAATCTTGACTTGAGTATTATTGGTCAGCTCAGTCAGATGATGTCTCCTGTATGAATAAAACAACTATAATTCTTCAGTATTTAATGTGTCTGAACATAGTTGTCTGTTTAGCTTTGTTTTTGATAACTTTCTTCTGTAATATAATTCATCTTCTTTCTTTGAATCTTCTTTATTTCTCTAATATCTTGATAATCGTGAGAGCTTAACAATTCTCATGGTATCAGATAGGCAACGATTCTCTCCATATTTTCAGAGCATAACAATTTTTATCAACAAGTTTTCTGCTCAAATTGGGTAACATCATCTTCAAATAATTTTTCCCAAAGTTCAAAATTTAGGATTTTTGCAAGAATTTTATGATAGTGCTTCAGTATATGATGATGGGAGTTCTACAGCGTCTATGTAAGCAATGGTACTAATAATAGGAGAAATGGTGGTCCTAATAGGAATCCTAGTAGTGGTAACTATAAAAACAGTCATTATTAATATGGTTTTTCTATCTCCAGATATGAGACACAATTTATTGTCAGTAGCTAGATTTACTAGAGAGAATTCTTGCTATATTACTTTTGATCCTAATGGATATGAGATAAGAAGTCTGCATAGTCATGAACTGTTGGCACATGGTAAAATGATAAATAATTTGTATCCTATAAACTCTACTGTGCTCCAATATGCCTTTTCTTCTCTTGTTGCTTCTACTGATATTTGGCACAATAGGTTAGGTCATCCCTCTTCAAAAATTGTTCAACAACTTCATAATTATAAAAATATTATTTCCAAGCCATCTGCTTCTGTTACTCAGTGTTCACCTTGTCAGTTAGCAAAAAGCAAAAGACTTTCATTTCATCTATCTTCTTCTCATGCTTTTTCTCCACTTGCACTAGTTCATTGTGATGAGTGGGGTCCTGCACCAGTTCCTTCTATTGCTGGTCATAGATATTACATTCTTTTCATTGATGATTTCATTCGTTTTCATTGGATTTATCCAATGCAGGTGAAAACAGAAGCTTTACAATGTTTTCAACACTTCAAGTGTTTATCTGAAAATTTATTTCATACTAAAATTCTTGCTTTTCAAACAGATGATGCAAGTGAATTAGTTAAGGGTCTTTTTAAAAAAAAAATTGGATAACTCTGGTATTTTGTTAAGAATCTCTTGTCCAAAGACTCCATAGCAGAATGGTCTTGCTGAAAGAAAGCATAGACACATTACTGAAATGGGGAATACTTTGTTGTTTAATGCTTCTTGTCCTAAGGAATATTAGTATGATGCTTTTTTGGCAGCAACTTATCCTATAAATAGAACTCCTACTCCAATTCTTCATGATAAATATCCATTTCAAGTCTTATATAATGATTCTCTGGATTATTCTTTCTTAGAGTTTTTGGATGTGTTTGTATCCATTTTTGGGACACTTTAGAGTTGGTAAGTTGTCTCCAAAATCTGTTAAATGTATTTTTGTGGGTTATAGTACCTTACATAAGGGTTATAAATGTTATAATACCCTTTCTAAAAAGCTTTATATTTCCAGACATGTTGTGTTTTCAGAAAATGAGTTTTATTTTTCTACTTCTTCTGCTTCTGCTCCTATTTTAGAAGATATTATTTCTGTTCCATTAGCTACTGCTCCTTCTTCTACAGTTGTCACAAGATCTCAAAGAGGTATTTCTAAGCCAAAATCTTTTCCAGATCATGTTTTACATCATTATATAAAATATCCTTTGTCCTCTACTTTTACTTCTATTCAAAATACTCCTTCTGAGCCTAAAATTTTTAAAGAAGCTATGAAAGATCATAAATGGCTTGTGTCTATGGGAGATGAGAATTCTTCCTTAATGAGAAATGTTACTTGGGATTTGGTTGATCCTGAGCCTCGTATGAATATTTTAGGCTGCAAATGGGTTTTTCGTGTTAAGCTTAAGTCAGATGGAATAGTTGATAAGTTAAAATCCAGATTAGTTGCTCAGGGATATAATCAGCAGGATGGTCTTTATTATGGTGAAATTCTCAGTCATGTGGTTAAATACACAACAGTAAGAGTGGTTTTATGTTTAGCAGTATCTAGAAATTGGTCAATTAGGCAATTGGATGTTTCCAATACTTTTCTTCATGGTGATTTGATTAAGAATTTTTGTATGAAGCGGCCACCAGGTTTTGAGAGTAAGGAGTTTCCTAATAAAGTGTTTCATCTAAAGAAGAGCTTATATGGTTTGAAACAAGCACCAAGAGCTTGGTTTCAAAAGTTTTGTTCTTCCTTAATCTCTTATGGGTTTGTTAGGACAGTATCAAATTTTTCTATGTTTGTATATGTTGCTGGTTCAGATATGATGGTGTTGCTTCTGTATGTTGATGATATTATACTTACTGGGTCTTCTACTGCTTTGCTTGATCATCTTGTGCAATATTTCAGCTCTACTTTTGCAATGAAAGAATTGGGTGATTTACATTACTTTCTAGGCATTGAAGCAACTAGAACACATAATGAAATTTTATTGACACAGAAAAAGTATACTCTTGAATTGCTTGAAAAGGCACACATGACAGAGTGTAATACTTATTCTACTCCAGTTGCTAAAGGTCCTAGAGTAGCTGTGCATGAAGGTCAATTATTATCAAATGCTTCTGTTTACAGAACCATAGTTGGAATGCTGCAATATCTTTGTTTAATTAGACCTGACATCTATTTTGGAGTTAACTATGTGAGTCAATTTATGCATGCTCTCACTGATGTTCACTTTTTATTGGTTAAGAGAATTCTTAGGTACTTAAAGGGAACTATTGGTTATGGTATAACATTGAGAAAAGGAGATATTGATAAGTTAACAGCTTACACAGATTCAGATTGGGGTAACTGTCCTGAAACTGCCAGGTCTACATGTGGATATGCAGTTTTTCTTGGGAATTCTTTGATTTCCTGGTCCAGTAAAAAGCAGCCCAGAGTTTCAAGATCAACAACTGAAGCTTAATATAAATGTTTATCTGTAGCTACAGCTGAATTAGAATGGCTTTCATCTTTATTCTCAGAACTGCATATTTCTGTACAATTACCTATTTCACTTTATTGTGATAAAACTAGTGCAATCTACTTGTCTTCTAATCCAGTCTCACATTACAGGACAAAGCACATAAAAATCTAGTATCATGTTGTCAGAGAATTGGTACATAGTGGATTTCTCAATGTACAACATATAACATCAGAAAATCAGTTGGCTGATATTTTTACAAAAGGGTTGTGTGCTCCTGTGTTTACTTCTTTACTGCATCAGTTACTTGGATCAGATGTTATGTCCTCAGTAAGTTCTCAGATTGATTCTTTAGAGAATATTTCTTCTTCAGCTAATTCTGCACATGCATCTTTTGTCTCTGCTTCAACTACATCAGCAAATACTTCTACTTCAGTAGGATTACTTACTAGTTTCACTACTTCTACTTCAAGAAATAATTGTGGTTTGGTAGCTGTTAAACATGTTTCTTTTTTTTTCCTTAGTGTTGTTATCTCTTCAAACTGATTATTGTTTCCATTATCAGTTTGAGAGGGGCTAATAGGAATGTTAGTAGTCAATTCAAGTCAATATAATCTTGACTTGAGTATTATTGGTCAGCTCAGTTAGATGTTGTGTCATGTCTGAATAAGACAGCTATAATTCTTCTGTATTTAATGTGTCTGAACATAGCTGTCTGTTTAGCTTTGTTTTTGATAACTTTCTTCTGTAATACAATTCATCTTCTTTCTTTGAATCTTATTTATTTCTCCAATATCTTGATAATCATGAGAGCTTAACAATTCTCATCCGCATCAATAAACCCAAACTCCATTGTTGTTGTTGACCATCACCGCTATCACTGGCCAGTTTGATTGGCTGATTCTGTTTCTTCCATGGCCTCCCATTTCCGAGATCTCATTGCAGTCACCATCACCGCTATCACTGACCCATTGTAAATTCTTCTCTCAGGCAATTCTGCGAGCAACTGCAGTTCAGCTTCAGTACGTAAAGAGGTAGCCTCCAGCTGGCTGTATGAAGCTTCTCTTATAGCTTAGTTGCACCTGCAATTTCGAATTCACATGACCACGAATTTCCCAAGCATACCAGGACCCTAAAACAATAAAACTTCAAGCCATTCATTCAACCAATTAACTACAGCAGCAACAGCAACATCTAGTATCCATTCTCAATCTCTCAAAAACAACCACCAGAAATCCCTTAAATTCAGTACCAACATCCACCATTGATGATGTTCTTTCCTGTACAAAAATGCTGCCTTGATGTTGATTGATTCTCCAATTCATCTGATGTCTCCAACTCCTTCCTTGCCCTGTTTTCTTGTCAACAAATTAATCTTCGCACCATTGAAAATGATGGTGACGACAGCTGCTCAGATCCCTTTCTGTTCTCAAAACATCACCACTTTCTGACCGTGAAATGTATGTTTGGTGGGCTAGCTTAAATGTTTAAGTTGGTGGCCCACAGTCCATTAAGCTTCGTCTTCTTGGCACAGGGAGTAACATATATGCCGCAAACGCCATATGGCTTCTGTTTAGCCATTTTTGATCCGATGATCGAATCCACTTGTACTTTCTACAAAAGCACTAAAATTGTGTTATTAGTCCAAATATCGAGTCTTAACTAATATAAATATGGGTATAAAATGTAGCGCTTACATGCTTATCAACACCCCCACACTTATATTTTGCTAGTCCTCGAGCAAAACAAAGAATTGACCCGCTACACAGCTGGTCATATCATAAGAGAGAGTTAGACCCGCTACACAACTGGTCATTAAATGAAAATTTGAAATACCATACACAAGACCCGCTACACAGCTGGTCATAAAAAATACCCTAGAAAAAACCCGCTACATAGCTGGTCATAACCCTAAAAATCATAACAATAATAAAAAAATTCTTTGTAAGACCCGCTACACAACTGATCATCTTTTTTTTTAATATTTTTTTTAAGACCCGCTACACAGCTGGTCATAATATTGAAATCTGAAAGGCTAACCACTCCCCAACACTTGAATCTAACATTGTCCTCAATGTAATTGGGTCATCCAACGTAGAAATTAAGATGGGAAATCCTAAAATGCTATGCAAAAAGTAAACAAATAAAAGATAAAGAGAAAAGGGAACAAATCTGATGGGTTGACTCTCATGAAGCGAAAGGTATTTGTTTCCCTGCTTGCAGTATCATGTAATCTCAAACCAGGTGATGATACACCAAAGTAAACTGCAAAACATATAAATAAAGTCTGAAAAGTTGGGGATCAATCCAACAACTCAGGTCAGCTGCAAATATGAACCTGCACACACTATAAACATCGAAAAAGATATGTAAATCCATTCTCAATATAAAACAGTCCTTAGTCGAGATAAATAAATCACTCACATGGACAACAAACATAGAATGTATATTAGTTTCTATTTACGGTGCAGTATCTGGATCAGGTTCTAAATCAGGTGAAATAACTCTCGTCGACACAATATCTTCGCTAGAAATCAGAGGAAGCGACGAATTGACAATGCCAAAAGTCAAGGAATCACTGAACTCAACACAATGATCTAAATATGCAACCAGTAGTTCAAGTTCATCAAAATCGGTAACTCCTAAATCTGGTTCTAAGTCTGCGGAAATAACTTCCATTGTTGAGTTACCTTGATTGACCATTGGAGGGCACAAGGCGTTGAAAATGTCAATAAGCATAGGGTCATCAGAATTTGCAAAGTGGGCTAAACAAACTGAGATTGGTTCAAAATCAGTAGTTACCTGACCAGTACCAATTGCCTCCACATCCACATCAGCAATCAGAAAATCACAAGATGGGTCAGCAAAACATGAGCTCAATGGAGCAACAATATCATTAATAATTTCCTCATTATTATCTGCAACTAAGTGACTTATAGAAATCTCACTATTCAGATGACTAGAAGGTATCTCATTATGGACATCTACTGTCTCATCATTAGTCTCGACAATAATATTGTCTGTGTAAACAGGTTCTTCTAGATCATCATTATTTGAATAAGTAGTGTCTCTAATACAACTGTCGTCCTTTTGAATAGGAAAATAATCAGCAATATGATCATGAGTTGGATAAGATACAATAGATTCAGAATTCCCAAAATCACTACCAGTGTCAAGTCGATCATCATCCTCAAAGCATATTGATTCATCATCTACAACGGTTTCACTATTAGTGTCATCAATATGAAGAAAATAAGAACTTGAATTATCGTATAAACGACAATCCTCTACTGGTTTCATAAGTTCAGCAATCATTCTATCAGTTTGAGCACAGCTCTCAGCAGCTGCAATCGCAAATAATTCAGTTTTTTTGGTCAATTGTTCTAGGCTAGATACGAGAGACGGAGATAGTTCACCGTACAATCGGTTATCTCTTTCATACGGTGACTCACGTATGTGTAAATAATAATTGGAATTCGTATAATGTGACTCATAACCTGGGTAAGGTTGGTAATGATCATAACCTTCACAAGGTCAGGAATGATCAGACTTATGAGAATAATTCCAATCATTATTTACATACTCGTGTCTAACAGGTTCCTGACAATAAGAAGGTGCATATGCATACTCCTCATGTGAACTATTAGATGGCTCCTCTGTCTCAGCTCTTTTGGTAAGATTCCAAAAAGCTGCGAAAGAAGCCAACTCACTGGAAACCATAATACAAAGGAAAATTTATCCAATAACTCACCTTGCAAAAGCTTTGGGAGAATATCAAGTACTTACTTTCCAGCCTTTATCGACTCCAATTGCCGCACTTCAGACTAAGGTACCTAAAAAGAATCAAACAAACTGCGTAAAAAGGAACTAAAAAAAAAATCTAAAAGAAAAATAAAAATAAATTATATACAAAAAGAAAAAGGAAAAATAAATAAAAATAACTATGTACAAGAAAAATTGATATCAACAAGGGAGTATTTTGCAACCACTCCCCGGCAGCGGCGCCAAAATGATGAAATTTTTAATTGTTGTTGTGGTAATAAGATTCGAACTCTAAGACTTGTGAAGATTAAATTTAAAGATTTAATAATAAAGGGAGAGTTACTGGGTCTAGGATTCCATCGAATTCATATCATAAAGCTCAATTATTTATTCTCAACAATTATCGCTCAATAAATAAAATAACATCGACTCTTATTTTTGCCAAGGTAGATTCTCAAAATATTAGTTATAAATAGTAAGCATGGGACATCAAACATGTAAGCAAGAATGACCCATCAAATAAAATGATAACTAATTAATCAAAATCATAATTTTATTTTAATTAGTGCAAAAGTCATATAGAGAATAAAATAATGTTACCCATGTATGAAATTTGGATTCCTCCGTCGACCCAGTGTAGGGGTCTAGCTTCTCATGATAAAAACACACTCAAAAATATAATTCATAGCTCAAATGGTGTTTTCGTTAAAGAAAACTAATAATACAATGAATCTGCAACGTTGTAAGATCGTCACAAAAATCACCGTTACAAGAGTTGTTGCAAATTCAAATTAAGCGTGCCAAACTGACTGTTACGAGTACTGTTTATAAACGACAATTCTCTGCGACAGTCAGTGGACGTCAACTGTTCTTCTTCTTCTTCTCTGCAGCAGCAGAGAAGTTTCTCTGCAACTCTTTATTCTTTTCCCCAAACACTCGATCTGCCTTCTCTGTGATCCAACCTCCCTTTATATACTCGAAAGGTCTCAAATCTTTCGTGTTAACTGCTGATAATCTTCACAGTAAAGAGAGAATATTTCCCGAGATATTTTTTTATTTTCCTACCATATTACGTGATTCGCTTCCCATTTTATCTCTTTCACACGTCTTATGGTCGTGTACACGTCCCATAGTGTTTTAAACATGCTCATAACACAAGCCAATCCTCCCCGAGCATACTCCAGACTTTGTTTTGCTGAGAACTTCCCTGTTTTGTTTCATTCCACGTAACATTCCTCATCACTCGAATCCACGTCACTTACCAACCCTACTCATCGAAACAGGCTGGTACTACTCCAAATCCACGCTTGAATCTCACCCAAATTCTTCACAGGTCCTAATAGAATTTCCCGGAGAAGAGTAAACCCGAGAATACCATTTTCTTCAAGTTCACGATTATAGCCAATTCTGGTCGAATCAAAGGCTATCACCAACCCTGATTATACATTAAGAACAAACCCATTTAATCTGAGCAATCGAGTCTCCCTCTAACAACTCCAAAACTTGAACCCTAACTTTTACGGTGACTGAAACAATTTGATTTGAATTATCCAACCCAATTCTTTCGAATACAATGACTATACCAATCATGTTTAGCGTTTACAGGTCCAACAAAAATGAATCCAGCGATTGAATCTTTCCCGAACATGCCTTAAAATCAAACCCTAAATCTGATACTTCACTGCAAATTCTTCCCTCCAAAATCCAAATTCAAAAGGAGAAGATGACCTCCTCCTAATCCTATACGGTCGTCCCTTTAGCACTTTCCTTATGGGGTGTAAATAATAAGGAAGGTGTCCCTTATCCGTTGAGATGTCCCTTAGTAATTGAGGTTCCCCTTATCCAAAGTAAGGGTTCGTTTAGAAGTTGTCCTCTGGGGTGCAAAAACCACTTTTCGAGCAACTTTCTTCATAAGAGCTTATTTCCTTGAAAAGACATAAACCAAGTTTATTAGTGATAAATTGAGCCCCAGCTAATGTATTTATGGGTGAAAATGCGTTGCACTTTCGTGGTTATCACTTTTTACACTGGATTTTAACATTATCACTAATCTGCGAGACATATATCCTTCTTGAGATACTTAGAAACTTATTCTTGAACTGATTCTCGTCAGTTAAAATCCTTTATGCAGTTAAAATCCCTTTTGCGCTTAATGACATATCTTAAGAGGAGAAGAGAATACGGAATTTGAGGTAACAATCTTGTTAGTTAATTGTTTTCCTGTTTAAGAAAAGCATGATCTTATTTTATATCTTTAATGCTTTTTCTTAACAAAATTTCGGTACCATTGATGTTGATTCCATTATTTGTGTATGGATGTGTGTGTGATTCAATTGTTTCCGGTTAAGAAAAACTATTGTTGTCTTTCGTTATTGTTTGGTATCAATTGTTTAGGCTTACAAAATTTCGGTGCAATTGCAGTGTTATAATGTCTATGTTTGTTTCAATTTCTTCAGGTTAAGATAAATGACTATGCAAGGTGATTTATTTGGTTTCTATGGATTTTTTATGGCTTAACGAAAGTGTTTCGGGATCATTTGTTTAGTCCAAGTAATTTCCGGATAAGAGAAACTAAGTTTTTCGGATCTTAGTTAGACTTATCAAATGTGAAGGTTTCGGTTATTCAAGTCTAACCGAATTCCTTAACAAGAATTATTAGTTAACTAACCTAGTATTTGTCTTGTTTAAAAGTGAAAGGTCTAAGTTATTTTTGAGAATAATTAGAGCCTGATGAGAAAAATAAAGTTAATTCTGATCTTTATTTTGGTCTTATCGAACAAGCGATTATACTTGAACAATCTGTTTAGAAAAAGAACTAAGGTGCTTAGTTGATTTTTGATATGCTAAACTATTAGGGAAAATTGCTTCGGGCAATTTTTTCCTAGATAACATGTTAAAACCAAATTACTTGTAGTTTCGGTTTTGATATTGGTTATCTGAAATGGTGTGTAAAACCCTCGTGCTCAACTCTTATAGGTTTGAAAATTCTCTTTGTGAGATTTGTAAGATCCTTTTAGTTTGTCCTTTATTTTTCGTTTCTTTGTCATTTTGTGACAAAAAGGGGGAGAAATATATGGAGCAAACAAGTGATATTGACTTGTTGTGAGTTGATATCACTAAGGGAAAGGACATTTGTGCTAAAACATTTATTCTAACGAAGAGAGTGAAAGCATAGACTAAGGGGGAGTCACATACCATATGATATGTAGTTATGAGGAACTACATGGAAATAACAAAGATGTGCGGATTGAAAATCTACCTATCTTACCTTTAGGGGGAGTATTAGCTTTGTTATTATAATGTCAGCAGCGACATTTAAGGATTGAATTTAATGCAGGTTTTGAGCTGTTGAACTTGGAATCAAGCATATGTGTATAATGAATTTTTGTAATTTTTTTATCCATATGATGTAAGAGTTTTGTCACTAATATTGACAAAGGGGGAGATTGTTAGAGAATAGCTCGGTTGAACCCACCAAGTGTTGGTATGTCAAGTTTGATTGTCATATTTTAGTGACTCAAAACTCATTTAAAGAGTCGCTTGATTACATACTAGAGTCAACTTCGTATAGGTTAGCTTGAAAGTGCTAGGATATGAGACTTACAAGTATTACATGAAGACTTGAAGAATGTGAAGAAGTATGGTGCTACGATGACAACATCATCCTTCCTCTCGAGGTTAGTAATATTTGACTTGAAATGTTTATTTCCCTAATGATGTATTTTCAAAAGTTGTTATGAATAGTGGTAAGAACTGGGGTTCTTTTCGAACTTGTGAAGGAGATAAAATTTTTTTAGATTTAAATAAATTTTATAAGTGAAGCAAAATAGCAAAGTGATTGGAATATTTTTGGAGAAACTGGGGATAAGGATTCCACTTTTTCTACCAATTTAAAATGATATTTCTAATATTATTATGCAAATTTTTCCTTTTAAATAGTTTTAATTATTGCAAAAATGGATTTTATAAAAGAATAAATGTAAGTTAAAAGCATGGAATATCAAAAACTCTAAGTCAAGCATATACCATCAATAAAAATAAAATGACAACTATTCAATAAAAATCCTTGGAAAAACTCTTTGTTCAAGGCAAATAATTAAATATAATAAATTGCATAAATAATTAAAAAAAAATTTTACCCCTTTTTCATTGGCCGAATAGTTTCCTCCGTTTCCCCAGAGGATGGGTTTAGCTCATCATTGTGTAAACTTGCTCAAAATTGATATTCATTGCTCAAAAGATGTTTACAAGGATGAAATGGAGAAAAAAGATAAAATCCGGTGTTTGCAACGTTTATAACTGTTGCAAACACCGTTACAAAGAACGATATCCCTAAAGTGCAGTAGTATTTAGAATACTACGACCCACAATCGACAGTCGTTGTCACTGTTGATAAACGACTGTCTTGGTCAGTGTGTTCTTCGCGTTCTTCCCTTCCAGCAGCGGCAGAAACTTTCTTCTCTGGAAGTTTTTCTATCGATTCCCTTGAACTCTATGGTTCTCTATTCTATCCCCTCTCACTTGCCTACCTTTCTAGTAGACCCAAGGAGCATATTTATACTCAAAAACACGCTGAAATCCATCGTTATAACTCCAAATAATCCTTCATTACTCGGACAGTGAAGAGAATATTTTCTTACCATTTTTGGAATTTCACACGTAAACTTCATTGTAGCACGCTCCAATTCAGCTTATACACGCCTCAGAATTCGTCTAACGCTAGCAGAACTTCTCCATGCACAGCAGAAACATATTTTTGCTCGTGTTACAGTCCACGTACTCTGTTTTGGGCTTGTGAATCACACCGAGAATTCCATCCAAAGTTAATCGATCCTGTCACTCATACTGTGTTTCTTAACCTATATCACATCTCTATTACAAATTTCAGCCATTGAATCGACCCATAGCCCCTTCATTTTCTCAATTGAAATTCTTCCAGAACTGTTTAAGTATTTACCGCCAAATTCAGAATTTGAATTCTTGAAGATGACTGCCCCCTAACCGTCTGTGGAGTGTAACTAGCAGGTGTCCAACTCAGGTGCCCCTTATAAATTGAGGTGCCCCTTATCCAAAACAGAGAGTCCGAATAACAAATGTCCTCCGGGATGCTCCGCATAATTTTTCGAGCCGATTTTTCCAAAATTATTTATTTCCAAAAAAATACCTACAAACACATAAAACACCATAATAAGGACGATAACGAGTACTATCAATAGAGACATTGAGGACAATTCAGACACAAAAATGTGTCTACCAAATACCCCCAAACTTATTATTTGCTAGTCCTCGAGCAAATTTATTCTAGAAAGGAAAATCATTTGAACCCCTAGGTGGCCCTAGTGGCGGAGTGTTGTCTCCGGAGGGTTTACCAGAGGTGCACCCACAAAACCTTTACTCCAGACCCTAGCTAATTATGCAGAACCTTGGAAGGCACTAAAGAATCTCCTTGGTTGGCATACTTATTGACTACAGGAGAAAGTACCCTGACGCGAAATTCCAATTGTTGTACACGAGTTTGCACTCAAGCATACTAAAATTCATATAAAGTGACAGAGCTCTACTAAGATAGTTTCACAATGGACATCATACTCGGAGTCAAACTAATCACATGAAAAGATCAAGAAGATGGAAAAAGAAAAATGTAGATGGTTGAAAAGTGAACGGTGTTTCCCGTATCTGTCTGAAGGCCTCTGCCAAGATGAACCTAACCTAAATGACTGAGATATCGGTCTGACTAATATCAACACGACTGGCAAATACAAGGGAACCAGTGGTCGATAATCCTAACTCTAGGTCAACATAACTGGCATATACAAGGGTACCAGTGGTCGACTTTATTGAACACACATTTATTTAAGAACTAACAACATGATTAGATCTGTGGATCCAAGTGCATGCTTCTTATCAGCAGATTACATGGTGATTCCCGTGGATCCTGCATTCCACGCTTGTTTAGGCGACGGAGACAGGGAGAACACACACATATTGCTATCCAAGTGTTAGTATTTATTCCTATTGGTCTATTGGTCTGGTCTAAAATAATAATAATAATAATATTTATTTTTTTTTGTAAAAGGTACTCAGTCACTCTATTTCACCCTAGCAATGGTAAAAACTTGAATCGTGTGCCCCACCGAATCACTTGAAAACGAAAAGTAAAAATAGAAAGTGAAAAGGACTCGACAAGATATGGCGAAACTATCATGTTATTTGTAACACCTGAGCTCTGTGCTTTTATGAATAGACTCTATAGATGTTTACATCTAGTCAGACTTGTTCCTCAACTCCTAAAACCAAAATGCTTCCATCCACTTAGATTGGTTAGTGCCCTCCTTAATAAGCATAAATTTTCTAGGCTCTGGAGTTTAAGCTAACAAAAAGTTTCTTCCCCACCCCCAAACTTAAATTTAACATTGTCCTCAATGTTCTAAAGATGAAATTAAAAGCATGAACAAGGAGAAATTGATACCACTGGAGGGAAAGAAATAAGGAAGGATATTACCGAATCACATGAGTACGGGAGCCTCCCAGTAAATGCTAAATTTATAGTCATTAGCTAGACATCAAGTACCTCTAAAAGAATTGTCACCTTCCAAAGTCGTATACCAACATCCGAAACAATTGTGGGTCCATAAGACCAAACAGAGCTAACACAAGCATGAGACAACTGCACTGGATTAGAAAAATGAACAGAAGGAGTACGTCCTCATCTAAGGTTTCTGTCAAGACAACTGGGTTCGCATGATTGAGCTTCAAATGTGTGTCTTGATAACTAGAATCATCCGCAAAATGGGTCTCTAATACCTGGGTTACCTCCTGGACAGTATCAGGAGGATCGGGTTGCGGAGTCTGAACAAACTCTAGTAATATTTCAGACGTACAAGACTCGAGTCCCAAGTTAGGGACTTCGATTAGAGATATTCGACAATCGTCAGAATCGTCTTTACCCCCAAACTTAGGGTGAACAATCTCCTCGAATGAACCAAAGTCTATGGGATGGACTCTAGGGTCCATAAAGTCGGGACAATAACTAGATTCTTTTGGGGATTGTTCATCTAAATGAACAATATCCTCGTATAATGGATTATTAAAGAAAATCTCTAGCATAGGCTCATCAGCTAAGGTGTTTGTCAAGTCTACCTCCTCCGAAGCACTGGGGGGTTCATCAAACAATGGATTATCAAGCATATTGCAGGCTAACAGATCAGGTACTAGAGTGCTAATCATGTTCACCATTTCTAAATCATCTATCTCAGAAGACTTAATGACATTGAAGACATTTAGCTCAGTAGTCATATTACCAAAAGATATGTTCATAAGTCCGGTTCTACAATTGATGATAGCATTAGTTGTGGCTAAGAATGGGCGACCCAAAATCACCGGGATGTGAGCACTTGGGTCCTGAACTGGTTGGGTGCCTAGAACAACAAAATCCACTGGATAGATAAATTTATCAACCTCAATCAGAACATCCTCTATGACACCACGAGGGACTTTGACATACTTATCAGCTAATTGTAGTGTCATGTTGGTCGAGCTTACCAAGACCTAGTTGGTTGTATACATGATATGAGAGTAAGTTAACACTAGCTCCTAATTCAAGTAATGCCTTATCGACCATGTGATTACCAATTGCACAAGATATGGTAGGGCATCCAGGGTCCTTGTACTTAGGGAGTGTTTGGTTCAGAAGAATTGAACTTACTTGACCAGCTAAAAAGGCTTTCTTATGGACATTAAGCTTACGCTTCCGTGTACAAATATCCTTAAGGAACTTGGAATAAGCCGGTAGTTTCCTAATTGCCTCTAGTAACGGAAGGTTTATGGTAACTTTCTTAAAAACCTCCATTATGTCATTGAAGTTGGATTCATTTTTTGTTGGTACTAGCAACCGTGGGAATGGGGCTCTGGGAACGAAGTGAGGCTCAATAGGATCCTCATTGGTCTCTTTAGAGACTCTATCAGTCTCTTCATTATCTGGCTCAGCAGGGTGAACTACAACATGTTCACTATCAGGCATGGCAACCTTGTTGTCAACTTTCTTTCCACTCCTAAGGGTTGTAATAGCATTCACATGATCATAAGATCTTCCTCCTATTTCATGAACTCCTTTAGGATTAGGTTGTGTTTGACTAGGAAACTTTCCATCTTCTCTCTCACTTATAAACTTAGCTATTTGTCCTACTTGAAGTTTTAATTCGGCAAGACTTTGGGAATTATCCTTCAATTCTTTCCTAGTTTCTTGTTGAAAGCTCATGTGGTTCTTTGATAGCATTATGAGATTTTCCTCTAAGGCAGAGATCTTTTTCTCGGAAGTGTTCTGAAACTGAGTATGACCTGAAGAGTTCTGAAAACCAAATCCTGGGGGAGGCTGAAAATTACTAGATTGGCCTTGATTCGGACCCTTAGACCAAGAAAAATTAGGATGGTTTCTCCAACCAGGATTGTAGGTCTCTGAGTATGGGTCAATCTTCTGACGGTTCTCAAACCTAGCATTGTTATAGACAGCATGAGCTTGCTCTTCACTAACCTGACCTTCCCAAAATGAATTATCGGGATTTATTCCACAACTAGATACTTGAGAGGCTCTATTAGGTTCAACAAGGGACCTATATTTAGACTGACCCATTTCCAAAGCTTCTAACCTTCTAGACAAAGCAACAAACTTAGCATCAGACGCAAAACTCGTATCTACCACATTGGTGCTACTTCTATTGACCAAGAGTCTTTTAGGGGGTTCAACACAAGATTCCCACTGTTGGGATTTTTCAGCGATAACTTCTAAGAAGGTAAAAGCATCATCAACACTTTTACTAGTGAAATCACCAGCGCACATAGACTCAACCATGGCTTTGGTCGAATAGTCTAAAGCATCATAAATAATTTGTACGAGTTTCATCTTATCAAATCCATGGTGAGGACACTGAGATAGGAGATCATTGAATCTCTCTAAAAATCTATAAAGAGACTCTCCCTCTTGTTGCACACTAGCACTAATTGTCTGCCTAACAGCTGCAGTTTTATGCTTAGGGTAGAATTTCATATATAAAGCGGCAATAAGTTCCTGCCATGTTTCAATGGATTCAGATGGTAGGTTGTTCAGCCAGGTCTTGGCTTTATCTCTCAAGGAAAAGAGAAACATCTTAAGTTTCAAGACTTCATCAGTAAGGTATCTTATTCTAATTGTCCCACAAATTTCCTCAAAGTCCCTAATATGTAAATAAGGGTTCTCATCATCTTTTCCTAAGAATATAGGGATCATCTGGAGAATACTAGGTTTTATCTCGAAATTAGCCGTAGTGGCTGGCAATTTAATGCACGAAGCTCGGTTGGTCCTAGTTGGGAACATGTAATCTTTCAAAGTTGCCATCGCTGGCACAACAGAAGTACTAGGGGTACTTTCCTCACGAAGAGACAGATTCTCAAAACTGAAGTTTCCAAAAATAGGGCTCTCAAAAGAACAATCTTCGAGCTCCCTGCTTATATCAGAAGAACTACTAGGTTTTTCGCTAATCAATCGACCTAGAGTATCTCTTTTCCAAGCCCTATTAACAAAATCGGGCATACACTAAAAAAAATAAAAAAATAAATAAAAATCCTAACAGGAAGGTTCTAGCAATCACACAGAATGCTGACTCGACTTTACCACAGCAAACCTAGAGATTTCTAGCAAACAACAAGCATGATGGCTCACTTAGATTGTTTCTAGACTAGATTCTATATCTCGAAAAGGAATTCATTACAATTTAATCAAACCCCTCTGGAATCAATCCGAGTCAAAGTAAGTTGAATCGAGGCGAGGGAAGCTTAGTGGAGCTTTGATACCCAAGGCCTCACCGCAGTACAAGGCGGCGCAGTCACGCATTCAACTCACAGAAACCGTCATGAACTTCGAAGTATGTTAAAATAATAACCAATATCCTTCGAAAAATTTTCCTAACAATCTCGATACCATATAGGTGTCTTTCTAATCAGATTTTAAAGCTTAGGTTCGCGTTAGGTTTTGTTCTCCTAAAGCGGGCAAGAAGGGAGCGGTGATGAAATCCGAACCCTTATCTTGTTTAGGCCAGGCCTTGCCCTTTACTAGGAAAATAAAGACAGTCCGGTTCGTCCTCAAACAATTAGCACCTTAAGGAGTACAGTAACTCGCTTGCAGTGGATTCGCGAGTGTTTCGATTGGACTTACCTCCCGTACCAGACGGGAGATGAACCGTTGTTGTCGACTCGGGCCACGACTCCTATGCCGTTTGCGAACCCGAGGGACCGAGGTGATATTGTAATCACCGTCCTTCTCTGCACACAATTTAAGATATATATTTTTTTAATTTGACCCTTCCGTAGGGTTTTAAAAAAATAAAGTCCAAGTCCAATTTAAAGTTCAAAAAGAAAAAAAAAATTACAGTTTTCCTTACACTCTAAAAAAAAAATTAAAAACTAAATCCTAAAATTGTCCTCTTTTCTTCTCTTTTCGCTTTAAGCTTTTTCCTCTCCAAGTCCTTAGTTTTCACTTCGAACCTGCAAAATAAAGATAAAAAGAAACGTAAAAAGGAACAAACAATTTATAAAAAAAAAAATAATAATAATAAACCTAAAAAAAAATTCTACCTCAGCACAGGTCCGCGTCGACGGCGCCAAAAATTTGATGTATTTTCAAAAGTTGTTGTGAATAGTGGTAAGAACTGGGGTTCTTTTCGAACTTGTGAAGGAGATAAAAAAATTTTAGATTTAAATAAATTTTATAAGTGAAGCAAAATAGCAAAGTGATTGAAATATTTTTGGAGAAACTGGGGATAAGGATTCCACTTTTTCTACCAATTTAAAATGATATTTCTAATATTATTATGCAAATTTTTCCTTTTAAATAGTTTTAATTATTGCAAAAATGGATTTTATAAAAGAATAAATGTAAGTTAAAATCATGGAATATCAAAAACTCTAAGTCAAGCATATACCATCAACTAAAATGACAACTATTCAATAAAAATCCTTGGAAAAACTCTTTGTTCAAGGCAAATAATTAAATATAATAAATTGCATAAATAATTAAAATAGAAATTACCCCTTTTTCATTGGCCGAATAGTTTCTTCCGTTGCCCCAGAGGATGGGTTTAGCTCATCATTGTGTAAACTTGCTCAAAAGATGTTTACAAGGGTGAAATGGAGAAAAAAGATAAAATCCGGTGTTTGCAACATTTATACCTGTTGCAAACACCGTTACAAAGAACGATATCCCTAAAGTGCACTAGTATTTAGAATGCTACGACCCACATTCGACAGTCGTTGTCACTGTTGATAAACGACTGTCTTGGTCAGTGTGTTCTTCGCGTTCTTCCCTTCCAGCAGCAGCAGAAACTTTCTTCTCTGGAACTTTTTCTATCGATTCCCTTGAACTCTGTGTTGCTCTATTCTATCCCCTATCACTTACCAACCTTTCTAGTAGACCCAAGGAGCATATTTATACTCAAAAACACGCTGAAATCCATCGCTATAACTCCAAATAATCCTTCATTACTCGGGCAGTGAAGAGAATATTTTCTTACCATTTTTGGAATTTCACACGTAAACTTCATTGTAGCACGCTCCAATTCAGCTTATACACGCCTCAGAATTCGTCTAACGCTAGCATAACTTCTCCATGCACAGTAGAAACGTATTTTTGCTCGTGTTACAGTCCACGTACTCTGTTTTGGGATTGTGAATCACACTGAGAATTCCATCCAAAGTTAATCGATCCTGTCACTCATACTGTGTTTCTTAACCTATATCACATCTCTATACCAAATTTCAGCCATTGAATCGACCCATAACCCCTTCATTTTCTCAATTGAAATTCTTCCATACTGTTTAAGTATTTCCCGCCAAATTCAGAATTTGAATTCTTGAAGATGACTGCCCCTAACTGTCTGTGGAGTGTAACTAGCAGGTGTCCAACTCAGGTGCCCCTTATAAATTGAGGTGCCCCTTATCCAAAACAGAGAGTCCGAATAACAAATGTCCTCCGGGATGCTCCGCATAATTTTTCGAGCCGATTTTTCCAAAATTATTTATTTCCAAAAAAATACCTACAAACACATAAAACACAATAATAAGGACGAAAACGAGTACTATCAATAGAGACATTGAGGACAATTCAGACACAAAAATGTGTCTGCCACCTAACGTATCTTTCAAGTCGTGTATATTGAAAACATAACTGTGAAGCTGTGTATGAAACTCTAGTTAGACATAGTATTAAGGAATACAATACGAGGTTTATTGCTTAACCATTAAACTTTGTATATAAGGCATCGACATGATCATATGAATGCTATTGTGATTATGTATGGGTATGAGTGAAGATTTCATCCTAAGAAACAATGTTTTACATTTGTTTAAAGGAAGTAAGTTCATAAACTTGTTTTGTGAATCGAAAGGGAAATTGCTAGGCCTATTGGTATTGTTATTCATTGTAAATCTATTTTGAATTACCAATATGTGTGTTTAATATAACCGTTCATAAACTTGTTTATGTATCTTGGTAAAACTATTCACAAGGCCTGGCTTATGTATTGGTATGACTTTTATTAGTGAAACCGATCTTAAGTAATCACTCAAGATGGTATGGTCGATGCCTTGTAAATAACAACTTTTATCTAGTCATTGGGGAACCGATCCTAGTAAGAGGTGAAACAAATTTGCAAGAGGGAATCAATCCTTGTAAGAGGTGTAACACGTTTTTAGTAGATGGAACCGATCCTATGGACATGTGCAACCGAATACAGGTAGTTACCATAAGTTGTGGGGAACCGATCCTAGTACCTAGTCATCCGAATTTCGGTAACTAGTGTGACTATGTACAGTACTCACATGGAGGTAGAACCAAACTTGTTTTGGTAGAACCGAGAAACCCATAATTGGTGATTTGATAGGATAATCAATCACATAGTTCTTGGAATTCAGACGAACCAATTCTAAACTTGTTTGGAAGTGTGGCAAAAAATTGTTTCCAAGATTGTAAGTATGAAAAAGGACTTGCAAAGTAAAGATGTCGACATACTTTGAACATGTGCAGTAACTCTTATCATTAATTGTTCAAAGATATTCCTTAATAGCTAAAGGAGAATCCCAGGATCGAAATAAATTGAGAATCTTTTAATTAAGGTTTCTTAGTTTTTATATGCTATTTAATCTCCAGCAATTAAACGCATATCTTTAGAAAATAATAATTAGTAATGTGCATTTACTAATTATAGATTTTTCTATTGGGATTTTGGTCAATATTTGGACAGTGCATTTCCAGGAATTATGAAAACCGATTTTGTGTTTATTGCATATCCTTGGGAATATTCAGTTTTGGAAACTCCTTGGTGTCCAAACTTCCTTGTCTATAAATATTGAAGTTTGCATTTCTAGCAAACTAATCCTCAGAGCCAGCAAAACTACCTAGTTGTGTTGTTACTGGTGGAGCCGCCTATTCGGAGATGAAAGTAACCTAATTAGGTGAAATCTCTTACGGCCGCTCAGTTTAAAGACTTCTTTGGGATTGAGAAACTCTATTAATACTATTGGTGGGAAACTAGATAATTGCAGTTCATTATTAGTTTTCGATTGATTTGATTGACTAACGGTTGTTTAACTTTGATTGCACCTGGTTTGTTTATGCTTGAGAATCTTATCTTCTGATATAAGATTCACTCAAACTATATCGAAGTTTCGACGGGGATCTTTAGACTGTTTGTAGATCTAAAGACGTCTTGTGATAATCCAACGTTAACAGACTTCATTCTGTGTGTGATTGATTACAAGAGATTCAAGTTGATTGTGTGCAGGTGCTGATTGAAGATTAAAGAAGATTTGAAGACAAGAAGACTTTTTGGGTTCATAATCTTTGGTGTGCACAATACTTGTTTCGGCTGGAAAGGGATCCAAATATAATCGGCTTATCTTTGTGATAAATTGGATTGATTAGTTGATTAGATCAGCATCAATACACTTCTTTGTGATTAATAGTATTGATTGCATAGTCTAACGAACAAGCCTTTGTCAAACTCAAATCACGCTGTTTGAAAAGAGTTGTTACCGAACAGATTTGTTGTTCCTTTACTATTTGGAATACGAACCAAAGGAATTGTTCCAAGTGTGTGACTTAATAACAAGTTGGAGGCACAGAGATACTGAGGAAACTAGGTGAACTATAGATTTAGTTGCTTGGTCTCAACTATACGAAGTTGGTTTGATTTTTTATAGCGGCTTAATTCTGAGAGTATTCAATTCTGGACTAGGTCTCGGGGTTTTTCTTCATTTGCAGTTTCCTTGTTAACAAAATCTTGTTGTGTCATTTACTTTTATTTTCCGCAATTATAATTTTTGTTATTATAATTTAAAGTAAATTACACAAACGTTAATTCCTATTTTACTTGATAGACAATCCCTAGAGTTTGGTTAAGTCCGAACCTATTATCAAGTAAACATACTTCGTTGTTGTATTGTCTAGATCTTGTATCCATAGTCAATCAAACATTTTATCTTTGTTAGAGCATTGCTCGGTCGAACTCGCATGCGTTGCTTTCTCAAGCATGTTTGTCAATATAGTGATCAAAACTATTATTTGAGGGTGAAAACGGTTTTTGTTGGTTTTGGTAAATTCGTGTGTGTGGATGATAAACGAGTCTAAACCCTAAACAATGTACTGCACGGGAGTACTTTTGATTCGAGATATCAATTTGTACAATACTGGACTAAACCAAGAAATGGTCGTTCCAGGCTTGCCTCGGTAACAAAATGAAGGAGAAGGGTTGGTCTTAGGGAGGGAAGCGAAGAAAGTGTTGAGACCAGGATCGTTGATCCTAAAGGTGTGTTGCTTATGAATTGTATCAGAAAGTAGAACTGGCTAGCAGAATGGAAACATACCAGGTGATTTCTTGATACTATGTTGTTCTCCGACCAAAACTTTTCTCTGGTGGAAATAGGTGAAACCTATTTATACAAGTTGTAACAAAACGTACCATGGCCTCATAGGAAGTGGAAAACGATTGAGTGGTGGAAGAGTGGAATAACATGTAACGTCAGGAATTATGCTTCCATAATGAAGGATCCGTTTACACCATTACTTATTGCCATTACTAACCGTACCACTTTATGACACTTTCTTGTAACGGGCGTATTGCACGCCACACGCTGTAAACCGCCAGACCAATACCCTGATGAGTATCCCCCAGTTTGTGACATGTTTGATGTCTCGAGTGTTTTCGTGGAAACCATGTAGCACTTTGCTACGTGTGGCAAGTTAAAATCAAGAGGCTTGCTGTAGGAAAATAACATGTGATGCTATTAGGATCGTCTTGTCTGGTCGCCTAAAACTTGCCACAAGTCTATCAGTTCGGTGGCAAACTTCGATCGCTGAGATCACATCTCATGAGGAGGGGTAGCCGTTGATTATGGCTACCTTGTGTTGGCACCTGATAATGGCACAGTGGCGTTTTGGTGTATGCTAGTAGGAGTGCGGCATGGCTGGCATGGCTCATGCATGCCAGTGGCACGGTGGTGCAAGTGGCACCTGGCGTAGCCATGGCCACTATATTTAGGCGGCTGGTCGCCAAAAAATTGTCACAAGCCGGCCAACTTGGATGGCTGAGATTGCATCTCATGAGGAAGAGTAGCCGTTGATTATGGCTACCTTATGTTGGCGCCTGATAGTGGCACAATGGCGCCTTTAGTTCATGACAGCGGCATTGCGACATGCATGGCATAGTTCGTGCATGCTAGTGGCACGATGGAATGGCTAGCATAGTTTGTGCATGCCAACGGCACGATGGTGCTCGGTTGTTTGGCTCGGTTGGCGCGATAACTTTGCCTAAATTAGGGTTTAGCATGTTGTAGATGGTGGATTTTCAACAAAGGTCAAAACCGTAAAATCATGATACTGCATGTTTCTGACACGACTTTTAGGCATACGACGATTCATATTTTACGAAGCCACGGTGAATATGTTTTTCGAAAAGCCTCCGCCAGCTGAGCGTTCGATGCCTTGCGTTTCATCATGACCTCTATGTAGAATAACATAGTTGGGCGGTTCTCCTCAGATTGAGAGCTTAACGCCTTCAGAACGTCGGTGACACTCACTGTTCTCTAACTACATGAGAGAGACCCACCTCCATATAGAAGAACGATTGGGCGGTTCTCCGTAGATTGAGAGCATTAACGCTTCAGGACGCCGGTGACACTCACTGTTCCCTGACTATGTGGAGAGACCGTGTATAGACTCACGCGGTTTTCCGTATATTGAGAGCATTAACGCCTTCAGGTCGTAGGCAACACCCGTGACTCCCTGACTATGCACCCTTCAGGAGGGATGTGACGCTTTAACTGGCTAATATCCTTTATGCAATAGATTAATTCTGCCGTGACATTCACTACTGAATTCCCAGAAGATGATCTATTTATCTCGTTGTTACGATTCCATGGTCGAATCCACAGCTTGATCTCATGGAATGGAAACCGATAATTATCTTATCATATTACTCCGATTTCATGATCGAATCCATGGATGATCTCATGGAATGTTAATAGGTAATTTTATTACTCCAATTCTATGGTCGAATCCACGATCCCATGGAATGGTAATGCTCATTTTATTATTCCAAATTTATGGTTAAATCTACAGCTGATCCTATGAATTGATAATAAATTACTACTCATCTTTATTACTCAGTTTCATGAATTATTCTCCACTAAATTTCATAAATTAGTAATAAATACTCAACAACCGGGCATCTGTACCATCACCTGAGTAAGCTCCATTAAATGGTGCAAGTGTACTCGACAATGATGCACGGCCGAGCACCCGAATGAACAAACGAGCATTCCAAAATATGGACGAATGAGGAATCCTGCATAAAATAGGAGAGAGAAAATAATAACATTAAAATAATAAGAGGCGCTCATGGGCCGGGCCTACCGGATGGCCGGTCGTGCCCTAGCTGTAGTCGGTCCCATGCATCTTCCATTATCTTTTCTTATTTTGTGTTATTTTCATGAACTCATGAAAACTCCTTCAATCTAGAAACTTTCCTTGTTTGAGAAAAACTCACGGTTTCTCCATATTTTCATGGTTTCATGAGAAATAATAATGTGAACCAGGGAAAGTTGTCGCGAGACCGGGCAACATGGCCAGCCGGCCATGCCCTAGTTGTGGCCGGTCCACACCTTGCAATCCCTAGTCTCTCATAATTATTATTTTCCTAATCTCATGAAACTCCTCCGTTTCAACAAAAACTCATGGTTTCTCCAAAGTTTCACGAATTCATGAAAAATAATAATATAAAATAGGGAAAGGTGTCGCGAGACCTGGCAACATGGCCGGCCGGCCATGCCCTAGCTGTGGTCGGTCCCACACCTTGCAATCCCTAGTATTTTATAATTATTATTTTCCTCATCTCATGAAACTCCTCGGTTTGAGCAAAAATCATGATTTCTTCATAATTTCTCAAATTTTGCTTAAATCATGAAAAACCAAAAGCCGACATGGTCACACGACCGGCAAGTTTACCACGAAAATATTGAATGTTAAAATATTCTTCTTTTAATATTTACAAAATATTGACCAAATGAGCACACATGCTAATTCGAGCAAAAATCAAGAATTTCAGTCAAGACGAAACTCTTCTGAAAATTTACAATGTTGCTCAAACGCGCATCAGAAAATACTGAAACTCTCAAAACTGAGACAGGGACATTATGGTAAGACGGGCATGCTTCCTTGACCGACCAGGATCATCCCTAAGGCTTGCACAAAGTCGGTTCCACACATCTTCACAATTTTGACCTAATTTTCTCAAAATTGCTCATATTGGGCCCAAACTCTTTTCAACCAACTTGGAGTTTGCTCAAACGACCATCAGATGGTCCCACCACCAAGTGCCGGTCTCATGCCCTCTTGGTCGGTCCCTCACTCTTCCATAATTAGGTTTTATCACCTAATGCTCAATCGAGCATTATTTTAATAAATGATGAAACCGGCATTTAATCATCATTCTTTCACCAACTGGACGACCTGGTGCACGCTCACTTGAGCACTTGGGCGCCATATGGACTCTCTCATTCCATATGGACGTCCCCTCCCTCGATCATGACTTACTTTCATAATTCATCAATTGGCGAATAATTGATCAAAAATTAGAGTTTCGAACAAACGCTCCACGAAATCGTCATTCTGAGCCATTTCAAGCACTAATAAAATTTATGTTGATCCAGCAATCAACATCTGGATTAATTATGTAATATTTGGTAGTCTACCAATATTTTAATTAATATTCTATTGGGTCACGACACCAATAAGCAACTCGTCGAATTGAGCAATACTTGCTCAGTTGCTCAAATATTGACCTAATTATCAATATTCAGTAATTCGTCGAATTGAGCAATACTTGCTCAGTTGCTCGAATTTAATAATATTTTCTCAGACAAGCAATATCAACATAAGAACACGTACGTTAGATCCATGAATCACTGAGCATTCATCACTCATGCTGAATTCAACAAAACTTAGACTCATTGTCTAATTAGTACACGTCTGTCATGCAGACTCCACAATTCATGAGACATCAATCACGTCATATGGGGGGATATCACTTAGGCTTTTGGTATGGAGGACTACGGCACGTGGATACATCCATGACGAGAAATGTGAGTAAGTCGTGCAAACGATTGAAGGAGTTAGCAAAGTAGTGGTTGCATAGTTAACCAAGTCTCTGGATGACCTAGAACTGGTTTCACCACGACTTCCCACTTTCCCACTCTTTCACTCAAGAAACCGTCACACTTAATGGGGATCAAGATATATTCTAAAAATATAACTAAGTCTCTGAATCCATGATTGAAAACAACGAACATTCGTCTGCATAGAATTTCTCGAGCAATTACTCTCAAGAATTCGTCAATCTCTCAGAACTTATTCAAACTCATCAGTTCATAATTATTGCAGAAACCTTCAACACACCCACAATTCTTGGTCATCATTGATCCCACACAATTCTCAGCTTCCCTCCTACAGATCAAACCATTTCCCTTTTTACGACCGAATTGACTCTGGAACGGCCATTGACTTGGTTTAGGCCGGAGTCCTACAGATTGATCTCTCGAATCTAAGCACTCCCTTTGCAGTGCATATGTGTGAGGTTGAACAGTTTGATCGGTTGACGAGCCTCGACAACACGCTCGTCTCTTCAATTCCCTGAAAAACCAGCGAACCGTTTTTCCCCATCTACACATGTCGAAACCCTAATTAGCATATATGGCATGTAGCATGCGGTAGGAGGCCACGACATGGTATTTTATACAAACCATGCCAGAGTCATGCCGGAGGAGCCATAGGCAGGCCACCATGTATAAAATGCCACATGATCAAATATTTCCACGGGTGGCTATGGTGTGACGCCTTTTTTTGGGTTTCCTAAGTCCGTACGGCTTGTGGCATGTTGCGGTCCCGAGGTGGCATAGTTTTGTGCCACGATTAGAAACTAGGGTTTTTTCCACTGCCACTAGAGCATGGCCGCTCCTAACGGTTAGGCTAGCCAAATTGAAGTTCGTTGTGATGCTGGTCACGTATAGAGAGTGGGTTGGCACGTTTTGGCATGCTGCCGCGGTAAGTGGCATATTTGGCATGTGCACTTGGCATGCCCGTTTGGCATGTGTGATTGGCATGTTTTTGGAATGTTTGGCATGCCGTTTGGCATGTGCGCCTGACGTGCTTGTTTTGGCATGTTTGGCATGTCGTGCGCATGGCATGCTCTTTTGGCATGTTTGGCATGCCGTTAGCATGTTGGCGTGGTTTTTGGAAGCCAGCATAGTATGGCGACCTCTTGACACATTTTCCACCTCTTTTAAAGATGTGGCAGGTTTAGAGCATCCTGATTGGTCAATAAAAGTAGGGGGATGCCAAGCACGGGCGTGGCCACCCTTTTAGTGCGTGTGGATGGTTTAATGCGACCTGATTGGTCGATGGGGAATAGGGCCAGCAAGTATGGGACTAGACACAACTCATGGAAGTATGGCGGGTTTAAAGCGACCTGATTGGTCTACAAAGGAATAAGGGACGGTTAGGTAGCATGGGGCATGGCCAAGTGGCGCCGACTAGCCTGTGGCGTGGCCACACTCCCTCTCATTGTTGCTCCTACTCCGCGGCTCCGTTATTCTTTTCTTTCTAATTTTGGGTAGGATTTTGCACCTACTAATCCACGGTGGATCAATTGTTTAGTTTCTTAAGCAGAATTTTATGTGTTGACACAGAATTTACAGAGAGCAGTACGCTTTCTGACTGAGCATTTTGTGCAAGGGCCTTCACCTTGATACTTGGAAATTCGTGATACTATGCTGCGAGTGAACACAAATCCGTCATGCCATATCAATATTAAGGGTTCTGTCAGGGAACATAACACCGGAAAAGTACTCAGAGGGCCTTACATTAGTGAATAATATAAGCAAGTTGTTGAAATTTACAGAGTATCTGGGATTTTTGCTACATGCACCATTCTTGGTAAATTTCATGTGAATATATTGAATTGCTCAATAAATGCGCCAGTGAAGAGGTTGGACACTCATCACTTTTGTTTGGCTCTGTTTCTTTACGGAATGACGGAACATTAAATGCCAGGTTTTACAATCTTAGCCCTGACCTAAAAACCACCATCAACAACTATATGTCTTGATTTCTAGTTTACTTATGACTAAGTCTCGGTCTAGGATAGTTAAGTGTAGTTAAACTTCAGACTCCATGGAAATCATCTTACGAAGATGAAGAACTACTCGAGGAACAAGTGGAACTTCATTCGACTAAAAGGTATGTGGAGACTTGAACTTATCTATCACTCAAAACTCTATTATATCTCTTACTCTTGAGACAAAGTCGTATAAGTAAGATAGTTTTCATACATACATATTTGTTATTTCGAGCCGAGTTTACTCGGCTATCTTTTTCTCAAAATACGTGTTGGTAAGCTTTCTCTTTAATTATTTTCATCTTTACCCGTGACGAAAGTCATGATGACGTTTCAATCTTGAAAATAGCTTTGATGACGATAGTCATGAATAACAATTGTTATAACATTATAGAAGAATGTTTCAATGATTGAAATGTAGAGTTGAGATTACCATCTATGGATATAAGCATATATATTGTGTTCGCACATTAGTATATAAATCCATGCGCCGGAAATCAAGTGCGTGCATATGTGTGCATGTGGTATTGGTGAAGGAGACAGGTTGAGTACGCGTACCAGCAGAAGTTTTCATATCGAAAATTTCTGCTGAGTTTGTAGTTTTCAAACTAGTAAACCAGTCACCTTAAGTATGCATACCCGTACGCGTACCCACAGAAGTTTTCATACCCGAAAATTTCTGCTGATTTTGGAAACCAAAGTCAACTCAAATCCGGTAGCTATGGTACGCGTACCCAAGCTGGTTATTTATCAAATCGATAGTTCATGAACTTAAAACAATAAATTATAAGGAATGCAACTTTGCAAACCGTGGGTATATTTTTCATGAATTGATTCAAGTGGATCCATCTGATTTTGTTTCAATTATGTCTATGAGTAAATACCTAAGCAATTGAACAACTCTATAAGCTAGTTCTTATGAGTCATTTGAAATAATTATGAGAAAGATGAATACGGTTAATATGAAAGAGCTCATATGGCTAACCATTGGTTAACTATTTGTGAACCAACTAAGTGTACATGTTTAGGTACGGTTACTCAAACCAAAATGAATACATTTCATTTGTGTGTGGCAAGCTAAGTTTCGATAGGCTGTTCTTCGGGAATATAAGTCCGGCTTATCAATTAGTTCCTTTTCACCTTGATTTATCAAAAGATGGAACATAAACTCATAGGTTTATCTGTGGGAGACAGATTTATCTAATATCATAGACTTTTTTGTGTGATACAGATTTGTTTATTAAAGTCTTCGACTTTGGGTCGTAGCAACTCTTAGTTGTGGGTGAGATCAGCTAAGGGAATCAAGTGCGTAGTATCCTGCTGGGATCAGAGACGTAAGGAGCGCAACTGTACCTTGAATCAGTGTGAGATTGATTAGGGTTTAACTACAGTCCATACCGAAGTTAGTTTGTAGTAGGCTAGTGTCTGTAGAGGTTTAATATAGTGTGGTGTTCAATCTGGACTAGGTTCCGGGGTTTTTCTGCATTTATAGTTTCCTCGTTAACAAAATTTCTGGTGCCTATGTTATTTCTATTCCGTATTATATTTTGTTTTATGATTGAAATATCACAGGTTGTGCGTTAGGATCAACCAACTAGAATATTCAACCTTTGGTTGTTGATTTAAATTGATTGACACTTGGATATTGGTCTTTGGTACCATCCAAGTTATCTCTCTAGTATTTGATAAAGACTCGCAGATTTCTATTTGTTCGAGTATATATCAAATCAAGAGAACGAGATATTAATTTTTTATATACTTTTATCTAGATTGAGTCTGACTGTCTAGTTGATTCTCTTAAAAGTATATTAGAGTTAGTCCATACGGATTGCTAATTGAAATATTGGGTGAGGTTGTTGTACCCCCGCATTTTCAATTGGTATCAGAGCTCGCAAACACGTTCAAGACCTCAAAAGTATGTGTTTGTAGCGATCTGACTCTGTGGACAAAGTAGTATCTCATATCTACGCATAGTCTATGTCTTCCCTTAGTTTTTACTATGTCAAGTATGTTGGTTTTTCCTCAAAGGATAACTCCTTAGCTGATTCTTCCGAATCCATAGAAAGAAACGAGACAATTGACATGATGTCAGAAGTAGAAAGGAATATCACCAGAACCAAAGAAACGATTGATTTACACAATCATTCTCAACTCTTAGATGAATTTAAGAAGTCTCTTAGTCGATAACGTGAACTCTATAAAATCATTGAATCCTTCTCCAACAATATTAAAATACTCACTCAAGAAAATATGCTACAACAAGAAAAGATTAGCATCCTTGAGAATATTGTTAAAGAGGGAACAATTAGATAAAAACGTTTGATTGAGACACACTTCTCTGATTTGAACAACCTTCGTGTTGAAACAGAGAATATTGTTGCATCTCTTCACCTAGCCCAAAAACAGTCTGTCTCCTTGACTAAGGAAAACACTGTAATGAGAAATTCATCTGTGTCACGTGTTGTGTTACCTGACATGAAGAAATACTCACCAAAGGAAGTCCCTGCAAAATATAAACAGCAAACTTCCAAACGGGACATGGGTTTGAAACAGATGCCTTTCAACAACTCTCTTCCACGAAATTGTTCCTTTTGTGGAAAAATGATTCATAGTGCTAAACATTGTTTTGATAGGACGAAACAGATCTCCGATCTTCGAAATCTTCTTTTTTTCACCGTCAACCGAGTTAATCATCTGACGGCATCAACAATGGTTTTTACTCCCATAGAAAACCAGAACTCTCATAAAAAGGTGTTTAATGATCACTCATTTCAGAACCTTCATAGGGATCGTGTTTATTCTCTTGGTGCAAACTACATCACAAAAACACGGTTTCCCGGTATCTATGAGAACAAGACTGGTAGATCTAAGTCTGAAAGGTAGAAACCTATCTCAGTAAATCCTCTAGAACCAATCTCTAAAGATCCTAGACTTAGTCATCAAAAGGTTCCATTTGATGGATTCTCTCAAAGGGTGTATGAAACTTCTATGGAGTTAAAAACTTCTCTCAAACTGACTGATGATATCCCTAAATCATCTATAAACACTCATGATGAGATCATATCTCATCCTACTACCTAAATGTAGGTATTCTCATCCTTGTGTCTAACTTGAGAGTTACAAGGATGTTTGTTTATGAGATGCTCAAGTCTTAGGTCGATTACCATCTGTTCTATAAGTCTAAGGTCTGTTTTACAGGTTGAGATTTTTCTCTCTCCGTATCTTTTGTGTCTCTTTTTGCTCTTTCTTATCAGATATTGAGCCATTTTAAAAGAGACATTTTTAAAAATAGTGTGTATTCCGTCTCGGGTCCTTCTTGTTTCTGATATCTTCTCCGGGTCCACGAACGTCCAAGTCTTCTTTAAGGAAATCTAGGGTTTCTTCCCTGGTTAAAAATATATATATGCCTTGTATGTGTTTATCCTACTCCCAGAAAAAGATGTCTATGGGAACCTCTGTTGAACCTCAAAAAGAAGTAAACGTTAAGATGGAATAAGACTTCAAAGGATGTGATTCTGCTCAAGATCTGATTCTGAAGAAGATGCATGAAAGAAAAGAGTACAACTCTTGGATAAGAGAATCTGTCAAGGATTTAATCTTCGTTCAGAATGAGGTTAAGAACGAGCTTGCCAACCTTCAGTTGCAGATAAACCTTGATAATCAAAACATCTTGATCGGGAACCAGAAGAAGGTCATCCTTGATTGCTTCAAAGCTAGGCATCTTGCTCGCATCGTTGACCGAAAAGCAAATGTTCTAACTCATGAACATAGTGTCTCCACGGTCAAGAAAATCAAGGATATCAGTGACTCCTATTTTGATGGAACTTTTCAAATGTATGAAATAATCAAAGAAATCTGATAGCACGTCTTGGATAGATTTTTTATTCTTAATGTCTAGTAAAACTTCTTAAGAGAATTTTTATTCTTGTTTTTGTTTAAGAAGGATAACTAGGGTTTGTAATATCCATTATTGTGAGTACACAAAGCTATGTTTAACGTTTTCATCTTCATGTTTTTAGATTTATTTGTTTAAATTCTAAAGTTGGTTCGGAAGATGAATTTTGCAGTATTAATCTTTATGGTTTTATATATTGCAATGTGTTATGAGATATGTGTGTTTGCGTCCATGAACTATTATTGTCCCATACGATGTCAAAAATTATCTCGTTTATATGTCGATATGCAAGTATTGATACAAGATCGATGAACTTTTGACAAACAAAAATTAATCCTATTATGTCAATTATTTGATGGAAGATATGTTAAAATATTTTGTTTACAAAAATTATGTCTATTGTATGTCATTGTACAAATAGTGATGAAGATAGAATGAATCTTTGTATATTCCGCAGTATTGATCTTCCCTGATCCATATTTTATGTATATACTGTGCGGCTCCATAAGTCTTCTTGTGTGAGCATTTCCAACTAAACTAATCATAGATTCGTTTGTGGTTATTTTCGTTGTGTATTACGATTAAATTAATCATGGGTTCTCTTGTGGTTAGTTTAATTGAGAATTTTTGGATAACAAAATCATTTTGTGGTTTTTTGTTGCCAAAGAAATCCTTCTTTTCTCGTAAAAGTAAGGTCGCTCTTGTTGTTCTTTCGGGAATGACATCAAATGGGGGAGAGTTCTTTTGAACTTGCGCTTCCATATCTTTGTGGGGAGTGCGGCTGTGGAATATTTGAGGATTTATCTTGTATCTCTATAAACTCCGTGATGAATCCATTTAGCTTCGACTTTATGATTGCATCTAAACAAAGTCGATATGTACTATTTTTTGGTCTTGAAGTGTCTCCATGAAAATTTCGTTAGGATCCCGTTTCGTACCTTTGCCAATTTTATTGACAAAAAGGGGGAGAATTAATATGTAGTTCACACTACAAATACATATGGTTCTCGGGTCATTATGTAAGAGGGAGTGGTTTCACGTTGAGACGAAGTATTGACTAATGGGGAGTGATACGTATCACCATAGTATTGTTGTCGAAGTTGTGATATGGGAACTTTGATAGTGTGTAATAATACTATGACATTGTATAACAATGATTGAGAGCTTTTGTTGTCTCATTGTTATGGCTACGGAACTTCAACAACTATGATGCTGAATTGAACATCTATGGAATCATGGGAGTACTTGGAAAATACGAAGTTTTCGAGTAATGTTGAAGCACCAAGGAGATCAAGCATGTGGACGAGAAGCTACAAAGTTTTATCTATTTTGTAATCCATATGTATTGATAGTTTTTCACTAAAATTGACAAAGGGGGATACTGTTAGAGCATTGGTCAGTCGAACTCGCATGTGTTTCTATCTCAAGCATGTTTGTCAATATTAGTGATCAAAACTATATGTCTTGATTTCTAGTTTACTTATGACTAAGTCTCGATCTAGGATAGTTAAGTGTAGTTGAACTTCAGACTCCATGGCGATCATCTTACGAAGACGAAGAACTACTCGACGAACAAGTGGAACTTCATCCGACTAAAAGGTATGTGGAGACTTGAACTTATCTATCACTCAAAAGTCTATTCTATCTCCTACTCTTGAGACAAAATCGTATAAGTATGATAGTTTTCATATATACACATTTGTTATTTCGAGTCGAGTTTACTCGCCTATCTTTTTCTCGAAATACGTGTTGGTAAGCTTTCGTTTTAACCATTTTCATCTTTACCCGTGACGAAAGTCATGATGACGTTTCAATCTTGAAAATAGCTTTGATGACGATAGTCGATTGTTATAACATTATAGAAGAATGTTTCAATGATTGAAATGTAGAGTTGAGATTACCATCTATGGATATAAGCATATATAGTGTGTTCGCACATTAGTGTATAAATCCATGTGTCGGAAACCAAGTGTGTGCATATGTGTGCATGCGGTATTGGTGAAGGAGACAGGTTGAGTACGCGTACCCGTACGCGTACCGGTGGAAGTTTTTATACCGAAAATTTCTGCTGAGTTTGTAGTTTGCAAACTAGTAAACCAGTCACCTTAGGTACGCATACCCGTACGCGTACCCACGGAAGTTTTCATACCCTAAAATTTCTGTTGAGTTTGGAAACCAAAGCCAACTCAAATCCGGTAGCTAAGGTACGCATACCCGTACGCGCACCCAAGCTGGTTATTTCTCAAATCGGTAGTTCATGAACTTAAAACAATAAATTATGAGGAATGCAATCTTTACATTCCGTGGGTATATTTTTCATGAATTGATTCAAGTGGATCAATCCGATTTTCTCTCAATTGTGTCTATGAATAAAGACCTAAGAAATTGAACAACTCTATCAACTAGTTCTTATGAGTCATTTGAACTAGTTATGAGAAAGATGAATACGGTTAATATGAAAGAGCTCATATGGCTAACCATTGGTTAACTATTTGTGAACCAACTAAGTGTACACGTTTAGGTACAGTTACTCAAACCTAAATGAATACATTTCATTTGTGTGTGACAAGCTAAGTTTCGATCTAACGGTTGAAAGATATTAGCTTGGTTGAATCAGGTTTTTCATCTGACTGTGAATATTGAATACTTTGTTACCAAGGTAACTTAGATTGTAAACCCTGATTTGAAAACTATATAAAGGAGACATCTATCAATTGGAAAAACTAATCCCTACACCTCCTGTATGATACTAGTTGGTTTGCTAGATTCGATTCTCCTTTAACCGTAAGTTTCTTCTCGAGACCCTGTAGGTTAACGATTGAAATACTTCATTGGGATTGTGAAGCCAGGCGAAACTACTTCTCTTGTAGTTGAGCGATCTGATATTGCCATTTTCTATTGTACGAGTTCAATTGAATAATTGACTTGAGATTATATCTCCGATATGGCAAGATAAAAAGAAATCACAAACATCTTCGTCTCATCGTTTGTGATTCCACAATATTTATTTTCGCTGCCATACGATTTAGATTATTGTGAGGTGATTGATAATTCTAGGTTTTTCTTCGGGAATATAAGTCCGGGTTATCAATTAGTTCCTGTTCACCTTGATTTATCAAAAGACGGAACAAAAAATCATAGGTTTATCTGTGGGAGACAGATTTCTCTATTATCATATAATTTTTTGTGTGATACAAATTTGTTTATTAAAGTCTTCGACTTTGGGTCGTAGAAACTCTTAGTTGTGGGTGAGATCAGCTTAGGGAATCAAGTGCGTAGTATCCTTCTGGGATCAGAGACATAAGGAGCACAACTGTACCTTGAATCAGTGTGATATTTATTAGGGTTCAACAACAGTCCAGACCGAAGTTAGTTTGTAGTAGGCTAGTGTCTGTAGTGGTTTAATATAGTGTGGTGTTCAATCTGGACTAGGTCCCGGGGGTTTTCTGCATTTGCAGTTTCCTCGTTAACAAAATTTCTGGCGTTTGTGTTATTTCTATTCCGCATTATATTTTTTTATATAATTGAAATATCACAGGTTGTGCGTTAGGATCAATCAATTAAAATATCCAACCTTTGGTTGTTGATTTAAATTGATTGACACTTGGATATTGGTCTTTGGTACCATCCAAGTTATCTCTCTAGTTTTTTATAAAGACTCGCAGATTTCTATTTGCTGGAGTATAGATCAAATCGAGAGAACGAGATATTAACTCTTTGATATACTTTTATCTAGATTGAGTCTGACTGTCTAGTTGATACTCTTAAAAGTATATTAGAGTTATTCCATACAGATTGCTAATCGAAATATTGGGTGAGGTTGTTGTACCCCCGCATTTTCAATTTTGTTGTCGTATTGTCTCAATCTCGTATCCATATACGATCACACGAAGTGTGAACCGATTAGTTTTATTGTCTCGACTCAGTCTATAGACAATCACTTTCGGAGAAAGGACTTATAGGTGGAAAAGTTTTAGATTGAGGTATATTTGGGTACCCTCGTCTTTTCAATTGGTATCAGAGCAGGCAAACACCAAAAGATCTAACAATCTGTGTTTGGTGCGATCCAACCTATAAGATATGAGTCAAAATAAGAAAAGCAAGGATAAACTTATAAAGAAAGACTCAGTTAACGTATGCCAAGATAATGAGAATAAAATCTCAGAAAAGGTCAATGGAAATTGGTCTCGAAAGTCTTTTCGAAAATCAAAGAGAAAGTCTTTGACTGATAATTTGATTAAGATTCAAGTTTATGATCAGAAAAGAATGAATCTGAAACTCAAGAAATTTGTTTTTGATCCGAATCCAATTCCTAGTGAAAAATCGTCTTTTTTCAGAACATGAAAAGAGATTAGATTCACTAGCAGACCCAAGTTCTGAATTTCCTAAGATGTTAGTAAGGTATTTCAAACATATTGAAACCTATTCAGAAAAGGTAAAAACCATTGACAGTCTAGATAATGTCGCAAAACTTATTTTTCAACTAAACGTAAGAATATGTGAAGGAAAGTGAAAAACACTTGGTCTTCAAAATAATCTGGCAGATTATATGAAGCAAAAATTGGCCTTGTGTAATGAAGTTCATCAACGGACTACTGAGTGTAAAATTCTCAATCAATCGTTAGAACACTCACAGATAAGGAATAAGATCCTTATTGAGAAACTTCTTACTGTAACATGTCAAGAGGTATATCTAAACAGATGAGGAATATCAATCGATCTTGAAGATAATCTCTTTTTGGAGAAAGTTGTGTTTCAGTAACACATAAGATGCGAAAATCTTTTCAAAAATCTTGTCAGAATTAATTATTTAAGGCTGATATCTATGTTTGGTATGTGTTAAAGGTATATTTCAAGTATATGTACTCAACGTGTCTGAGAACTAATACTAAAGGATGTATTCTCAAACCAGATCTCAAGCAAAACTTCTGAAAGCCTTGAGTGGAATGACTTCTAAGGAAACTGTTCATCTTGATGATACCTTCAAGAAATCTGGTTGTGAAGATATCGAAAATCAAAAAGAAGATGTGACTCATCTCCTTGTCCAAAACAGTTTGGATACTAAGATTGATATTATCAATCTACGTCAAGTCCTCCTCAGTACTATTGAAACTCATCATAGACAGGCAGCACTACTAAGAACTGTTATCCGTAACCAAAGAAAACTGATTAAACTTGGAATTGGTAACAGGGAGTATGCTCAAAATATTAATCGAAAGGTTAATGATTTAGCCTGTGAACATAATCAAGTTACTGTGTGCAGAATCTGAGATATCAGTCGAGATGCTGTTGTCGAAGATCCTGAAAAATTTGAGGAAATTGAAGATGATATTTGAAAAATCTGCAGAAAAATAGACTTCATTTTCTGATTTCTTTCAGTAATTGTAAAGTCTATTATGAATAAAACTATCTTATTATGAATAAAATTATTTGATTTATAATATTTCTTGTGATAGCTTTTGATTACATAGCCTGTGCTTGAATGCTTTATTTTATTGCTATGTATGTTTATGGGATGTTTGATTTCGATTTTATTACCTTGATATTCGATCTCATAATGTGTGAACCCTTATGGTTTGGGTGACTTTTTGATTTAGCGGGATTAAGTTCTAGCCCATGTTGGTAGGCTTTATCAAAGGATCATGAGGGGTTCCTGTAGAAACAATATGTGAAAAAGTCACAAAATGTTGATCTTTTGGTTTAGCATAAAAGCATATGTGTTTCGAGGTTTCAACTTTTGCATCGCATAGTTAAAACCGGTTTTCAACCTTTCTCTGGTAAAGGTTGCTTTTTGTTGTTGTTCTTTTGTTTTGGCGGGAGGATGACAACTTTAATGAGGGAGAGTTCTAAGTGAACATGCGCTTAATGACATATCTTAAGGGGAGAAGAGGATGCGGAATTTGAAGTAACAATCTTGTTAGTTAATTGTTTTCTTGTTTAAGAAAAGCATGATTTTATTTTATATCCTTATTGCTTTTGCTTAACAAAATTTCGATACAATTGATGTGGATTCCATTATTTGTGTATGGATGTGTGTGTGATTCAATTGTTTCTGGTTAAGAGTATCTTTCGCTATTGTTTGGTATCAATTGTTTAGGCTTACAAAATTTCAATGCAATTGCAGTGCTATAATGTCTATGTTTTTTTTCAATTGCTTCCGGCTAAGATAAATCATTATGCAAGTTGATTTATTTGGTTTATATGGATTGTTTATGGCTTAGCAAAAGTGTTTCGGGATCATTTTTTTATTCCAAGTGATTTTTGGATAAGAGAAACTAAGTTTTTGAGATCTTAGTTAGACTTATCAAATGTGAAGGTTTCGGTTATTCAGGTCTAACCGAATGCCTTAACAAGAATTACTAGTTAACTAACCTAATATTTGTCTTGTATAAGTGAAAGGTCTAAGTTATTTTTGAGAATAATTAGAGCCTAATGAGAAAAATAAAGTTTATTCTGATCTTTATTTTGGTCTTATCGAACAAGCGATTATACTTGAACAATCGGTTTAGCAAAAGAACTAAGGTGCTTAGTCGATTTTTGATATGCTAAACTATTAGGGAAAATTTCTTCGGGAAATTTTTTCCTAGATAACATGTTAAAACCAAATTACCTGTAGTTTCGGTTTTGATATTGGTTATCTAAAATGGTGTGTAAAACCCTCGTGCTCAACTCTTATAGGTTTGCAAATTCTATTTGTAAGATCCTTTCGGTTTGTCCTTTATTTTTTCGTTTCTTTGTCATTTTGTGACAAAAAGGGGGATAAATATATGGAGTAAACAAGTGATATTTACTTGTTGTGAGTTGGTATCACTAAGGGAAAGGACATTTGTGCTAAAACGTTTATTCTAACGAAGAGAGTGAAAGCATAGACTAAGGAGGAGTCACATACCATATGATATGTAATTATGAGGAACTACATGGAAATAACAAAGATGTGCGGATTGAAAATCTACCTATCTTACCTTTAGGGGGAGTATTAGCTTTGTTATTATAATGTCAGCAGCGGTATTTGAGGATTGAATTTAATGCAGGTTTTGTGATATTGAACTTGGAATCAAGCGTATGTGTATAATGAATTTTTGTAATTTTTTTATCCATATGATGTAAGAGTTTTGTTACTAATATTGACAAAGGGTGAGATTGTTAGAGCATAGCTCGGTTGAACCCACCAAGCATTGGTATGTCAAGTTTGGTTGTCATATTTTAGTGAATCAAAACTCATTGAAAGAGTTGCTTGATTACATACTAGAGTCAACTTCGTATAGGTTAGCTTGAAAGCGTTAGGATATGAGACTTTCAAGTATTACATGAAGACTTGAAGAATGTGAAGAAGTATGGAGCTACAACGACAATATCATCCTTCTTCTCGAGGTTAGTAATATTTGACTTGAACTGTTTCTTTCCCTAACGTATCTTTCAAGTCTTGCATATTGAAAACATAACTGTGAAGCTGTGTATGAAACTCTAGTTAGACATAGTATTAAGGAATACAATACGAAGTTTATTGCTTAACCATTAAATTTTGTATATAAGGCATCGACATGATCATATGAATGCTATTGTAATTATGTATGGGTATGAGTAAAGATTTCATCATAGGAAATAATGTTTTACAGTCGTTTAAAGGAAGAAGTTCATAAACTTGTTTTGTGAATCGAAAGGGAAATCGCTAGGCTTATTGGTATTGTTATTCATTGCAAATCTATTTTTAATTACCAATATGTGTGTTTAGTATAACCGCTCATAAACTTGTTTATGTATCTTGGTAAAACTATTCACAAAGCCTGACTTATGTATTGGTATAACTTTTATTAGTGAAACCGATCTTCAGTAATCACTCAAGATGGTATGATCGATGCCTTGTAAATAGCAACTTTTATATAGTCATTGGGGAACCGACCCTAGTAAGAGGTGCAACAAATTTTCAAGAGGGAGTCGATCCTTGTAAGAGGTGCAACACGTTTTTAGTAGATGGAACCGATTTTATGGACATGTGCAACCGAATACAGGTAGTTACCATAAGTTGTGGGTAACCGATCCTAGTACCTAGTCAACCGAATTTTGGTAACTAGTACGACTATGCACAGTACTCACATGGAGGTAGAACCGAACTTGTTTTGGTAGAACCGAGAAACACAAAATTAGTGATTTGATAGGAAAATCACATAGTTCTTGGAATTCAGACGAACCAATTCTAAACTTGTTTGGAAGTGTGGCAAATCGTTTCCAATATTGTAAGTATGAAAAGGACTTGCAAAGTAAAGATTTCGACATACTTTGAACATGTGCAATAACTCTTATCATTAATTGTTCAAAGATTTTCCTTAATAGCTAAAGGAGAGTCCCATGATCGAAATAAATTGAGAATCTTTTAATTAAGGTTCCTTAGTTTTTATATGCTATTTAATCTCCAACAATTAAATGCATATCTTTAGAAAATAATAATTAATAATGTGCATTTACTGATTATAGATTTTTTTATTGGGATTTCGGTTAATATTTGGACAGTGCATTTCCAGGAATTATGAAAACCGATTTTGTGTTTATTGCATATCTTTGAGAATATTCGGTTTTGGAAATTCTTTGGTGTCCGACTTCCTTGTCTATAAATATTGAAGTTTGCATTTCTAGCAAACTAATCCTCAGAGCCAACTAAACTACCTAGTTTCGTTGTTACTGGTGGAGCCGCCTATTCGGAGAGGAAAGTAACCTAATTAGGCGAAATCTCTTACGGCCGCTCAGTTTAAAGACTTCTTTGGGATTGAGAAGCTCTATTAGTACCGTTGGTGGGAAACTAGATAATTGTAGTTTATTATTAGTTTTTGATTGATTTGATTGACTAACGGTTATGGAATTTTGATTGCACCTAGTTTGTTTATGCTTGAGAATCTTCTATTATGATATAAGATTCACTCAAACTAGATCGAAGTTTCGACGGGAATCTTTAGAATGTTTGTAGATCTAAAGACGTCTTGTGATAATCCAATGTTAACAGACTCCATTTTGTGTGTGATTGATCACAAGAGATTCAAGTTGATTGTGTGCAGGTGCTGATTGAAGATTAAAGAAGATTTGAAGACAAGAAGACTTTTTGGGTTCATAATATTTGTGTGCACAATACTTGTTTCGGCTGGAAAGGGATCCAACTATAATCGGTTTATCTTTGTGATAAATTGGATTGATTAGTTGAGTAGACCGGCATCAATACACTTCTTTGTGATTAATTGTATTGATGCATAGTCTAACAATTACTTCGGTAGTTGTTTAGAGATTGATCTAAGGACCCGACAAAGGAGTTTATTGGTTAAACGGAAGAGCCTTTGTCAAACTCAAATCACGTTGTTTGAAAAGAGTTGTTACCGAACAGATTTGTTGTTCCTTTACTGTTTGGAATATGAACCAAAGGAATTGTTCCAAGTGCGTGACTTATTAACAAGTTGGAGGCGCAGGGATACTGAGGAAACTAGGTGAACTATAGGTTTAGTTGCTTGGTCTCAACTATACGAAGTTGGTTTGATTTTGTATAGATGCTTAATTCTGAGAGTATTCAATTCTGGACTAGCTCCCGGGGTTTTTCTGCATTTGCGGTTTACTCGTTAACAAAATCTTGATGTGTCATTTACTTTTATTTTCCGCAATTATAATTGTTGTTATTATAATTTAAAGTAAATTACACAAACGTTAATTCTTATTTTACTTGATAGACAATCCTACAGTTTGGTTAAGTCCGAACCTATTATTAAGTAAACATACTTAGTTGTTGTATTGTCTCGATCTTGTATCCATAGTCAATTACACAAGTTATCTTGTTGTCGTATTGTATCGATCTCGTATCCATATACGATCACACGAAGTGTGAACCTGTTAGTTGTATTGTCTCGACTCAGTCTATAGACAATCACTTTCGGAGAAAGGACTTATAAGTGGAAAACTTTTAGATTGAGGTATATTTGAGTACCCTCGTATTTTCAAGATATCATCCCTAATAATTCTTATTGGGAAGTTTCAACCTTGGTCAATGGAGGTTATATCTTTTCGTTTGCGAAGCTTAACCTTCCACGGAGAAACCAAGGTTCATCCCCCAAATTGTGAATATGTTCCGTACTAGGTTAATTGTGTAAACATTTGCTAACGATTTTTCCCAAACGATACAACAATATATATAAGAGTGAACGTTACTATTTGTGGAGACGTCTTACTGGGTGCACACTATGACATTCATTGAAGAGAATGTGAATATCCCATCAACCATTGAAGTTGCAGTTCACTCGACCTTTGGAAGAAATATCGTGGTATAGTCGTTTGCTTTTCATTCCACTGATTATTTAGTTTTTAAAAGGAAAAACTTGGTACCAAAATGAATTCTCACTTAGTTTTGCAGGGAAGTACACATTATTGTCTACCAACGCTACCCAGCTTTACCTTAATCTTGATGTACCTGATCTTCGAGGAATGTGAGAGAGATTGACTATTTTTATAATCATGTGATGAATCAAGTATTTGTATTAGTAAAAACCATTAATTTCTAAGTGACTTATGTGAATAACCCCTGATATAACTGTATTGACTCAACTGGCAGCACGTGCACTATATGCCTTGGCTAATGTATCAGCCCTGCTTTGTTCAGGTGGGACCTTCAATGGTGTAATACTAGATGCCAATAGTGTCATTAAAAAGCTTAGAGAAGGTAGTTATCCTACGTGGAATATATGGGTGGATTTACGAATTCGTATCACTGTTGGTTCTAAGATTTAGTTTATTAGTTTACAATACCTTTATGAGTTCCTTAAACATGCTACTTGAGGCATATTGTTTGCGTACAACTGATGAGATAAAACAATCTAAAGGTTCCAATTTTTAACATTAGCAACGACACCAGCAATAACTATAACTGCTACAGTTGAAAATCATGGGATCCTCCATCTCTAATATTCATATGGGCGATTAAATTTTTTTGAAGTTTAAAAATTAATTTTTCGTATGTAGGAGTTTGTAAATGGTACATCCATTTTTCTCAATTTTTTCCTGAAGCTAAATTCGATTCGAAACAGTTCTTAATAATAATCTTTACTCTATTTAAAACTTATCATGCAACCTTGAAATGCAACAAGGCGAGTTCCTCAGATCCATAATACTGTGGCCTCTATGCACATTGTTTGAACTACATGTATGATTGAAAGGCAAAAAAAAAACAAAGCATACTTCGACATTAACGATGAATAATACCTTTCATATGAGGCACTTTTAACCCCCTTATACACATTTTTTTGGATTCTTTATTTTGTTAATCAGTTGTCGTTCCGTGTGTACATCATGCTAGAATCTATTGAGTTTTTTGTTTTTTATTCTGCGAAATTGTGAGCAAGTTTTTTGGTTTTATTTCGTTCATTTAATGTTGGTTTTACGAAGAGATATTCCCTCCGTGTTTTTTATTATTCCGATTTGACGAAGTCAAAACATTAAGGAGACTGAAGAAGTATCCGAAACTACCCCAATTATTACTAGAAACATGTGTAGTATACAAGAAAGATATATACTTGGTAATTTTAATAAAGGAATGAAGATTAATAGAAAAGATATTAAATAGATTTGTTTGTTCGTACAATATACGAAGATATTAACACTATCAAATTATGACCTTGAAAGGGTCTACAAAAAGTTGTTAGCAAGCCTAGCCACAAGCTGGGCTCCAACGCCTTTCTGAATTACAATCCCTAATCTATGAAAGGAAAATATGTTTTTCCTAGCATTAACATCATATCTAAATAAATAATTATTCATCCGCTTTAAAAACTCAATGTGTCTTCTCCGAGTTCGCCCAAAGTTGAAAAAGCCAAAGTACCAAATCCATATCCATGTGACTGACATATATCAAAGTACTTCGAACGTTTGCGAGAAACCGCATTTGCAATAGCAAGCCCAGGACGGAAAGTGCGAACACCACCACCAGAAAAGGGAGATACACCTGTAACGTCAAAACACATATCTCGGCCATTTTCCCAATTATGTACAAGGATATCCACAGGTTTCAACCCGCCCCCATTGCTAGATAAGAAACCTAAAGCCACCTCCTTTCTCGAAGTGATGCATGACCAACAACACATATCAACAATAATGTCACACACCATGTCATGTAGAAACTTAAAAACCAACCTCATGTGCACGGTGAAGATCATGGTCGCAAAAAATATCCATTTTCCTGTTGCAGAAAGGACATAAACTGCCATCCTTGAATAAGGGTATACTTAATCGATAACATAAAACATAACTAAACTGTTGAGGTCCAATCCTATGGTTAAGACCTTCAATAGGGATCGCTAAGAGATAGTCCCGAGCATACAGGGTTTTGTTACATTGCCATAATGTTTTATCTCTGTCTGACATGGGAAAAACATTGGGTAAATCCTTCATAACCACATCGAAGTATCTAACTACCAAAGTAGACATAGTGTTGGGGGCAGTAACTCCATGTGAATCGATAAAGCATCCACGTCGCAAACATTAGCAAACAAGTCCAGAGCATGTTGCATACTAGGCCCATAAGCTGAGAATTGTGACTTACTAAAAATTAACTCCTGTAAACCCCTAGTCTGTAAGCATGAAGCTAGGTAACAATAATTCATAGTGTTGTCCATATTGTACATACCCAAACCACCGTACCTGATAGGCAATGTAACTAGGCGTTGTTGACGGGCACCGAAACCCGGATTCGTCGTCACCAACAAGCTCATGTACTGTAGAAGGTGTGAATCAAAAACTACTTGGGCCTCTTGAACTGCCGATAACTTTGTGGTTCTCATTGTGAAATATAAACGCGAAGCGCCAACACAATTGCGTAACAAGAGTAACTCACTTTGAGGGTCTTTAAGTTTATGAATAGATTACATGAGTTTGGTGGCTTTATTAACTCTACATAAAACCATTTTGCTGCAAAAATCTTGATCAAGGCTAACGGTTCCCCTAATAATTTGACACCGTTCTTCGGTCTGGAAATATGAACCGGGAAGACACCCTCTATAAAGCTACGAGCATCGGATGGCAAGTAAATTTCAGTCTTAGAAATGTTCCGATGGAGACCAAGAGCCGGATCATCCTCTTGAATTATACACAGAGCCTTAGAGATCATCAAAGTGTCACCAATTAGAGTATCGTCGTCCAGATACCAAGCTTGAAGATCTAAGACACATTGCTCAGCAATTTTCTTCACCAGGGGATGTAGAGTGAGTGAAAATAGGAGAGGGCCCAATGGGTCTCCTTGTTATACCCCCTATGCAGACGAAGAATGCATTCCCCGTAATATAATCTTGTCGGAGCAGAGTAACAAAACTCCACCCATTTGTAAATGGAAGGACAAACACACCTAACCTGCTGCAGCATGGAATACCTGTCAACCATATTAAAAGCATTATAAAAGTCTACTAGGATCATAGTTTTTGAGTTCATATGACCATTTTCCTCAAGCATTCTATTAACGGGATGCAAAATCGCTTCCCCCCACACGGTATACAAACCCCAAATTGGTAGTCTTCCAAAAATGAACTCATCTCTTTGCACACAGTATGGGCAGTGACTTTAGAGACAATTCATCTCCAAAAGCTATTGGCCTAATGTTGTCGTCCGGTTTAAGAAGCGGGGTGAGTGGTGCACTAGCCACAAACTCACCTAGTTGAAGAGGGCACATACCGGATAACCAAAGATTGATAACCTGAGTAATTGAAGAAAGCAGCTCATGTACAACAGCTGCTGCAGGACCACTGAGAGCATCCATAAGATACTGGATTCTCAAACCATCACGACCACATGCAGTTCCTTTAGGAAAACTCTTGAGCCTGTTGAGGACAACCTCACTGTTGGTGCTAATGCTGTCCAAGTGAGCCTGATGAGGGGGTATATGTGGTGGAGGATCTTGAGGATGTTTATCTAACAATTCATTAAGAGTTGCTTCATCATTTGGAGCTATGTCGTTTGAGGACAACACTTTGATAGCTGCAGTGAATAAGTCATTCCTGATATTTTTACGACATATGCGCAAATTTTGTGTACCAATAATCTATATCCATCTGGTTCACGCCATTCTCATGATCGCCTGGTTGATGGAAGCAGCCTACAATTTGTTTCTTATGCTTGACTTCTCCTCAAAACTACACTTTGGAGAGTAAACACGCAAAATACAAATAGGCAACAGTAGAAGTTGTATCCATGTGGAGGTATCACCAGGGTAAGATATTACCTTATCCAACATAGACTTGAGAACTCTCGAAAATTGGAGCCTACATTTAGGGGGAATAGTCTTCACCTTAGGGAATCTGTTTTTGGAAGACACAATTCAGATGTTGCGGTTAAGACACGACACATACTCAGCAACCACATTATTATCAGTATTCTCGACAGGAACTGTAGGGCGGTTGATACTGTGGATTAAGAAATCTGCATTGTACCCATTGAAGGGGGCTAGAATCATGTCCCCATTATGTGAACTACATGGCCTGCTCCATGCATGAATTTTCATACATGTTGAACACAACCACATCTTTAACTATATAAGAACTTCCTCCCAAGCAGAGAAAGTTTCATGATTATTCTCGATTCTTTGTCTACAACTGGAAATTTCCTCACCATTGACCATATGAATATCGTTGAGATGCTTTAACAGAGAATACTTCAACAAAACCTTACCCCCAACCCCATTTCTGCAATTATCGTAACCCCTAAAAGGACATTGAAAATACATACCAGAATATGCAGCTGATTCTAAAGGCGAAAAAGGACCCGGCATTGAAGCAGAACTTAAACTAACATGATGTTGATGAAGACAACCCAATAACATCATACTGACTCAAAGAGTAACGAAAATGGGAGGTAAAAACAACTCCCAAAATGAACTCAATGGACAATCAGAATGGGTGGAATCGAACTAGGAAAAATCAAGGAGAAACAGCGTTTGATTTGTCCTCAAACACAAAAAAAGAAAAAAATCAGGGACTGGGACTTGGAAATTTGCCGGATTAGCTTCCAAACGGACAGACCTGTAAACACCACACTTAATTCATGGAAGAAACTGTTGAAAATAGATTGAATAAAATTTTGGAATCATCAAACTCGTTCTAATCACCATTCAAAAACACAATCGAAAAGTTAAATCCCTCAATTAACACGTCCTAAAGAGAAGATGATTGGAACTTGTATTCAGTTGTTAACCGCAACAAACTGAAGCTATGCCAACCTCAAATCACCAAAGTGGAAAATTCAGGAAACCCATACAAAAACTGAAGAAATTTGATGGTAGTATCAAAAGATCGGAAATAGGGATTAACAGATTAAGAGTTTTACCATGAAAATGAGAAGAAATTTGATTGAACTGAAGGAATAATTAGAAGAAAATCTCAAAGAAACGAAGAGTTTCACTCACATGAACGAAGAGCAGGAGAATACAAACGGCCTGGAGAATCCATGGAGATGGCAATACTGAGTCATCCCAAGTTCGAATCGTAAGTCTTTCGATATATTTTTATTGTTTAAAAATTTTCGTTGTGTTATATTAAACATAAAAATAATTTTATAATTATAAAAAATAAAGGGTATATCTGATAGTTTAATAAGTGAATATGACTATAAACAGAAGCTGATAATTATTTTAAGACAAAGAAAAATATAATAGAGGGATAATGAAAAAAGACGGAGGGACTATGGAGTAAATATATATGAGTTACTTCAATGAATCTCATGTTTTTGTGTAGTTAACTTTGATAAAGAGTTTGTGGGTACTATTTTAATGGTTGACTTCGTAGAGGCTAATAGAAAATATTGAAGTTAGTGGGTAAGTGGGTGGAGATGGTGGATTCTACTTGTGCAATGGTTTGAATAGGTTGGATAAACCATGAATTAATCTATGTTTTACCCAAACATGTATTGATCAATTGGGTTGGTTATGTATTATTTATAAAAAAAATTGATTAGAATAGGTAATCGGTATTGCTAAGTTGAAGTTTAATATATTTTTCTCTCTTGTAGCTTTAAAAATTTCATATGAAGTAGAATCTAAAGAAGAACCTTATGAACATTTTACTATATAATACATATGTAATTTCTCTTTTATCTCCACTTATGTGAAGGTGATCATGAATATATTAATGTGATCATTCACCATGAAAATTGAAAAAGTGGGGGTCTAACAACCACACCCAATATTTCGCTTAGCAATCTGTATGGACAAACTCCAATATACTTTTTAGAGAATCAACTAGACAGTCAGACTCAATCTAGATAAAAAGTATATGAAAGAGTTTATATCTCAATCTCTCGATTTGATATATACTCAAGCAAATCGAAATCTGCGAGTCTTTATCAAATACTAGAAAGATAACTTGGATGGTACCAAAGACCAATATCCAAATGTCAATCAATTTAAATCAACAACCAAAAGGTCGGATATTCTAATTGATTGAACAACGCACAACCTGTGATATTTCAATTATATAACAAAATATAATGCGGAAAAGAAATAACACAGACACCAGAATTTTGTTAATGAGGAAACCGCAAATGCAGAAAAACTCCGGGACCTAGTCCAGATTGAACACACACTGTATTAAGTCGCTGCAGACACTAGCCTACTCCAAACTAACTTCGGTCTGGACTGTAGTTGAACCCCAACCAATCTCACACTGATCCAAGGTACAGTTATGCTCCTACGTCTCTGATCCCAGCAAGATAATACACACTTGATTCCCTTAGCTGATCTCACCCACAACTAAGAGTTGCTACGACCCAAAGTCGAAGACTTTAACAAATAAATCTGTATCACACAGAAAAGTCTATGGTAATAGATAAATCCGTCTCCCACGAATATACCTACGAGTTTTGTTCTGTCTTTTGATAAATCAAGGTGAACAGGAACCAATTGATAATCCAGACTTATATTCCCGAAGAACATCCTAGTATTATCAATCACCTCACAATAGTCTTAATCGACGCAGCGAAAAAAATATTTTTGAATCACAAACGACGAGACGAAGATGTTTGTGATTACTTTTTATCTTTCCTATCGGAGATAGAAATCTCAAGCAAATTATTACAATTGTACTCGTACGATAGAAACAGCAAGATCAGATCACACAACTACGATAAAGTAGTATCGGTCTGGATTCACAATCCCATGAAGTCTTTAAGTCGTTAACCTGGTTTAGAAGAAGAAACCAAAGTTTAAAGGAGAATCGACTCTAGATTAGCACGACTACTATCACACAGAACGTGTGGGGATTAGGTTTCCCAGTTGCTAGAGTTCTCCCTTATATAGTCTTTCAAATCAGGGTTTACAATCAATGTTAGCTTGGTAACAAAGCATTCAATATTCACTGTTAGATGAAAACCTGATTAGATTCAAGCTAATATTTATCAACCGTTAGATCGAAAACATAGCTTGTTATACACAAATGAAATGCACGTTCTTGGGCTTGTGACCGTACCCAAACTTGTACATTAGTTGGTTCAACAATAGTTAACCAAATGCTTAGCCATATGATCACTTTCATATCAACCATATTCTTCTTCACCATAACTAGTTCAAATGAACTAGTTAGAGAGTTGTTCAATTGCAAGGAAATCTTATGTACTACACAAGACACAACTGAAGCAAAATCGATTTGATTCACATGAATCGGTTCATGAACTCTATAGCCACGGTTTGCAATTGCATTCCTTAGTTTATAAAGATAAGTTCACTAAACATCATTTTTAAAAACAAAGAAGCAACCATATATTAAACAGAAATATTTCTTACATCATGACTTATGTAAGGAATTAATATTGCTGGTGGAAGTAACCACCATTCCCCACATAAATTGTACTTACGATATGCCTTAGCTATTGCATCCGCAGCCTTATTACAATCTCTGTACACAAAGGTACAAGACCAAACAGGATTAGTGTTACATATATCTACACATTTTCTCAGTAAAAGCAAACTCTGCCAGTGAAAAAGAGTAGTTTGCTGCTGTAAGAAAGAACAAATTGCAAGATTGTCAGTCTCAAAATCAACATGAGACCAACCATTTGTTGCTGCCAGTTGCATAGCCTCCAACACAGCCCAGGCTTCTGCTTGTTGGACATTGATATCTCTCATTAATGCTACCCTTCCCATGACATATGCTCCTGCAGAGTTCCAAATTATAATTCCAATACCAGCCAATAGGGAACTAGAATTGTAAGAAGCATCATATTAATTTTCAAAAACTGCATAGGTGGAGGTTTCCAATTATGATGTAAGACACTATGAATATGAGGATGATTATAATTAGAAGGAGGGCTGCCTAAATGATGTTGTGCAATGTATGAGTTAACTTGATAAATGACAGAGTTATGATTTGGGGTAATGTTGCTAAAAACAGCTCTACACCTGAGTTTCCAAATGAGATGAATAATGCACATGGCTAAGTGAATAATCTGAGGAGTTTTCTGGATGTTGAAGAAGGAATCTTTTAACCGCCAAGTCTGAATCCAAGATAAGACAGTAGAGTGCTGCAAAATAGAGAGAAACTGGTGAGGGAAGTAATACTGCCATACTTCCTTAGAGAAAGGGAAATGAAGCAACATATGATCCAGGTCTTCTATCTGATTTAAATTGCAAAGCACACAGTTAGAATCAACATTATGCATATGATTGAAGATTCTTTCTTTAACTGGTACAACATTGTGGATTACTTTCTATAGAAAAATCTGAAACTTGTAAGGAACTTTTAACTTCCAGAAAACTAACCAAAACTGTTGAGATAATCCCATAGAGTTATCTTTGACTACATCCTTGTCACAAAGCATTTTGTAAGTTGAGGCTGTTGTAAAAATACCAGAACTTGTAAAAGGACGTATTAATTTATCTTCTTGATCTAACTGAATAGGAATAGTTAATATGGAGTTCACCTGATCAAATGTAAAAAGTTGATGAAGAAGCGGCACATTCCATTTCTCAGTATTGGTATCAATAAGCTCAGAAACCCACTGATAGTTGCAAGTATTTAGATCTCCAATCTTGTAATGCATAACTCAAAGAAGGAATCCAGTTAGAGGTCCAGATGTTGATACTTGAACCATTACCTACTTGCCATTTAGCATTTTTCAATACAATCTCTAGCCTAATACAGATACTCTGCCATATCCAACTCGAGTTAGAATTTCCAGGTAGTGGAAAGCATTGCAAGTAATTATGAGGAAAATGTTCGCCTTTCAACAATTTCGCCCACAAAGCATCTTGGTTGTGTAATAATTATCAGGCCAGTTTTGCAAGAAATGCTAAGTTGTAATTACTTAAATTTTTAAGGCCTAAATTTTTTGTTAGATTAGGGACTTCTTAGTGGAAGGGAAACAACTGACTAGGAACGTGTCCATGGATATACAATTTTTATTATTTTTGTTTTGGATTTTCATCTTACTACATGTCTTAATATAATTGGTTAACACTGGTCACCTTGTTGCGTGTCCAATTGCTATTGGAGCTTAATTAGATCGGTGGTCTAAGCACATTTACTTCGGATCGAGTTACAAACAGAATAGCCATAACAGCGTGCGGATTGTTTGGCTAGGGTTAACAAAATTTTATAAAGCCATCGCTTTTGGTAGACATCCGTTCTTTTCCCATCCTGTAGTCAGATAAAATATCATAGAAAAAAAATAGAAAACTTTGCCTCATGTAGAACTTGCGGCGGTGCTCTGCATAGGAACACTTTTCCATATACATCTTAGATACATCGTGAGAAGAGAAAAACGTTAGTGGTGGATTTGCGGAGCTGGGGTCTCTTTGTATCAGTGATTTGGATCTGTTTTTATTTAGGATTATTTGCTAGCATTTGAGGTAGGCGCAACACAATCTAAAACTCTATTTATTTATGGTTTTGTTAATAAAATTCATATTTACACGTTTTTATGATGCTATTGATGATGATGTGAGCATGATTATGATTTTCGGGCTTCGGTCTATAGATTGTGATCCTTAAAATTATCTTTGATGGGATACGAGATATCCTTGGGAACGACTTTGTTTCCCTAAACCCACGTGGGGCTCCCTGAGGTGAGCGGACTTGATTGATTTGATTGTTTTATGGATGTGGTGTTTCCATGTGTTTGTGATGCTATTAATCATGCTAGTTGTTTTAAAAAAGGAATTGAAAATGTTTGATAAAATCTTTTGTTGCTTCTTTGCCTATTGGTGTCACAACTCACTTCGTTTAATGAAAAAAATTTCAGTTTTATGGCACCACAAGGAGCTAATGCCAGAAAAGCGTAGAGATCGGTTTTTGGCGTTATTATTAGTATTTGCATAGGATTTATGATTGGAAATTCTAATAAAATATCATGAAACTCTTTTAGATGATTTAATTAGTATTTTTATTGATTATTAATATTTTGGAGATTATTAGGTTAATGTATAACCAATGAAAACAATGCTTTGTTTAGAAAATTCTATTTGATTGAATAATGAAAATTTATGAGTCTTGTTAGTTTGACTGTGTGTGATAACTATTCTATAATGCGGTTTTGTTTCATTTTTTTGTGGTATATATAAAAACTCTTTCAAGATGTACATATAAAAACTTCAGAATTTTCGGAGTTCCAGAAGTATTTTTAAATCAATTGTTTTTCACTATGCAAAACTCAGACGTTTTCTGTCAGATTTAGGGATGGTCATGGGGCGGGTATGCCAATCCCCAATCACTGCGTCGTTCTTAAAAAAAAAAACATACCCGCCCTGTTACCCACATGAATTGGGGAGGGGCGGGTATGGGGAATACCCGTATGGGACGGGTTTCCCGTGGGTTACCCGTAACGCGGTGTTAATACATAAATCTAAAATTTTAGATACAGAAATTCATCTTAAAATGAACAAAAGAATCTTTATTAGATGACTTATTAGTGTTTCTACTTTTTTCTTTCTCATTTTATCTTCGTCCATGTTAACCATTTCATTATAGTATCATTTTCACTATTTTAATTTTTAGAGAATGTGTCTGATCACCACAAAGAAGCGAAATTGATGAATATAAAAATTACGATCAAGAATATAATAAATGAAAGAAAGCCCCAATAAATGGTGGAAGTATAAAAATTCGGTATAAATTCATGCATAAAAGTCTAAACACTTATAATATGAAAGCTACGGGGCGGGGACCTTGAATCCCGTCCCCACCCCATCCCCGTAACTTAGGTTCCGGGTATTTCCATACCTGACCCCATCCCAATTTTTGCGGGTAAAACCCTATCCAAACGGGCGGATTTCCAAGGGAATGGGTTGGGTGGGGCAAATGGCCATCCCTAGTCAGATTCAACTTTGCTTTAGTTTTTCTGTTTTTAAAATATTCTATGGCATGTTTTAGGCTTTGGTGTCTTCTGTAAACTTGAAGATAGTTATTTTCTCCTTTCAAAATGATAAAATAAAGCTAATTTAAAATTTTGAGTGAATTGATATGATTTTTGTAAAATGAACTATCACTATTTTACGTTTCTGCAGCAGTGGTCAACAACGCGTATGACGGTGGTCAAAAGGTCTTTAAGATAAACTAAAAATTATAGAAATTTTATGACTGGAACAATGCTAAGTTAGAATTCAGAACGTATAATAATAATACTTTATGGATTCGGATTGAACTCATTAAAATTCCTTGAGTGACCTGGTGTCTGTTTCTGTTTTATGATTCTTCCTTAAATATGTGACTCTTATGGATTGAATCTGGAATGTTTAACGGTGAAATTAATTTTTCTGGTAAATTATAGTTCTTTAGGATTCATATGGATTAAAAATCACGTAAAAGTAACGGTTAGATGTTCCAAAAAGAATTTATATATATCCACTGCGACAAAATTTCAAATTTAACATAAATAAAGACTAAACAATCAAATGGGTGTTTGGGCTTGGGCTAAAATTGTAAAGTCCGGGTTTGATTTTAAATGTAGCATTTCAGGTTTGGGGTTCGGATTTGGGTCGGAATCCAAGCCCAAATTTTGGGGTGTTACTGTTTGGTATCAGAGCTACTCTGATCCTTTGGGCAAGCTAGTTTCTGAATAAGTCAGTGCGTGTATATGCTTGAATGTGAAATTGTTTGTGTATTTGTTGATTGTTTTTTGTTAGAATGCGTCATAGGTTGCACTTCTTTTGCATAGAGAAATTTCTCTGTGATACTTATGATTCAATGTCCTTCACTCAGGACATGTCTCGCCGTACTAATGGTTCAATCGGCCTATATGACGAGGGTTTCGGTGATGTTGTTCTTTCTTTGAATGTTGTTGCTCAAGCGATGCAACAACAAGTGAATCTTAATCAGAATGCACCTCCTCCTCCTCCTCCACCTAATCAACAGGCTTTGTTAGTGAGAAGATTTATCGAAAAAAAGCCTGATTCCTTCAAGGGTAGTCCTGATCCACTAATTGCTGAAGATTGGATAAATAAGATTGAGAAAATATTCACCCTATTAGGCGTGAATGACGAGGATAAGCTGGATCTTGTTGTTTATAAGCTTGAGGGTGAGGCCACTCGCTGGTAGGACTTGACTCTTTGTTCTAGGAATGATTTGGGTGGAATTTCGACTTGCTTTCCTAAGTAAGTATTTCCCACAAGCTTCTCGGAATCAAAGCATGATCGAGTTTATGCAGCTGACCCAGAGAAATATGACAGTAGCACAGTACCAAGCCAAGTTTGAAGAATTTTCTCGTTTTGCTACTCACCTGGTTGAGAATGAAGAGCTGAAGGCTTTTAAAGTTTAGGAGGGACTTAGGCCTTCAATTAAGGGTAGGTTGTCTATTTTGAAGATTACCTCTTATAATGAGATAGTGGAAAGAGCGATGATTGCTGAGAGATACATTGAAGAGGAAAATCGAATTCGAGAACGTCATATTGGGGATAAGAAACAAGAACAAAAATAACAACCATCCATACCAAAATAAAGGAAATGGACAAAATATGGAGCTTCCTTCACCTTCGTGTTATCACTGCAAACAACCTGGACATTTTAAGAGGAAATTTCCTGTACTTATTTCTCAGAGGAACCAACAACCTTTTGCACCTCAGAACCAGCGTCAAGGTTATCAACAGAACCGTCCTCAGAACAATCCACCACAATACCAAGCTCGACAACCCCCTCAGCAACCTAAGGCCTTCAATATTGCTCATGTGGGACAAGATCTTAATAACTCAGTTGTTGAAGGTACATTCTTAGTTTACAACTCTTGGGCTAAGATATTGTTTGATACTGGTGCTACTCATTCGTTTATTTCTTCTTCGTTTGTTTTGTCCTTGGGTTTGAAAACTGAATTGCTTGATAAGTATGTTGGCGTAGCTAGTGCTGTAGGAGGTAGTGCACGTGTTGACCGCGTGGCACGAATGTGTGCAGTACGTGTAGCTAGGCATGAGTTTTTGATTGACCTTTTTGTGATGAATATGTCTAGTTATGATATAATCCTGGGTATGTATTGGTTATCTGCTCATCGTGCCGTTTTTAATTTTTTTCAAAAACGTGTGACTCTTCAATCGGGTGAAGGTTCAGTGGTTACTGGAACTCGTAGTTTTACGGCTCCCGTTATCTTGTCGGAAAGACATTTTCGACAGACACATTCTAGAGGTTTCCTGTATCACTTAGGAATGTTATAAGACGATCCAAAAGCTTCTGTCTCTAATATGGGTATCTCTGTGGTGGAAGAGTTTGAAGATGTTTTTCCTGAGGAATTACCAGGTTTGCCACCAAGAAGAGAAATGGACTTCACCATTGAAGTTCAACCTGGTACTTCGCCAATTTCGATGGCTCCTTATCGAATGGCACCAACGGATTTGAAAGAACTGGACAAGCAACTACTCGAGTTGGAAGCTAAGGGTTTTATTCGAGGTAGTACATCACCTTGGGGTGCACCAGTCCTTTTTGTGAAGAATAAGGATAACTCGTTGAGATTGTGCATTGACTATAGAAAACTCAATGAAGTTACAGTGAAAATAAGTATCCCTTAACTAGGATCGAGGATTTGTTTGATCAGTTAAAGGATTCTCAGTTTTTCTCGAAGATTGATATGCGATCAGCTTATCATCAACTCCGAATCAAGGAAGAGGATATTCCGGAAACTGCTTTTCGAACTCGATTTGGACACTTCGAGTTTGTGGTGATGCCATTTGGACTCACAAATGCTCCAGCAACATTCATGGATATTATGCATCGAATTTTCCGACCGTACTATTATAAATTTGTAGTGGTGTTTGTGGATGACATTCTTATCTATTCACGGTCACGAGAAGAGCACGAGGAACACCTGAGGTTAGCATTGCATTTGTTGAGATCTGATCAGTTGTACGCTAAGTTGAGTAAATGTGATTTCTGGCTTTCTGAAGTTCAGTTTTTGGGACATGTGGCCTGTGAAGAAGGAATCAAGGTGTACCCAGCTAAGGTTGAAGCAGTTACCAACTGGGAAATACCGAAGAACGTGTTTGAGATTCGTAGCTTTCTGGGCTTAGCAGGTTACTATAGACGATGCATTCAAGATTTCTCAAGGCTTGCTTCAACATTGACGAGATTGACTCGAAAGGATTCCAAGTTCGAGTGGAATAATGATTGTGAGGAGGCTTTCTCCATTATCAAGGAGAAATTAACTACTGCACCAGTTTTCACAACACTAGTAAGCGGAATTGGTTATGTCATCTTCTCTGATGCATCTTTGAAGGGTTTAGGATGTGTTCATATGCAAGAAGGAAAAGTGGTAGCTTATGCCTCAAAACAGTTAAAGACACATTAATTGAATTATGCAATTCATGACCTCGAGTTGGAAGTATTGTGTTCGCTATGAAGTTGTGGAGACATTATCTATATGGTGAGAAGATAGACATATTTTGTGACCATAAGAGCTTGCAGTATATTTTTACCCAACGGGATTTGAACCTGAGATAGAGGCGTTGGGTGGAATTTCTTAAGGATTACACGTATACTATCCATTACCATCCAGGAAAGGCAAATGTTGTAGCAGACACTCTTAGCTGAAAATTGATGGCCAGTGCATCAAGTATGATTCTTCATGCTTGGGATTTGTGCAGACTTATGGAGGAATGTGACTTGGGCTCTGACGAGATGATTTATAACATTGTAGTTGTTCCAAAGTTACAACAACGGATCGTACAAGCTCAACAGACTGATAGAGAGATGATTTCGATTCGTGCTCAAATAGAGAAAGGTCAAACACTAGAAGGTTGGACTCAAACTGATGGTGTACTTCGTTTTATGGGTAAACTTTTTGTGCCGATGAAATTGAGGATGAAGGTACTAGAATAGGCTCACAATTCTTAGTTTACCGTTCATCCTGGAGGATCGAAGATGTACCATGACATGAAGAGACAATATTATTGGAAAGGGATGAAGAAAGATGTCTCCTTGTATGTGTCGAGATGTCTCACTTGCCAGCAAGTGAAGATTGATCATCAGAAACCAGGAGGGCTACTTCAACCATTGCCCATCTCAGAATGGAAATGGGAACACATCACTATGAATTTTTTCATGGGATTACCTAGAACGGCACATGGCAAGGATACTATATGGGTTATTGTTGATAGACTTACTAAGTCTACACACTTCTTAGCAATCAAAAAGACTGATACGTTAGCCACGTTAAGTCAGATTATATCCACGAGATAATAAGGTTGCATGGTACGCCGGTGTTGATTGTATCTGACAGAGATCCTCGTTTTACTTCTCAGTTCTGGAAGAGTCTACAGAAGGAATTAGGTACACGTGTTTCGCTTATTACTGCCTTTCATCCCCAGACCTACGGACAGTCTGAACGGGTAATTCAGATTGTGGAGGATATTCTACGAGCTTGTGCTTTGGATTTCAAAGGAGGTTGGAGTGAGCACTTGCCAGTAGTAGAGTTTGCTTATAACAACATTCATCAGTCTAGTATCGGGATGGCACCTTTTGAAGCATTGTATGGACGACCTTGTAGATCTCTAGTATGTTGGACCGAGATCGGTGAACGAAGCATTTTTGGACCTGACTTGGTACGAGAGACGACTGGAAAGGTTCAATTAATCCGACATAGGTTCCTGACAGCTCAGAGTCGTCAGAAGAGTTATGCGGACAAGAGACGTCGACCTTTAGAGTTCATTGTGGGTGATTTTGTGTTACTTAAAGTGAGCCCGAAAAGAGGTGTTAAGCGTTTTGGTAAGAAAGGAAAGTTATCACCACGATACATTGGGCCTTTCCAGATTATTAGGCGTGTTGGTGCAAAAGCTTATCAGTTGGAGTTACCTCAGCGAATTGGGCATGTCCGTGACACTTTTCATGTGTCAATGTTGCGGAAGTACGAGAGGGATCCGTCTTATGCTATCGACCCTTCACATATTATTGCTCGGGAAGATTTGGAAATCCAAGAGGATGCTACGTACGTGGAGCCACCGGTTCGAAATTTGGACTTTAAGGAGCATGTGCTTCGTACTAAGACCATCCCAATGGTTAAGGTGCAGCGGCAACGTCGCCAGGTTGAAGAAGGGACGTGGGAATTAGAGTCCGAGATGCGTAGAAAATACCCTGAGCTTTTCTAAGGTAACCTCTAAATTTCGTGACGAAAATTCATTTAAGGGAGATAGGGTTGTAAAGCCCGTCCCAAATTCAAGGTTGTTTGTGTCATTTTACTTTGTAAGGACAAATTAGTCATTTTTTATTCAAAGGAAATCTTGTTAGTTCAGGTGTTTAGTCTAGTCTATATTAAATTGTGGAAATGACTCTTTCCGAATTATATGACATAACTAATCATCATTTTCTTAAAATTTTAATATTATTTTATTATGCCTTAGTCTTTAGCTTAATAGTAATGTATTGTGCACATGTCAGTTTTGCCTTGGGTAGAGTTAGAGAACATTAGCCTTATTAATTTGTGATGACTAAAGATATATGTTAATATGCTTCGTAGAATGATTGGGAGCCGGTGGACCTGGTTACGGGAGTTAGCTTAATTAATTGATCATGTTGCCACTTATTAATTCTGTGTTGTTTGTTAGATTAGGGACTTCTTAGTGGAAGAGCAATAACTGACTAGGAACGTGTCCATGGATATACAATTTTTATTATTTTTGTTTTGGCTTTTCATCTTACTACATGTCTTAATATAATTAGTTAGCACTGGTCACCTTGTTGCGTGTCCAATTGCTATTGGAGCTTAATTAGATCGGTGGTCTAAGAACATTTACTTCGGATCGAGTTACAAACAGAGTAGACATAACAGCGTGCGGATTGTTTGGCTAGGGTTGACAAAATTTTCGTATAAAGCCACTGCTTTTGGTAGACATCCGTTCTTTTTCCATCCTGTAGTCAGATAAAATATCACAGAAAAAAATAGTAAACTTTGCCTCCTGTAGAACTTGCGGCGGTGCTCTGCATAGAAACACTTTGCCATATACATCTTAGATACATCGTGGGAAGAGAAAAACGTTAGTGGTGGATTTTCGGAGCTGGGGTCTCTTTGTATCAGTGATTTGGATCTGTTTTTATTTAGAATTATTTGCTAGCATTTGAGGTAGGCGCAACACAATCTAAAACTCTTTTATTTATGTTTTTGTTAATAAAATTCATATTTACAAGTTTTTATGATGCTATTGATGATCATGTGAGCATGATTATGATTGTCGGGTTGCGGTCCATAAATTGTGATCCTTAAAATTATCTTTGATGGGATACGAGATATTCTTGGGAACGGTTTTGTTTCCCTAAACCCACGTGGGGCTCCCTGGGGCGAGCGGACTTGATTGATTTGATTGTTTTATGGATGTGGTGTTTCCATGTGTTTGTGATGCTATTAATCATGCTAGTTGTTTTTAAAAAGGAATTGAAAATTTTGATAAAATGTTTTTGTTGCTTCTTTGCCTACCGGGTGTCACAACTCACTTCGTTTAATGACAAAATTTCTAGATTTTATGGCACTACAAGGAGCTAATGGCGGAAAAGCGTAGAGATTGGTTTTTGGCGCTATTATTAGTAGTTTACATAGGATTTATCATTGGAATTTATAATAAAATATCATCAAACTCTTTTAGATGATTTAATTCGTATTTTATTGATTATTAATACTTTGGATATTATTTGGTTAATGTATAACCAATGAAAACAATGCTTTGTTTAGAAAATTCTTTTTGATTGAATAATGAAAATTTCCGAGTCTTGTTAGTTTGGCTGTGTGATAAATATTCTATAATGCGGTTTTATTTCATTTTTTTGTGGTATATGTAAAACTCTTTCAAGATGTACAAATAAAACTTTCAGAATTTTCTGAATTCCATAAATATTTTTAAATCAATTGTTTTTCACTATGCAAAACTCAGACGTTTTATGTCAGATTTAGGGATGGTCATGGGGCGGGTATGCCAATCCCCAATCACTGCCCCGTTCGTAAAAAAAAACAACCATACCCGCCCTGTTACCCACATGAATTGGGGAGGGGCGGGTATGGGGAATACCCGTATAGGACGGGTTTCCCATGGGTTACCCGTAACGCGGTGTTAATACATAAATCTAAAATTTTAGATACAGAAATTCATCTTAAAATGAACAAAAGAATCTTTATTAGATGACTTATTAGTGTTTCTACTTTTTTCTTTCTCATTTTATCTTCGTCCATGTTAACAATTTCATTATAGTATCATTTTCACTATTTTAACTTTTAGAGAATGTGTCTGATCACAACAAAGAAGCGAAATTGATGAATATAAAAATTACGATCAAGAATATAATAAATGAAAGAAAGCCCCACTAAATGGTGAAAGTATAAAAATTCGGTATAAATTCATGCATAAAAGTCTAAACTCTTATAATATGAAAGCTACGGGGAGGGTATGGGTCGGGGACCTTGAATCCCGTCCCCACCCCATCCCCGTAACTTAGGTTCCGGGTATTACCCATACCTGACCCCATCCCCATTCCTGCACCTTCGTGTTACCACTGCAAACAACCTGGACATTTTTAGAGGAACTGTCCTGTACTTATTTCTCAGAGGAAACAACAACCTTTTGCACCTCAGAACCAGCATCAAGATTATCAACAGAACCGTCCTCATAAAAATCCACCAAAATACCAAGCTCGACAACCCCCTCAGCAACCTAAGGCCTTCAATATTGCTCATGTGGGACAAGAAGGTACATTCTTAGTTTACAAATCTTGGGCTAAGATATTGTTTGATACTGGTGCTACTCATTCATTTATTTCTTCTTCGTTTGTTTTGTCCTTGGGTTAGAAAACTGAATTGCTTGATAAGTATCTTGGCGTAGCTAGTGCTGTAGGAGGTAGTGCACGTGTTGACTGCGTGGCACGAATGTGTGTAGTACGTATATCTAGGCATGAGTTTTTGATTGACCTTTTTATGATATAATCCTGGGTATGGATTGGTTATCTTCTCATCGTGTCGTTTTTATTGTTTTCAAAAACGTGTGACTCTTCAATCGGGTGAAGGTTCAGTGGTTACTGGAACTCGTAGTTTTTCGGCTCCCCTTATCTTGTCGGAAAGACATTTTCGACAGACACATTCTAGAGGTTTCCTGTATCACTTAGGAATGTTATAAGACGATTCAAAAGCTTCTGTCTCTACTATGGGCATCTCTGTGGTGGAAGAGTTTGAAGATGTTTTTCCTGAGGAATTACCAGGTTTTCCCCCAAGAAGAGAAATGGACTTCACCATTGAAGTTCAACCTGGTACTTCTCCAATTTCGATGGCTCATTAACGGAGTTGAAAGAACCGGACAAGCAACTACTCGAGTTGGAAGCTAAGGGTTTTATTTGAGGTAGTACATCAGCTTGGGGTGCACCAGTCCTTTTTGTGAAGAAGAAGGATAACTCGTTGATATTGTGCATTGACTATAGAAAAATCAATGAAGTTACAATGAAAAATAAGTACCCCTTACCTAGGATCGAGGATTTGTTTGATCAGTTAAAGGATTCTTAGTTTTTATCGAAGATTGATATGCGATTAGCTTATCATCAACTCCGAATAAAGGAAGAGGATATTCCGAAAACTTCTTTTCGAACTCGATTTGGACACTTCGAGTTTGTGGTGATGCCATTTGGACTCACAAATGCTCCAGCAACATTCATGGATCTTATGCATCGAATTTTACGACCGTACTTAGATAAATTTGTAGTGGTGTTTGTGGATGACATTCTTATCTATTCACGGTCACGAGAAGAGCACGAGGAACACCTGAGATTAGCATTGCAGTTGTTGAGATCTAATCAGTTGTACGCTAAGTTGAGTAAATATGATTTCTGGATTTCTGAAGTTCAGTTTTTGGGACGTTGTCTGTGGAGAAGGAATCAAGGTGGACCCAGCTAAGGTTGAAGAAGTTACCAACTGGGAAAGACCAAAGAACGTGTTTGAGATTCGTAGCTTTCTGGGCTTAGCGGGTTACTATAGACGATGCATTCAAGATTTCTCAAGGCTTGCTTTACCATTGACGAGATTGACTCGAAAGGATTCCAAGTTCGAGTGTAATAATGATTGTGAGGAGGCTTTCTCCATTCTCAAGGAGAAATTAACTACTGCACCAGTTTTCACAACACTAGTAAGCGGAATTGGTTATGTCATATTCTCTGATGCATCTTTGAAGGGTTTAGGATGTGTTCTTATGCAAGAAGGAAAAGTGGTAGCTTATGCCTCAAAACAATTAAAGACACATGAATTGAATTATGCAACTCATGACCTCGATTTGGCAGCTATTGTGTTCGCTCTGAAATTGTGGAGACATTATTTGTATGGTGAGAAGATAGACATATTTTGTGACCATAAGAGATTCCAGTATATTTTTACCCAACGGGATTTGAACCTGAGATAGAGGCGTTGGGTGGAATTTTTTAAGGATTACAGGTATACTTTACATTACCATCCAGGAAAGGCGAATGTTGTAGCAGACGCTCTTAGCCGAAAATCGATGTCCAGTGTAGCAAGTATGATTCTTCATGCTTGGGATTTGTGCAGACTTATGGAGGAATGTGACTTGGGCTCTGACGAGATGATTTATAACATTGTAGTTGTTCCAAAGTTACAACAACGGATCGTACAAGCTCAACAGACTGATAGAGAGATGATTTCGATTCGTGCTCAAATAGAGAAAGGTCAAACACTAGAAGGTTGGACTCAAACTGATGGTGCACTTCGTTTTATGGGTAAACTTTTTGTTCCAATGAAATTGAGGATGGAGGTACTAGAATAGGCTCACAATTCTAAGTTTACCGTTCATCCTGGAGGATCGAAGATGTACCATGACATGAAGAGAAAATATTATTGGAAAGGGATGAAGAAAGATGTCGCCTTGTATGTGTCGAGATGTCTCACTTGCCAGCAAGTGAAGATTGATCATCAGAAACCAGGAGGGATACTTCAACCATTGCCCATCTTTGAATGGAAATGGGAACACATCACTATGGATTTCGTCATGGGATTACCTAGAACGGGCCATGGAAAGGATACTATATGGGTTATCGTTAATAGACTTACTAAGTTTGCGCTCTTCTTAGCAATCAAAAAGACTGATACGTTAGCCACGTTAAGTCAGATGTATATCCACGAGATAATAAGGTTGCATGGTACGCCGGTGTCGATTGTATCTGACAGAGATCCTCGTTTTAGTTCTCAGTTCTGGTAGAGTCTACAAAAGGCATTATGTACACATGTTTCGCTTAGTACTGCCTTTCATCCCAGACCGACAGACACTCTGAACGGGTAATTCAGATTGTCGAGGATACGCTACGAGCTTGTGCTTTGAATTTCAACGGAGGTTGGAGTGAGCAATTTCCATTAGTAGAGTTTGCTTATAACAATAGTCATCAGTCTAGTATCGGGATGGCACCTTTTGAAGCATTGTATGGACGACCATGTAGATCTCCAGTATGTTGGACCGAGATCGGTGAACGAAGCATTTTTGGACCTGACTTGGTACGAGAGACGACTGGAAAGGTGAAATTAATCCGACAGAGGTTATTGACAGCTCAGAGTCGTCATAAGAGTTATGCGGACAAGAGACGTCGACCTTTAGAGTTCATTGTGGGTGATTTTGTGTTACTTAAAGTGAGCCCGAAGAGAGGTGTTAAGCATTTTGGTAAGAAAGGAAAGTTATCACCAAGATACATTGGGCTTTCCAGATTATTCGGCGTGTTGGTGCAGAAGCTTATCAGTTGGAGTTACCTCAGCGAATTGGGCATGTCCATGACACTTTTCATGTGTCAATGTTGCAGACGTACGAGAGGGATCCGTCTTATGCTATCGACCCTTCACATATTATTGCTTGGGAAGATTTGGAAATCCAAGAGGATGCTAAGTACGTGGAGCGACCGGTTCGAATTTTGGACTTTAAGGAGCATGTGCTTCGCACTAAGACCATCCCTATGGTTAAGGTGCAGTGGCAACGTCGCCAGGTTGTGGTAGCGACGTGGGAATTAGAGTCCAAAATGCGGAGCAAATACCCTGAGCTTTTTTAAGGTAACCTCTAAATTTCGTGACGAAATTTCATTTAAGGGAGATAGGGTTGTAAAGCACGTCCCAAATTCAAGGGTATTTGTGTCATTTTACTTCGTAAGGACAAATTAGTCATTTTACATTGAAAGAAAATCTTGTTAGTTCAAGTGCTTAGCCTAGTCTATATTAAATTGTGGAAATGACTCTTGCCGAATTATAGGACATAACTAATTATCATTTTTTTTTAATTTTAATATTAATTTATTATACCTTGGTCTTTGGGTTAATAGTAATGTATTGGGCACATGTCAGTTCTGGCTTGGGTAGAGTTAGAGAACATTAGCCTTATTAATTTGTGATGACTAAAGATATATGTTAATATGCTTCGTAGAATGATTGGGAGCCAGTGGACCTGGTTACCGGAGTTAGCTTAATTAATTGATCATGTTGCCACTTCTTAATTCTGTGTTGTTTGTTAGATTAGGGATTTCTTAGTGGAAGGGCAATAACTGACTAGAAACGTGTCCATGGATATACAATTTTTATTATTTTTGTTTTGGCTTTTCATCTTACTACATGTCTTGATATAATTGGTTAGCACTGGTCACCTTGTTGCGTGTCCAATTGCTATTGGAGCTTAATTAGATCGGTGGTCTAAGCACATTTACTTCGGATCGAGTTACAAACAGAATAGCCATAACAACGTGCGGATTGTTTGGCTAGGGTTGACAAAATTTTCGTATAAAGCCATCGCTTTTGGTAGACATCCGTTCTTTTTCCATCCTGTAGTCAGATAAAATATCATTGAAAAAAAATAGAAAGAGAATTTTGATAAAGTATTCCCGTTTTTTGATATCCAAAAAATAAATGCCCCCGTTTTTTTACAATTTGTTAAAGTGCCCTCACGTTAGTTTTTCCATCTAGTGTTAGTTAAGTCTAATTTACTTTACATATTTTCCCTTTATTTATTCCCACATTGATTTTATACATCATTTTTCAGGCTTTTCGAGTCCGGTTCAGGATCGTTACACCGCTTTCAGGTTCGTTAGCTCATTCCCCAAAAAGGGTTCATCATCTCAAGTGTTTTGGGGTTTTTGGTTGGAAGAAATCGACCGTCTACGACATATTTTTAGGTTCATCGAGCCCGGTTCAGGATCGTGACAACGCTTTCAGGTTCGTCGAGCCCCATTCAGGATCGTTACACCGTTTTCAGGATTGTCGGAACATTTACCCTCCCCTCCAAGGAGATGTAGTCCAGGGGTAAATAAGACTTTTAATCGGAAAGATAACTTCCACCTAACACTTAACTAGATAGAATTTTCCTTTTGAATAAAACGGGATACTTTAACAAATTTCAAAAAAAACGGGGGCATTTTTTTAGTGTAATGTGAAAAGTAGGGGTACTTTATCAAAAAGCCATATATTGTTTTATCTTTATAATTGAAATAATACAGGTTGTTGTTTAGATCATCAATTAGAATAATCCAACCTTTGGTTGTTGATTGTCATCGATTGATCCTTGGATATTGGTCTTTGGTACCATCCAAGTTATTCCTTGTATTTGATTAGAACTTGCAGTTCCTGCTTGAGTAAATCAAATCAAGAGAGAGATATAAACTCGTTGATATACTTTTAATTGATTGAGTCTTGTTGATTCTCTTAAATTTATATTCGAGTTTGTCCATACAGATTGCTAAGCGAAATATTGGGTGGTGTTGTTAGACCCCGCTTTTTCAATGAGTTCTAAATGTTGTTTTGAATATGTCCAAATCATGGATTCTGATTTGGTGATAGCCACCATCTCTTAGATCAATCTTGGAGAAAACTGCATATCCACATAACTCATCTAATAGTTCATCCACAATGGGAGTTGGAAATTTATCCTTGATGGTGATGCTATTTAATTTCACATAATCTACACAAAACCTCCAAGTGTTATCCTTCTTTTTGACTAAAATAATGGGAGATGCAAAAAAGCCGTAACTTGGATAAATAGTGCCATACTGAAGCATATATTTAACAATTTGTTCAATTGCATCTTTTTGAATATAAGGGCATTTGTAATCTCTGAGGTTAACAGGTGTAAAATTAGGATGAAGAGGAATTGTATGATCCAAATTCCTCTTTAGTGGTAGTTGAGTAGGTTCATGAAATATATCTTGGAACTAATTCAACAATGGAAGTAGTATCTTAGGAATGGTGGGTATGGAGTTAGAAGAAGAAATAGAGAATAATTGACCCACCAGGCCATGAGAAGTAGTTAAATAGAATTTCTTGACTGCTACACTACTCATCTGAAGTAAAGAAGTCTTTGGAGAGGTACCTTGTAAAGTAAACTTCTTATGTTGGTGTGCGAATGAGACAATTAGCTTGGAAAAATTGAAAAGAACATCACCCAAAGTCCTAATCCAATCTGCACCAAGGACAATATCACTACCACCCAGAGGCAAAATTCTCAGATTCTCTACAAAGTGGTGGCCCTGCATGCTCCATTGCAGGTTTGAGAAAATACCAGTCCTGAATTTCCTCTCTCCATTAGCAATAATGACCATCATTGGCTTAGTTGGTTCAATGCAGCAGTTTAATGAAGTATCTAAAGCACTATCAATAAAACTTGTGGTGCTTCCAGTGTCAATCAGGATAGAGACTTTGTGCTTGTTGAGAATACCAGGAATCCTGATTGTCTCACCAGTTGCATTTCCTGTGAGTGCATGAAGAGATATCTCAATATCAGATTAAACTGGAGAGGCATGTGCTTCCTCAAATATTTCCTCCTCCTCCTCCTCAGTATCCATATGAAGCATGCAAAACCTTTTGTTTCCCTTTACATAAATGTCCTGGTTTATAGACAGCATCACAATTATAACACAACCCTTGAGCTCTTCTTTTGTCCATATCCTCGTGAGAAATTCTTTTTACTGTTGGGCTTAGAGGGTTGGCTTTTGGTGGATGGGTGTACAAAGACTTTGGTTTTTTAGGTACAGACTTAGATGAAGCAAGAATTGGCTTAAGTGACAAAGGTGCAGAAGAGTAGTGTCTATTGGAGTTAAAGTTGGTAGAGAAAGATCTAGTAAATGGTTTAGAGGCTATAGTGGCTAAATTGAGCTTTTGTTCTTGTAATTTGGTCAAAGAAAAAGCATCTTCCAAAGTTTCGGGATGAAACATGGAGACAAATTTTGCCTATTTCCTCCTTCAGACCACTAAGAAAACTCATAACAAAATATGTCTCAGTGAGAGATGGGTTCACATTAAGAATTAAAGCCTTGAGAGATTCAAAATCCTCATAATAATCATCCATTGTTGAGGTTTGTACTAGTTTATTAAAACTACCCACAAAAGTTTCCTCCACAGGGTTTTCAAATCTATCACATAAGTTTTTAGCTAAATCAAGCCAAGTAATTCTATGCCCTATTAACTTGAAAATTCAAAAACTACTTTTCAGCCTTACCCTCAAGGTAGATTGCAGCAATATCAACCTTTTATGTTCTTCAATGTCATGGAGTTGAAAGTATCTTTCATCTTTCTGAATCCAACCACGAGGATTATCGCCATCAAATATGGGAAAATCAAGCTTAGGAATTCGATAGGAGAAATTGGCTTGACGATGGTGAGCAAAACCTTGATCACCATATCTAGTATATGAGATCCACTAGCATCTTCAGTATGAGCTTGGTGCTAGTTGTCATAAGGTCTACTAGACAACCTCACCAGATTTCGGTTGTTCTCCTGTAAGGCGTTGTTGAGGTTTTTTTGCCAGAGAATCGAACTTGGTGGTGAGTTCAGATGATAATGTATTGAAATCAGACTGGAGTTGTGATTGGGAAGCATTTAATTGTGTTATCTCCTCTTCAACTGCCTTTAAAGTCATTGGAAAAAATTGGTGGATTCGAACGACTCTGATGCCAATTGTTGTGAATATATAAAAAATAGACAAGCAGATTGATAAATGAGAAGGATAAATGGTGATGAACACCTCCTGAATCAAAGATTTAGGCCAAGATCAGTGCAAATATGCGCAGCCAAATAGTTGTTGTTTTCATTAATTTTCAGATAATAGGAAATAGGGTTCTCTTACAGTTTTAATACTCAATGATTAACCCTAATGCACCAGTAATGGATGAGCAACACGTGTCTCTGATCCAACGGGCACAGACACACAAATAACTAACAACATAAAAAAACTAAATAACTTAGCTAAACACTACTAGCAGTCAGGGTGCCCCATTGCTACTCGTCACACTGTGACACAATGGATTAGTGGGAACTGTTAGAGGCAATAGTGTTGTCCATGGTCGAAATGGGTTTTGCTGTGATCGTAATCGAGATGGAGTTAGAAGATGTCATGGTGATCGATAGGAAATAAAAATAAGTAGGAAGCTCGAACTGATGCTGCTGTCGTGAACTTGAGAAAAAACATGGAATGGGTGATCGAATTGATATGCAGTGACGTTGATGTTCTCGGTGATGATGATGCAAAGATTGAATGAAGAAGAGAAACATGGACAGGGGATAGTAATGGTTGTTGCCACTGAAGTGAAGATGGACAAAGGGTGCTATTGGGATTGGTATGTTTCTGTGACGTGTCATCCACGGGATCCTCTCGGATTCTGCTTTCATGTGCAAAGAAAGGAAAAGAGCGAGAATTTTTGTGGTGGGGCCAGGATGCAGTAATTTTGTGCAGAGAAGACACGGTTTCGTACAGATATTTCACGTTTCCTCCGAGAGTGAGAAATCTGGTAAAAATGTGAGCATCGAGGATGGATAGGTTAATCGTGCAAAAGAGGAAACGTGAGCTTTACACTGGGTTCTCATAGGATCGAATGGATGAGGAGACATGTACACATTTCTTGGATGCACTCCAACACAACGAATCAGAATTTGTGATAATTTAACCGACTTAACATCTTTATCTTGTACGACTTTTGTGGATCCGCTGGGGTATGTGAAGGCTATAAACAGGGGTCGAATGAGAGGGAAAAAATCACTTCTTCTTTTGATTATTTTCCTTCGTAGCTAGAAGACAAAACTGAAAAAGAGAAATAAATTTTTTGCTCTGGTTTTTCTTGTGAGCTTTCTTATTTAGTTTTTATTGTTTTTTAGCTATGTCTAGCTAATTCTTTTATTGATTAGGGATGATTTAAAAGTCTTGATAATGTAGTCTTAATTTCTAAAAACCAAGTTTATTTTAAGTTTTATTTCTATCGTTGATTATCTTTATTATTTTTATTGATTAAGAATATTGAGGGGTTATTTAAAGTGATCAATTAAGTTAACCAATAAATATTTCTTATACTAGGTTAGGGTTGTGTGGTACGTGTAATTCTCACATCAACTCTTTACACAAGTACTAAATTGCAAGAGCTGGCAGAGGGATTCTGTTAAGCAATTGTGTATAAAAATAACACTAGTAAGCCGGCCGATCATATGCGTCTGATGATAGGATCAACCTGATTCACAGAGTGTAAAGCATTCGATTAATTTACACCTTGAGAGCTTATTCTTGGTGGGTTAGTTGGATAGAAACTGGTAGTCAAGCACTTCCGTATCCAGTGACAACAGGAATCCGGGGAAATAGAAGATCTTATTGCTATTCTACTCAACAATACATAAACTTGTATTTAATTAAGTTTTGATTCAGTGACGGCGAAGGATTCCCTAGTCATATTCTTCTTATTGTTTACAACAAATTCTTATTATTTTCTTTTATTAGTTACTTTGACTAAAATCTAAAAACACCCTTTTTGGTTTACTTTATAACGACTAAAATCTCCCTGCTCTTCGTGGGAACGAACTCCTTACCATTATATTACCAGTTAATGGTGTGGAAAGAAGTGAATTTATTTGGTGTATAAACGACGCGCATCATACGTCTCTTGAACCTCGCAAGGATCTACGCACTTGATTCCCTTAGCTGACATCCTTTACATTCTAAGAATTTGTAATAACCCTAAGTAGGTCAATGGCTATTGACTAGTCAAGAGACCTTTTGCCGTGTAATCATTTTAATAATGGAAAATAAACTCAAAATATAGTAATTAAGAGAATAACAATTTGGACAAATTAATAGTATCGTTAGATAGATCTCGAAAATTCATGCGAAATGGACTATTAGAACGCATCAATCGGACGTCGGACAAGAGAGATATCGTACGCGGAAGTTCAAACTGAGAAGAGCCTTTGACTTTTGATCTTTGACCATTTAACGTTGACTTGACCAGACCCTTACTTTGACCAGACTTTGGTTCCCATTAGTGATTAGGTTGTCTCTAAATAATTTCCTAGAGATTGTAATAGTAGATGGGGTGTAAATAAAGTGTAAACTAAAATAATACTTATCCTTTTATTTAAATTAAACTTTATTTTTCTTTTTCACGTGGTGAGATGGTGGTAAGGTGGTGGTGTTGCAATTTTGAGGAAATGTGTAAAGTGGTTCTGTAGGTTTAGATATAAAAAGAGAAGAGAGTAGATAATGATAGAATTTATAGGATTTCAGCAGGGATATCTAAGCTAGAAGAGATATTATGGTGTGTTGGATAATTGTAAATGGAGAAGCTTGATGATTATGATATAAAAGAGGTTAGTAATGAGACGGAGTGTAGAATATGAAGGGTGGTTTGTTGTAGAAATCAGGGAAATGAGGATGTAATAGTTAAGGGTTTCAGGGGTTGATAAAGGTGAAGCTCTTATGTTAAAACTTTGGTAAATTCCTTTCTTAATCTTATTCATAGCAGTTCTATAGATATTTATACATGACCGATAACTTGAGACTCAAAACTTTCCTAAGACACGGATTTGAGACTTTCCTTATAAGTCTCAAAATCATGACTTACATGGACAATCCTTTCCTAGTATATGACCACACTTTCCTAAAATATCACTTACCTTATCAGTCTCACATTAATGACTTACATGGACAATACTTTCCATAGACTGACCACTACGGTCTTGGAAAGTATTACACTTTCCTTAATACCCCCCCATCTTGGACAAAAGACCTTGAAACTGAACTCGTCCTAATGATTTGGTGAAGATATCCGCCAACTGCAACCCCGTAGGCGTATAAGAGGGAGAAATAATTTTCTGTACTATCGCATCCCTAATGAGATGATAATCCACTTCTATATGTTTAGTTCTTTCGTGAAAAACGGGATTCTGAGCAATATACAATGCCGACTGACTATCACAAAGAAGACTCATTCCCTGTGTATGACAAACTCCCAAATCACCTAGTAATTGCTTCAACCACTTCAATTCACAAGTAGCTGCAGCCATAGATCTGTATTCTGCTTCAGCTGAACTCCGAGAAACTGTGTACTGCTTTTTGGTCTTCCAAGACACTGGTGAATCTCCAAGAAGCACAAACCATCCTGTCAACGATCGTCTAGTCAAAGGACAGCTTGCCCAATCTGAATCACACCAGCCTTTTAAACTTAGACTACTATCAGAGCGCAACAAAATTCCTTGCCCAGGATTCTTTTTCAAATATCTAACTACCCGAAGTGCAGCTTCCCAATGTTCTTGTCTTGGATGCTGCATAAACTGTGACAAAATATGCACAGAATAAGCTAGATCTGGTCTAGTCACAGCCAGATAAATCAATCTTCCAATCAGTCGTCGATACCTTTCTGCATCAATCAGCAACGGCCCTGTTGCCAAAGCTAGACGATGATTAGTTTCCATTGGAAACTCTGCTGGTTTTGCTCCCAATAACCCCGTCTCCATAATAATGTCCAATGCATATTTCCGTTGACAAACATAAATGCCTTGCTTACTGCGAGCTATCTCCAAGCCCAGAAAATATTTTAATTTTCCCAAATCTTTCATCTTGAAACACTGTCCCAAATATGTTTTAAATTTATTTAGCTCCACTATATTATCTCCTGCAACAATCAAATCATCCACATACACCAAAACATTAAGCTGCATCTTTCCTTTGATCATAGTGAAGAGAGAATAGTCTGAATAAGATTGCCGAAAACCATAATTCTTCAAAGCTGTTGATAGTTTTGCGAACCAACAACGTGGAGCCTGTTTCAAACCATACAATGATTTCTTCATTCTACATACCATATTAGGATTACCTCTCGCAAATCCAGGTGGTATTTTCATATACACCTCTTCCTCCAAATCTCCATGTAGAAATGCATTGTGCACATCCATCTGATGTACTTCCCAATTTTTAACAGCTGCAACAGCTAGAAAAGTGCGCACTGTTGTCATTTTTGCTACAGGTGCAAAGGTCTCTTTGTAATCTAAGCCTTCCACCTGATGATTTCCAAAGATCACCAATCTTGCTTTTAAACGAACCAAATTCCCATTTTCATCATACTTTTCTGTATATATCCATTTACTTCCTAGTGCTCTCTTGCCCTCCGGTAATTCTTGCAAAACCCAGGTATCTTGTTCTTCTAGTGCTCGTATTTCTTCCTCCATGGCTTTCCTCCATCCTGGATGTTTCATTGCTTCTTTAAAGTTGCGAGGTGCAGAACTCGCAGTTATAGCTGCAAGAAATTTCTTATACGGTCTAGAAAATTTATCACAACTAATAATATGTCAAAGGATACGGTGTACCTGAGGAGGATGATTGTGATGAATGAAGATGAGATGGACTGTTTTCTCGAGTGGTGTGCGTCACAAATCCCTTAAGCCTACTCGATGGAATTTTCGTACGCTTTCCTTTACCCATATCACCTTCTACTGCAACATCATTCCCGGACTCATAATGTCAGATCTCTCTTGAACTGCTACACGTTCTTCTTCCGTTGCAGTCACATCTTGAACTGCTACACCTTCTCCTTGTGTCACAGTTACGCCCGGTATGCCTACAGCGTCTCCTGCTGTCGCAGTTACGCCTGGTACTGCCACACTTTCTCCTGTTGTCGCTGTTACGTCTTCATCATCACTCCAGTCAAACGCTGGATTCAGCTGATCAGTCTCAGCTGATACACCAGTCACCTCGGTCTCAAAATCATGACCAGGCTGAACACTCTCGTTGCGAGTCGAAACTGTTGGCTGCTGCAACACAGATGTTTCATTCTTATATGGGAAACTATTCTCACAAAACTGGACGTCTCTTGACACAAGAAATTTTCTTTCATCCAAGTCATATACTTGCCATGCCTTTTTACCAAACGGATATCCAAGAAAAACACACCTCCTTCCTCTACTTGCAAATTTATCACCTTTATTACTTTGATCATGCACATAACACAGGCATCCAAACACTTTCAACTGATTATACGGAGGTTGCTTTCCAAACAATATTTCATACGGCGTTTTATTTTCCAGAATAGGTGTAGGAGTACGATTAATCAAATACGCAGCTGTCAATGCGCATTCTCCCCAAAACCGTATTGGCAAGTTGGCTTGAAATCTCAAAGCCCTTGCCACATTCAATATATGTTGATGCTTTCTCTCCACTCTTCCATTTTGTTGCGGAGTGCCTACACACGATGTTTCAAAAACTATCCCATTAGTCTTAAAATATCCACGTAATGAATTAAACTCGGTACCATTATCACTTCTAAAAACTTTGATATCTTTATCAAATTGTCGTTTCACAAGAGCAATGAAATCAAGAAACGTTCGTTCAACTGCCGTTTTATTTGGAAGTAAATGAATCCACACACCTCTTGAAAAATAATCTACTATTGTTAAAAAATATTGTGCTCCACAAGACGATGTAGCCCTATAAGGACCCCATAAATCTGTATGAATCAACTCAAAAATACAACTGGATTTACTTAGACTACTAGTAAAGCTACTCCTATGTTGTTTCGCTCTTGGGCAAATATCACAAACTTCATTATGCTTCTTCAATCTACTCACACCCGGCAACCTTTGCAATACTTTTTCTGATGGATGTCCCATTCGTCGATGCCACAGCTCGTATGATTCTCCACTGACTGCCATAACTTCAACTCGAGGCACACCATAGAAAATATACAGTCCACCTTGTCGTTCACCCATTCCAATCACCTTCCTCGTCAACCGGTCCTGTATAAGACATAAACTGTTAGTACATTGTACCGTACACATTAATTCATCAATAAGTTGTGTGACTGAAATTAGGTTACAAGTTATTTGAGGCACATAAAGCACATTATTAAGTCTCAAACCGCCCTGCAGAATAATAGTCCCTATTTTCTCAGATTGTGCATATTTTCCATCTGGGAGTCCAACAGTACACTCCACAATATCTTTCACATCAATCATGTCATCTCTTCTACACGTGACATGATTTGTAGCTCCCGTGTCAATAATCCAATTCGGTTTAGTTTGCTTACCTTGAAGTTGGGACGTATTTTTCTTTGCATTCAAAAACTCAAGCACCTGTCTGAGTTGTGTTGCGGTTACTCCCATCAAATCTGAGCCGTCTGAGGAATATGGACCATTTGACTGCTTTGTCTCTGATATATTTAGATTATGTGCTCGAACCTGATTGCCCGTTCCTTGTCCTCTACCACCTCTTCCATTCGCAAATCCTAGGTGATATACTGGATTCTTCTTTTGCATATCATAATCTATATTCTTGTCTTTGCTTGATTCTCCATCTCCACCCATTCTCAACGATTTTTTTTTTTTTAGTTTTCAACCGGCTCGTGATGCCATGTTAAAACTTTGGTAAATTCCTTTCTTAATCTTATTCATAGTAGTTCTATAGATATTTATACATGACCGATAACTTGAGACTCAAAACTTTCCTAAGACACGGATTTGAGACTTTCCTTATAAGTCTCAAAATCATGACTTACATGGACAATCCTTTCCTAGTATATGACCACACTTTCCTAAAATATCACTTACCTTATCAGTCTCACATTAATGACTTACATGGACAATACTTTCCATAGACTGACCACTACGGTCTTGGAAAGTATTATACTTTCCTTAATATCTTATGATGCATTTAATGAAACTAGGGGTGATGATAATAATCTTTCTTGATGGTGGAGAGATGGTAAACTAAACAAGGTAACCTTTCTAATATATTCTTGGATGATTTTAATGACTTGGGTGATTATTAAATATAGAGAATAACATAGAATCAATCATATGGTTAGTTTTGAGAATCATGATAATCGTTATTTTATGTCTTGTATTTTGTTTACTGGCCATAATCTAGAGACTTTTCAAGGTACGTTAGAGACATAATTAGACATATCTATACAGTAGGAAATTGTAGTATGTCGGGTGTTGATTATGTACATATAAAGTTTATCCCAATCGGTTGAGTAACGAGGGAGATATCATTGTTCGAAAACTAGTCGACGCGGCTGAAACAAGGTGTAAACCGTCACGAATATCATGAAGTATGAGTTGTTCTTGATAGGTTTGAGTTCGAACTGGAAAATAATCAGTACGCAAAAGTTGTATATGGTGATCCTGTTTGTCTAATGAACCATAATTTGTTTAGTTTGGATTTGTGATCCTGTTTGTCTAATGAACCATAGTTTGTTTAGTTTGGATTTATAGGCTGTAATTTAGAGACCATGGAAGTTGTCTACTCGAACAGTGTTTTTGTTGAAACACTTGGAAAAATAATCCAACTCTGGTGAGGAAGATGACTGAGTCAGATGTCTGACTCAAATGAACCGTCTGACTCGAAGTGAGTCAGACCAATACGGGTCTTGGAGCGGGTAAACAGGTATGGTCGTGGGTTGACCCGATGGATCGGAAAAATGAGTAGCGGGCCGAATTAGTGGGTCGTGTCGGATCAGGCCCATGGGCTTGGGATTATGGCAAGAAACCTTAATTCGAGTTTTTGGACCACTTATGGTCCGAATTAGCTTTCGGTTTCTTCTGAAAAGTTGTGGGGTTTTTCGAGGGCTTTCCGATGACACCCAATTTGACTCTAATCGGACAATTAGATATTAATTTATTCCTAGAACACTTAACACGAGGTTGTGGGACCATTAATAGAACTAGAACCATTGGTTATTTCACTTAGCCTATAACTAGAGAATTGTATGAAATTATGTTATGAGCCTTTTTATTAAACTCTTAGAATGCTTGTATGATTAACAATTGATCTTTATTAACAACGATCGATCCATACGACGAACCAGTGGATTGTGGATCTCGAGGTAGGCGTGGCTTGTCATCAAATCAGGTGGGAACTCTGTAATCTTCTTGTAATCATTAAGTTTACGTTAACTGCGAGCATGATGAGTCTTTATTATCTGCATGCATGATTGCGTGTACTTTGATGTATTACTTCTGTGTTACCTTTGTATGCAATGTATGTTATATCTGCATGTACGATGTTGCTACAATGTGTTTGTCTGTGATATGCATTGTGAGATTTCCCTGTAAGGAGTGTCTGTGTTTCCGCACGGCTCTTACCTAAGTTAAGTATGCCGGTACGCCATCCGATTGAATATTGTTTCGTAGGGCGGTACGCCATCCGTCTGTAATATTTATTTATTTAAAACAAAAGAAAATTCATTAATAAAACCAAAGATTACAAAAAGTTGTTAACAAAATCCAGGTATGGACAACATGTCCTAAGCCCAACAATTGGACAACAATCCCACAAGGGTCAACAAAGAAAAAACCAAAAAAGGCAAGAACAGGTTACATTTTTAGCATGAAAACAAAGCAATCAATCAAACCTGTAATAAGTAGTGTCTGGCCGTTCCATTCTGTGCATGTTAGAGGGTCTTGATAAGAATTTCATTACCTGACCTTTTGAGAGATGTACACCCTTTTTAGCAAAAAAATCTGCTGAAAAATTCACTTCTCTATAGACATGATTAAAGTGAATATGTCTTAATCTTGATCTGACAAAGTTCCACCTATTCCAGACAAACCAAGGTAACTTGTTCTTCATGAAAGCAGCAATTGCAGCAGTGGAATCAGAATTTATAACAATTTTCTCCTTGTGGTTTTTCACAGCCCATTCCATAGCACACAAAGTCCCCATAATCTCTACAATGTAGTTTGTGGATATTCCCAAACCTCCACTCTCAGCTGGAATGAAACTTCCTATTCAATATCTGACAATAAAACCATACCTAGAATTCCCAGGGTTTCCTCTAGATGCACCATCACAACATATTAGGATATTGTCTGAATCAGGAAGGAAGAAAGAACATTATATAGCCTTAGCAGATTTAACCTTCCTACAGCCTATATAAAAAAAAATAGAATCTGCAAATCATAAGTTGTGTTATGCATAAAGCCTTTTAGTCTATTCTCACAATCATGTACCATTCTTGTTATTTTAATCTTAGCTTTATTACTGTCAGGCAGGATATTGTCAAAAAACATTATGTTCCTTGTAAACCAAATATCTACCATTATATTGAAAGCTGCTATGTACCACAATTCCTGGATAACTGAAATTTTATGCTTGCAGAGATTAATAACATCATCAAAAGTTTTTGGGTTTTTGAAAGCAAAGATGCTACCTATCCATCTCCATAAGATTTGTCCATAATTGCAGTTCCATAAAATATGGTTCATGTTATCTTGATATTTATGACAAAGAAAGCATCTTGAAGCAAGAATCATACATATTTTTATAGTGTTTTCATCTGTATTTCCAGCTCCCCTTGTTATTTTCCAAATATTGCTTGAAGTGGATGGATGTATACATGAATTCCAAATTTTCTTATACCATTTTAGCTTAGGCTGTTTTTTCCTGATTATATTTATAGCACTGGACACAGAGAAATCTCCATCTTCAGTAGCAGTCCAAACTAGCTTGTCCTTTGTAGAAGTAAGGATAGGAAGATCTTCAGTTGAAAAGAAATTAAGCATATCTTCAGGTATATTCCAAGAATTATCTACAATCAGCTGCTTAACTTTCATATTGATGTTCTATTGAATATAAGCATTGTCAGGAAAGCATTTGTTTAGACTTGTATCCATCATCCAAGAGTCATTCCAAACAAAAATATCTTCACCATAGCATTGTCAGGAAAGCATTTGTTTAGACTTGTATCCATCATCCAAGAGTCATTCCAAACAAAAATATCTTCACCATTCCCAACTAACCACCTTGTGTTATCTCCAAAGTCTTGAAGAATCCATTTAATACCTGGCCCGACTGAAGATTGTTTATAATAAGAAATCTAGTGGCCATTTTTATCTTTATATTTGGCTAAGAAATTTTTTGCCCATTCTTCATATGAATTAAGAATTCTCCACAATAATTGCATCAATAAGGTTTTATTAATATCTTCAAATCTTCTTATACCTAAACCCCATTCTTCCAAGGGTGCACAAACCTTTTCCCAAGCAATAGTAATGAACTTCTTATCTTCAGCATTCTCGCTTCATAGAAAATTCCTTAGAATTCTCTCACAAGCCATAATAAGTTTTTTAGGCCACTTATAAATGGACATATTATAAAGAGGTATACTACTTAGGACAAATTTAATAAGGGTTACTATGGCTTGGAAATTTAATAGTTTCCCTATCCAAGTAGCCAGTCTCTTTTGCAGCATCTCAACAAATGACCACAGATGTTCAGTTTTTATCATTCCCTAAACCATGATTACACCCAAATATTTATCTGGGAAAACATAAAGTTTCATGTTCATGTAGTCTGCAATCTGTGTTTTCCTAGTATCAGAAGTCCCATCAATAAAAATCTTACTTTTAGCAGCACTAACTGTTTGACCAGAAGCATTTTGATATTCAATAAGAAGCTGTTTAAGATTCACCAAAGAGTGTTTACATCCATTGCAGAAGATAAAAATATCATCAGCAAAGAATAAGTGAGATGGATAGATACCTTTTCTGATGACCATTGGTTGAATTTTCCTCTCATGAAGTAGTTGAGTCAATTTCCTACTTAGAGTATCAGCAGCCAAGATATAAAGAATTGGAGATAAGGGGTCACCTTGTTTTACTCCTCTTCCAACCCCAAAATATCCAACAGGACCTCCATTCAGCATAATAGAAATTTTTGTTGTTTTTAGTAATACCATTATCCAGTTGGTGAATTTCTCTGAAAAACCATATTTCTTCAACACTGCCATTAAAAAATCCCAGCTTATTGTGTCATAAGCTTGAGATATATCTAGCTTTAAGGCCACATTTCCTCCTCTTCTATTTGTATTCATTTCATTAACTAGTTCTGAAGCCAAGAGTACTTGCTCATGTATATTTCTTCCTTTGATGAAAGCACATTGTTGTGGGGAAATAATTTTATGCAAAAGACTGCTCATTCTTATTGTAAGTATCTTTGTAAAAATCTTGAAACAATAGTTGCTTAAACCAATTGGTCTGAATTGAGAAGCCTTTTTTGCACCTTGAATCTTTGGTAGAAGAACAAGAAAATTTGAATTTAAACCAAAAGGAATGATTTGATTGCTCCAGCAGAAATGGATAGCTTTAACAAGATCTTCCTTAATAATATTCCAAGTTTCTCTATAGAAAATACCAGTAAAACCATCTGGTCCAGGTACACCATCCTGATTGAGACTTAAAACAGCTTCTTTGATTTCTTCTTGAGTAGGAATCTGTTCAAGCATTTTATTATCCCCTGAATTGATAATGTCAGGAATTGCTGTAAAAATGTTGTCACAACCCTGAACTGGTACTGCTGCAAATTTTTCCATGAAATGATTAAGAAGTATATTTTCAATAACCTGTTTATTTGTAACAATTGTACCAGAATCATCTTCAAGTTCAGATATAGTATTTTTTGCTTGTCTGAGCTTAATTTGAGTATGAAAGAAAACTTGATCTAATTGATTATTGCTTTTTGACTCAACATGGTATGATAATTTTGAGCTGCCATATCTATGATACCTCTTGCAGTAACATAATCATTCAGTAATTCCATATTAGTTGGATCAGCATCAGAAATAATGTTAGTTTCAGTTACCTTTTCTTCTGCTTCTTTGAGTTTGGTCTGAACATTCCCGAAAATCTTCCAATTCCATTTCTTTAGAATTATCTTCAATCTCTTTAGTTTGTTCATGAAAATGAAAATAGGATTTCCAGTAAGCTGTTCATTCCAGGATTCAGTGATTAATCTCATGAAGTTAGGATGTGAAATCCACATCTTCTAAAATCTAAACGGAGAATTTAAAGGTTTGAGAATATCTGCAATAGTACCAATCAGACAAATGTGATCTGAAATGCCTCTTGAAGTAACATGATATTTCCAGCCATTGTATGTATTAAGCCATTGCTGATTAAAAAGACCTCTATCAAGATTGCAAATAATTCTTTTTTTCCCACATCTTCCATTAGACCAAGAATATTGTAGACCACTCTTGGGAGCTTGAAGAAGTCCAAACTGATCAATCCATTTAGTAAAATCATTTAGAGTTGTAGTTGGTGGACTTCTGCCACCTTTTTTTTTTCATGTATAGAAGTAACAGTGTTAAAATCACCTATAACCAACCAAGGTTTGTTTAGGTTACTTATATTAATCAGATCAACCCACAATTCTCTTCTATTAATTGTGAGTACATCTGCATGAATACCAGTTACTAAAACCCCTCCAACATCAACTGTAATACATTGTCTGGAAGAAAAAACAACTGAAGGAGAAGAAATTGAACAATTCCAAAAAAGCCAAATATTTGCTATCTTACTATCACAAGTTTTATGAATTATTTTATGATGCATACCAGGAATTTTTATTCTATTCTTTGTATTGAAATGAATTTTAGGCTCTGCAATAAAAACTAAGAAGGATTTATTGTTTAACTAAAGAAATCAGTTTATTTTTGGCCATATCCCTTTTCAGGCCTCTAATATTCCAAAAAATTATTCTCATTGAGAAAGTTTTTGGGGAGAAATCCCCTTAGCAGACAAAACTTTTTGACTTTCTTTACTAGCTTTTCTAGTAATAGGAGCAGGTTTAATAGGCTTTGCAGGAGGTTTTTTCTTTTCAGTAATGATCTTCTTTGTAATCATTTTAGGGCTAACAATGTCATTCCTTAAAATAATGACAAGAGAAGCAAGTGTACTGCTAAGAAATAAATCTGAAGAACTAACCTCTTTAATTTCACCATCTTCAGAACTTGAGTCACTAGAATCTTCATTGATAATAGGATGATTAATTTGAGATGCAGTAACTGTTGCTTGAGGAGAGCAGTCAGAACATTGAATCTCTTTAATTATTCCACTAGATTCACCAATAAATTTTCGAGACTCCATACCACGCAGAGGAGGAAATTCACCATTGTATTCAACAGTATTGTTTTGCAGTACGTGGAATCTTCCAGAAGAGATATTTTGTTGTGAGCTTGCAGAAACATTGTTGACTAAAATTTTGGCACAATGAAGTTCAGGAAGTGAATCATTACCACATATATCAAAACCCTTTTGCTGTGTTTGTATCTTTCTTGGCTTCCATTGTTTTTTTGGTTTGGATACAAACCCATCAGCAGAAGGAGCTTGAGCATTTTCCTTTCTTTTAGATCTACACTCAAAAAGAAAATGGCCTAGAGCCTTGCAATGACTACAATATTTGGGTTTATTAGGAATTTGAATAGATTGTTCAAATTTCCCATATTTAGAATTTACCCAAATAGTACTAGGAATTGATTTAGAAATATCAATTTCAACAAGTACACAAGCATAGTAACCCACAACTCTGTTTATAGTAATTTCATCTACTTTAACTGATCTTCCAAGAATATTACCCATTTGTATGAAGATATTTTCCTTCTAGTATTCAATGCTCAACCTTTGAAAGATTACCTAAACATAACAAAACTCTCAGAATTAAGCCAGAGAAATATCATGACACGGGCATGCCAACTTGACCGACCAAGGAGCCGGTCCCACACATCTTAATAATTTTGACCTAATTTGATCTTCTAAAATTCATATTAGGTTCAAACTCTTTTTAAACAACTTGGAATTTGATCGCACGACCACAGGTTGGTCCCATGACCACCAATGGACGATTTCATACCCCTTGGTCGGTCTCTCATCTCTCTATAATTAGATTTTATTACCAAATACTCAGACGAGCACTATTTTAATAAATGATTAAACCAGCATTTAATCATTCTTTCACCGAATGGTCTGTAAAGGAATTTGGTCTTTGCTCATTCGAGCATATGGGCGCCACATGGTCGGTCCATCATCCCATGTAGCCGGTCCCTCTCGCTCATTGATCTTCAGTAAATCATCAACTGATCAACAATAGATCAAAATTAGGGTTTCCATTCAAATGCTCCGCAAAGCATAATTCTCAACAAGGTTCAAACACCAATATTTTTTTATGTTGATCCAACAATCAACATTCTAATTAACTATATTCGGTCTAGCTTCCAATATTTTAAATTATTATTTGGTCGTGCCACCCATAATAATTAAACGAGCAATATTTGCTCAAATTAGCAATATCAATTTAACTATCAATATTTAATTCATCAAACGAGTAATATTTACTCATATGAGCAATATTTGCTCAGACTATCAATATTGATTCAATTGTCAATATTCAGCAATCCATCAAATGAGCAATATTTTCTCAAACTACCGATATTTAATAATTCATCAAATGAGCAATATCTGCTCAGACGAGCAATATTCTCTCAAACTATCAATGTCGATTCAACCATAAACATTATACATCTGTCTCAACAGACATGCTCAATCCATAAATCATAGAGCATTCGTCAATCATGCTCGACTGAGCAATACTAAGACTCACCGCCTAATCAAGTCGACAACTGAATAATTAAATACACGTGTGCCTTGCAGACTCCACAATCATGAGACATCAATCATGTCACATGGGGGGATATTTACTAGGATTTTGGTTTAGCGGCCTACAACATGTGTGTTCATCCACGATGAGAAATGTGAGTAATTCGTGCAAGAGGTTGAGGAAGTTAGCAAAGTAGTGGGTGGACGATAAACCAAGTCTCCTCACGACATGGAACTGGTTTAACCACGATTTCCCACTTTCCCACTCTTTCACTCGAGCAACCGTCACACTTATTGAAGACCAATGTGTCTACATTCTAGCAATATAAGTAAGTCTCTGAATTCATGATTGAACGGACAATCACAGATATACGGGAATTATCACAAGAATTCTCATATGAACAATCACTCTCAACAGAGTAGAATTCAAACTTATTCGAACTCAACAGTTCATCAATTTGCAGAAACCCATAACACATTCAATCTTTTGATTATCATTGATCTCATACATCACTTTTCAGCTTCCCTCAAACTGATCGACCCATCCTCTATTGTGATCGAATTGACTTTGGAACAACCATTTTCTTGGTTTAAGCCGGAGTCCTACAGATTGATCTCTCGAACTCAAAGAACTCCCGTGCAGTGCATCTGTTTGCAAAAGGTTAAGGCAATTTTCTCCTTTGAGGAATCAACCCTTGTCTCATCAATTTTCCTCAAAAACCAGTAAATCGTTTTCTCCCATCAATAGATTTGCGACCGCAGCGGGAGACTAATCTCTCGGTTGCAAATCTCAATTTTCACAAAGATGGTGGGTTTTAGATTTGGTTCAGTTACTAACCCGGGTTCAACACTCAATCCCAACACTCTAGTGGTACTGCCACTGCTGGTGATACCTCTCTTAATGTTTCGGGCTCTATTGGTACCGCTAACACCACTCCTCTGCCAGCAATGTCACGCCAGATGTCAATCCTACTCCACTCGGTACTGGTGCTCCAATAACCACTCCTGTTAATGCCGCAAGCAATGGTACTGACACCATCAATAATCCTCTGTTTGGGGGGTCTCCTGAAGAAGTCAGAGAAAATTCTCCTACCATATATAGTCTTATGAAGGTTCAGGAAGTTCTCGCCAGAAACCAAACTGACATGGCTGCAACACAGGAAGAGTTATGTACTTATCTCAAAACTCTCACTGACAAGATGTCGTCTGAGCAAACTCAGGACCAACGCCGATCGGAGAAAGGAAAAGCTAAGGAAACATCCTCGACCGTTGATCTTGAAGTCTCTCCAATCCGTGTCGTAGATGATGAAGAAGTCCGAAAAACTGCAGATAACCCACCAGCAAAGGAACCCGCAAGTTTTATCACCCGTCAAGACCTAGAGAGCTTTGTGTAGGATCAGGGAAAAAACAATATATTATCTAGTCACCAACCTCCATATCCTACTGCTACACAAAGGATTCCTCTTCCGAAAGGCTACACTTCTCCAACGTTCATACTCTATAATGGAACAGATAATGCTCAAGAACATGTTTCTCGATTTTTAAAGTCATTGAGCGAGCACAACCATGTCATTCGTCTGAAGGAATTTTCAAAGTCTCTGATAGGCAAAGCATACACCTGGTACAATAACATCATACCAGGAAGCATTGCCAGTTGGGGAGAGATGATTAATGCTTTCTACAGAAAGTACTTCTTTGTTTCAGAGCAAGTCACTCTCTCTGATCTGGGAAGGATGTTTCAAAGGAGCAATGAACATCCCAATGATTATGTGAAAAATTTCAGAGTTCAGGCTTTGGACTGTCATGATCCAAATTTCACAAAGCAGCAACTTGTAGACTAGTGCATAAATGGAATGATCGCGGTCTACAAATCTTTACTAGAAAATCTCCGATTCTAAACTTTCTCAGAACTTCATGAAGCGGTCAAGCGATCAGAAACTACCGCAACTGCTTTATTGGAAAGAGCAAAAGCTACAAAAGCCGAGGAACCACGAAAAACTCGAGGTAGCAGACGCTTGATAAACAATCAATATAGCCTCCAACCTTCCACAAACATTGTTGCATAAGGGAAAAACAGAAAGCCGATGCAGAAAACAAGCACGCTCCTCCATCCCCTCCAAAAGCACAAAGGAAATATAATCAAACCCGGAATGCACAAGCCCCGACCCAGCGCACGGAACCTGATCAAACAGAACCTGACTTTCCTTTTCCCATTGAAGAGGTGATCGAACTACTAGAAGTCTGGATCCAGGATGGTGCAATCAAATTACCATATGTCGAGAAAGAACCAACTAAAGAGGAAATGGAAAATCCTTGTTATTGTCACTTTCATAGATTCGTCAATCATCCCACGAGTGACTGCAGGATTTTGAAGCGCATATTCAAAGAAAGAGTCGAATCAGGAGATCTTAACCTGTGGACTGAAGGAGTACACAAATGCCCTCTCCCGGTCAGGATTTTCACTCACTATGAACCACTTATCAAGGAAGCAGTTAAATCCTTAATCGAGTATGTATGTGAATTATTGTTCTTATCAAAGGCTCAAAGGAAAGACATGTTTGCTGCATAAAATCTCATCGTTCCAGGGAAACGTCTATCAATTCAGGAAACATTTCCTGAACCTCCAGTCACAGACAATGAGATGTACGACTGGGGACTTCTCACCACAGTCCATCTCAAAGGAAATGAATTCAAGCGAGCGTTGATCGATGTTGGAACTGCTGTGAATGTCATCCCATTGAAAACGCTCCGAGATGTTGGTATCACTCGACAAGAAGCTACTCATGCTACCTTCTCAATCATGTATCATGAATGAAATCCCAGGGATGCTTATGGATACGTTACTCTCAAGATGAAAGTAAGCTCAACCTGGACAGAAACCAAGTTTTACATAATCCAGGAAGATCCAGGATATGACATGGTTCTCGGACGAGCATGGATTCATTCTGAAAAGATGACTATTGATGAGGTATCTACACCCCTCTCAAATGAGGAAAGCTTTGACTCAGAAGATTCAACAGATGTCCATCAACAAAGCATTTGGAGCAATTCCAAACTCTTATGGAGTTGAAACAAGAGCCTGAAGAAGATGCATTAGCACTTATCAGGAGATTCCACACTCAGGAAAGTCTCATTCCTCCTCATACGTCCATGTTATCTATTTTTAAACATGATCTCCTAGTCCGGGGACTCAATCCTATTAGTAGCTCTGCTATTGCAAGACGTTATGAATGGGTAGCCTCGACACAACAATATTTTACTAAGTGGTTGAATCTGGAACCTGTTCAGATTGAGCATCTCATTGAGACATTCATTTCTGAAATAATGTCCAAACACAACAAGGAATATCTTGGTTATTCTCCTTTGCACGAGTGTCCACACGTACCATAAAATTGGAAAGCTCCGATGCCTACACAAGCATGGAATCCCACTGTGAAAGGAATACAGAAACAACAGAAGATAATCAGAACACGAACGATCAAGCCTAACAAGTTTCATGAAGGAGATCTAGTTCTCAAAGCAACTAAGCGCAATCTTCATTCTGCAAGGAACTTCAATTGGGAAGGACCTTTTATGATCGTTAAGTCTGTGGTCGGTGGATACTGTTGATGGTGGTTTTTAGTTCAGGGCTAAAATCGTAAAAACCATGTATTTAATGTGCTGTCGTTCTGCAAAGAAGCTGAGCCATTTAAGAGTGATGAGTTCCCATGCCTCCTTACTTACATATGTATTGAGAAATTCAATATATTTACATATAATTTACCCAGAATGGTGCGTGTAGCAACAACCCCAAATATTCTGTAAACTTTATCTCCTGCCTGCATTATTTATTAATGTATGACTTATTAAATATTTTTTTTATGCTATGTTACCCGGATGAACCCTTAATATTGGTATGACATGACAATTAATGTTCACTAGCCGCTGAGTAGCATGAAGTTCCCGAAGTAGCAAGATTAAGGTATGCATGAAAATACTCAATCAGAAGACGAGCTAACTGCTCTCTGAGAATAAAAGAATTTTGTGTTAACACATAGAATTTATCAAATTTGATCAATTTTGTGATAGCTCACAAGATTCAAATTTTGTCCTAATTAATTTGCAAAAATTATGTTTTTGCGCCCTGCGCAATATCTCGAACCCTATTGGTCGAGACCAAACCTAGGTAAGCTAGGAAATTTATCCGCCATGGAGCTAGTATGAGAAAAGTCCTACTAGAAATCTGATAACAAGAAATAAAGAGGAGCCGCGGCGAATAGGGGCAGCAACAAGAGGAGGCGTGGCCGCGCCACTTGGCCGGACAGTTCCCCCCAACAGGCGCCACCCGTGGCTGGACGGCTACGCCCCATAAGATTTCTTTCCGGCCCCATTTCCCATCGACCAATCAGATTGCTTCAAACCCGCCACACGCACTTTTAAATAAAGTTGGAAGTTGGTTGGTCGATTCACCTAATTCTTTAAGGATTCTAATCTAGACTGCCCATGTCAGTCTCAAAAAACGATCACGGCACACGATTTGGCCACTCAATTTATCAAACCTAGCCGCCTCTTAACGTGGCCAGACGAGCGCCACTGTGTACACTGGCGAGCCTACTAATTCCTAGGCCAATCGGAATCCTTTCCATTCACGATCGGCGCCATTAAATGCTTAGCCCAAAACAGTTGGTACACCAGCTACAAAACCATAATTTTATTAAACGAAAATATGTTACCGCTACATAACGATCCTGGCCTCCCAACTTCGCTAGCCGAATTGACCGCCCTGGATTTAATCTCAATCAACATGCAATGTTCAAATATGCTCACTAGAGACCTGACTACAGTGCTGGCCGGCCGAACAGCTCAGAGCACGCGGCCAGTACCAAAAACGCAAGCCCAAAATAGGTAGGCCACACGGTTTTTTAAACCTAAATAAGTCAACGACAGACATTAGCTTCCGCAAACCATCTCGGCCGCCCAACTTCGCCAGATGAATTGGTCGGACTAACTCCCATTTTAGGTGGCCAACAAGGTGTGGCCATAATCAATGGCCACTCCCCTTCCACGAGCCGCGATCGGCCAAGCCACGACCTCCCCATATGGCTCCCCAACGATCTTCCAAAAGGAGTTGGTCGTGCTGTTTACATAAATTTTAAGGCGGACGTTAACTGCCGCAAATTATCTTGGTCGTCCAACTTCGCCAGCCGAATCGACCGTCCCAGATTAAATCTAAGGCGACCAATATGATGTCATCATAGTCGCCAGCCCTCACTCTACTATAGGGACCGACCGACCTGCCTTTGGCACATGTGAATGGCTCCTGGCAACTTCCCAAAAATGGACAGTTGTGCTCCCTTTAAGACATTAAGCTCCGCGACTGATCTAAGCGAGCTTTATACCATGATGCTTTATGAGCATCGATTATTTTGAGCTGCTTGCTTAAAATCGATGCTTTACATGCATCGAATACATACGATATTTTACGAATATCGGCTTCAAAAATAACTCAGTTATTTGACCTAATAGCGTCACAGGCTATTCTTTGCGACAAGTATCATGACTTGGCTCGTTGGTCTTGCGCACAAGACCCACTCAGCAACGTGCTGCATATTTTTCCATAAAAATACACGAGATATCAAACATGTCACAAACTGGGGGATGTTCATCAGGGTATTGGTCTGAAGGTTTACAGCGTGCGGCGTACAACACGCCCATTATAAGAAATTGTCAGGAAAAGCGGACAGTTAATGGTAACAGAGAAGTAGCGGGTATAAACTAACCTTCTTCTCTCATAGTAACACATGGTTTTCAGCATTTTTACACGATCCCCACTTCTCCATCACTCAACTACTCCCATTTCCTATGAGATCAGGGTGCGTGCAACTATGACTATATAAATCGGTTTTCAACCTATTTCAATCGACAAGAGAGTTTTGGTTCTCAACACAAGTATCCAGAAAAATACCAAGAACTGATAAGCTTACATTCCGCAACCCAGTTCTCTATTCTGATACAAGTCATAAAATAGCCACACTTTTGGAGTTAACCATTCTGATCTTAACACCTTCTTCGCTTCCCTCCCTAAGATCAACCCTACTCCTTCACTTTGTGACCGAATCATTACTGGAACGACCATTTCTTGGTTTAGGCCAGGATTGTACAGATTGATCTCTCGAATCTAAAGTACTCCCGTGCAGTGCATTTATTTGGGGTTTGAATTCGTTTCTCATCAACACACCCAAATTTACCAAAAACAGCAGAATCAATTTTTACCCCAAAACGGATATTACAAATTAGTCAACATGGATGGCAAGGCGAACGCGACAGTAATACACGAGAATTGGCTCAAATCCTTTGACGCCTGAGATGTTAGACGTTTGAGGTATCAGGTGTTTTGAGGCATGAACATCCAAAACATCTGGATTTGGCAGTTAGGATTTTCTTCCATTGTATTTTCAATTCCTCCAAAATGTTTGCAATACTTGCATTCAGTATTTTAATTTAGCAATTAATCAAAGTTCATTTTACTTAAATAAAATCTCTATCAAATCCAAAATAAAATCCTCCATCATCTACATATCCAAAAATCAATCAAAAAAAACAAAAAGTAAAACCTCACGTCTCTCATAAGTTTAAAGTTCAAGAGATCATGGAAGGAGAACCAAAGGAAACCGGCAAAGTAATATTTATGCTTCTCTCCATTCTTCAAGACTTGCGAAACCTCCTTCTCCAACTCCAGCTCTTCGGTCAATCTAGCAATCTTGGCCTCCTTCTCCACCACAGCATATGGGAAAGGGTATGTTCTTCTCATGTGTGTCATTGATAATGTTGATTCTTTGAAGAAGCCACTTCACATTGAAGCCAAGTTTCTCAGAATTCTCCAAGTTGTACTCCCCATCAAAGAGTATATCTGGAGTAACGACACTTCTGGCTCTGGTTTGTATATCATCTATAACACGCAAGATAGTTCCTACTTGAATTGTCAAGAAGTAACTACGTTTGGGGTCTTTGGTAGCGACGATATGACCATACATCTTCCATAACTTCTCATACATGCCAGCATATCCAGTGAGAACACTAAATCCACCGACTAGCTCATGGTACGTGAGTAACTCACCGAATGGAGGATCAAAAAAAATCCCGGCAGGTATTCGTGCACCACCATACGAGTCTCAACCGCTGGACTAGTTTTTTCTATCTCCGGAACAACAAAAACTTGGGTTTCCGTCTCTTTGGAAACTTCAATAACAACCTCTTCATGGCCCTGAGGTGCATAGATGTTCATATTATTATTTTGATTCACCATATTGTTCATCATCATTATTGGCTCCATTGTCCTCAACTTCGTCATTTGACACCTAATATGCATGATGATTACATGGGATTAAAGCACTCCAAACAAACAAATCAAAGGCAATCATAAAATTCAGAATATAAGTGATCTAATATCATTAAAGTTCTTTATTATTCAATACACGAGCGAATAGTGTAAAAGTTAAAAAAGACGTTTTACACGAGCTCATATGAGGAGATTTTACACTGCCCTGCACAAAATGATGAGCTGGGAGAAATTGGTAAGGAATCTAAGCTTGAGTCATATGTCATTCTCTTGTATGGATGTACTCTACAAGATATCCAAAACTCACAGTAATTGGATGAATGAGCAAAAAGATATAGCCAGAATATCGTAATACATGACAGCTGCAAATTTTCTGAAAACTTCCTGGAAGCTTACTGTTTCATCAATTTCAACCCCTAAACATGCTCAAAGCTCAAAAAGCTTCATAGATTAAAGCTAGGAAATTTCCTGGGCATGAGAAAACAAGGGTAAATCGCGAAAATGTGACATCGGATGAAGATTCTACATCGTTTTTTCTAAAAACAGAATTCTGTATTTTCTGGTGACGTATTTCGACAAAACTTTTCATTCATTCATATGGATTATCATTCAGTCATTCACAAATCAGCAATTTTATACTTCTATGAAGATAATAAAAGATGGAAACTTACTTAAGTGGTCTCCAAACCGTTCAAGGGATCAATATTTTCGGCATCACCATTAGGAACATTACCACCTTCATTCGGTTCCAAATCTTAAGAATTCTCTTTATCACCCTCATTCGAAGGCGGATGAGCATTATTAACATCTTGATTATCCGTGACAATTTCCTCCTGGATATATCAACAACAATCATTATTAATTTATTCAAGAAGTATCATGATCGATTACGTGAATGAGTACTTACATAGATTTCTTCTTCATCACTAGACTCATGAGTTGCTTCCTCAACCAAGCGAGTCGGATACCGTCAATACTTGATGGAGTAAAATTCTGAAACGAATTAACAAACATTGGTCTTATGATCCTAATTACACGGACAAGGAAAAAGTCATGGTAGAAGAAGCGTTAACAACTCACCAAAAAGACAGTTGGGGACTTTACATTCGATACCATCCTGTAATCCTTACTTATGGCTTCTTCTCCTCGGGTACTTTCTTCCACTTCCGTGAAGTCTACATTGATCTGAGGTCTCACAACACGACCATCCAGTGGTAAAGCTAATGAAATGATTAAAATGCGATTATCATGTCTTTACAAAAAATCATAAGAAGAGTACTTACTTGTGAACATCCTGGAAGTATTTTTCTTTTATCACCACTAGAGGGATACTTCAATCTTGGTCGATCAGAAATCATCTCAACAGAAGGAGGTTCTCGTACCAAAGGTTGAGCAGCCACTATAAAATTATGCAAACGCTCAAGTTGCTGATGCCAAAAGTCTATATAACCCGAAGTTGCATATGTGACTCGGTCAGAACAAGGAAACAAGTAATCGTTTCCTTCCACATGTGTGCAATCTGAATGAGCCCTAAGTTGCTCAACCGATGGTTTATTCTTTCGAAAATTCGGAACACACTAATCAAGACCCATCTGTCAATCTGCTCTATCGATGTTATATTCTTCCACCAGAAACTTTCCCTGTATTACTGATACTAAATAACCAGGAGTGCAACTCATTATAAAGGATCTCTCACCATCAGTCAGGTTTGTACCGGATTCCAAAGTGATTTTTTCTTCATGAGCATTAAAGGTGATCAATTGTGAGACGACATAAGGAACTGACACCCACGGAAAAAAATTAAACTCAGACTCGTTGTCAAATACATCAGTGAGGCGTGTATTGAGTCGAGGCTGCTTTGTGGAGTAACGCATAATCCTGGAATTATCTTTCTCGAAGAAAACATGACGAGTATCAACATTTGGTCCTTGCAAGACGCTAAGGGTGGTCGGTGCATAATTATTTAAGCGCTCCCACAATAAGGCTTGAAGAAACATTGTATTAACATATGTTTCAATTTTCATAAAGCCATTAGAAACGCTGGAATCTATGAATAAAGAGTCTAAGTTGGAGAATAGTGAACCCAAGAACAGGCTACCGATGGGAAGATTCTCACCTTGAGCCATCTTAATGGCAAAAGGAGTCATAAATGGCTTCAACAAGTGTCCACTATCTTCAAGTACACCTCTGGATAACCACAAGTACAAGAAAGCAGAAATGGTTAATGTACTGTCGACAGGCCTTTCAGGAACCCTATCTCTCGGCCACCAGTACTTTAACCACCGAGCATAACAAAATTTGTTGGATAATTTATTAATGGCATGCATTGTAGCTGTCAAGACGTCAGACATTGCAGTCTCCTCTACTGAAAGTCCTTCAGAAAAATTGCCCGTAACTGGAAGATGCAATAAAGCAACAACATCAAAGTGATGGTAAATTCTCCCCATCTGCATATGAAGTATGAGTAGGAATACACTAGTGAGCGAGAAAAGCTACCATACCTCGTACATCATGGTAAATAAACAAGTCTCCAGCTGCTTGGATAGCTCGCGTCACCTGTGCACGATCCATCATGGCTCGCACACGGTTGTAACCCAACATATGTCTTGCCCATCCGCAAAAGTTTGTTAAAGGTTGTTGATGGTGGTTTTTAGTATAGGGCGAAAACTATAAAAGTCTGTCTACCTGACCCGGCATCAGAAGTAGTATACCTTGATATGTATATATTCCACAAGGAATTTGAAGAATATTTCAAAATCTGATGAGTGCCTATGTCTCTCTTTATATTATATTGAAACTCAAGCTCCTAGACGAATTGTTCACTAGTATAGAGCCTAATGAGTATTTAAGCTCCTAGCTGCATTACTCACTAATTCCGGAGCCTGCTGAGTATCAATTATATGCCATGTTCCCCGAACGAACTCTTGATGTTGACATGACATGAAAATTAATGTTCGCTCGCAGATGAGTAGCATGAATTTCCCGAAGTGTTAGGATTAAGACGTGCATAGAAGTACTCAATCAGAGGCACACAAAGTCATTCCGCCCTATGAAATAAAATTAGTGATTTTTTATTAATGCGCAAAATTCACTAAAATTAATTGATTTTGTGGCAGCTCACAAAATTCGATTTTCTTAACCTAATTTTATCAATTTGCAAAAATTGGGTTTTTGCGGCCTGCGCAATATCTCGAACCCTATTGGTTGAGACCAAACCTAGGCAAACTAGGAAATTAATCCATCGTGGATCTAGTAGGAGCAAAATCCTATTAATAATTGGAAAACAAGAAGGAACTGCGGCAAAAGTGACGCGACAGCGCCACTTCGCTAGCCGGTTTGCCCTAGCTGGCGCTGTCATACCATTCGTCGGCCATTCCCACGTTACTGCCTTCCGGCACATCTTTCCCATCGACCAATCCAATATCTCTAAATGCGCAGCCCACACTTTTTTATTAAAGTTGGAAGTTGGCTGGTAGACACACCTAATTCCTTAAGAAATCGAATATAGGCTTCCCACGCCAGTCTCAAAACCATCATAGCCGCACGATTTCACCGGATGATTAATTACACTTAGCCACCTCTTGTATTGGCCAAACGAGCTTCACAACGTCTAATGGTGGGCCCACTTCCTTCCCATCCAATCGGAACTCATCTAGCCCGCAGGTGGCATCCCCGATCGTTAGACAGAAGAAGGCTAGTCGCGCCATTGAGAAAAGGGTTTAGCGAGCTAAGACTGGCCGTGACAGTCTCAAATTCATCACGGTCGTACAACTTAGCCATCCTAGTTGGATGGATTAGATTTTTTTTTGGGTGACCAATGAGGTGCCAATATGTTCATCGGCGGCTCGCCTTCAGCCCTGGACAATCGACTTGCTCAAGCCAGCAACTAGCGCCTCAAATCGATTAGCCCAAAATAGGTTGGATGCACGAATTTAAAAACTCTAAATTGAATCAACGACAGTATGCAACTTCTGCAAATCATCTCGGTCGTCCAACTTCGCTGGCCAAATTGACCGGCCTTGATCTAATTTTAGGCGACCAATAAGATGTTGCCGTGACCACCGACCATCCCCCATCCATAAGGAATAATTGGCCAAGCCGCGGCTTGCCTACAGGATCCCAAACGGTTGACCAAACGTGGCTAGTCACGCTGGTTACGAGAATTTTAATAGATTCAACGGCTGCCATTAACTGCCGCAAATCATCTTAGACACTCAAATCGGCTAGCCAATTTGACCGGCCTAGATCTAACTTGGGCCGACCGATAGGATGTTAGAATGGCTACCAGCCCCCACCCTCCTATAGGGACTGACCGACCTACCTTTGGCATGCGTGCATAGATCCTAGCAGCTCTCTGAAAACGGCTGGTCATGCTCTTTTTAAGACATTAAGCTCCGCGACTAACTTAAACGATCTTTACACAACGATGCTTCATGAACATCGATTATTTTGAGTTGCTTGATTAAAAGCAATGCTTCATATTCATCGATTACAAACGATGTTTTATAAATATCGATTCCACAATATTTTACCTAAAAGCATTATGTACTATTTTAGTGGCAAGTCTCTCAACTTGACCCACTCAGCAGCTTGCTACGTATATTTTTCTACAAAATACTCGAGACATCAAATATGTCACAAACTGGGGGATGCTTATCGGGGTATTGGTCTGGTGACTTATAGCGTGCGGCGTGCAACACGCCCATTACGAGAAAGTGACAGAAAAGGCGGACGGTTGATAGAAGTAAAGGAGTAGTGGGCGTAAGGCTGATCGGTCTTCCCTCATGATAGAGACGTGATTGTCACCATATTTACACAATCCCCACTTCTCCACTACTTAACTGCCTCCACTTCCTATGAGATCAGGGTGAGCTCAGTCATGATTTGTATAAATAAGATTTCAACCTATTTCGACATAAGACAAGTGTTATCAACACAAGTATCCAGAAAACACCAAGAACTTATAGCTTACATCCCTCAAGAAAGTTCAAAATTCTGATACAAGTCATAAACAGCCACACCTTCAGAGTTAACCATTTTGATCTCAACATCTTCTTCGCTTTCTTCCCTAAGATCAATAATTCTCCTTCACTTTGTAACAAAAGCAAGACTGGAACAACCATTTCTTGGTTTATGCCAGGACTTTACAGATTTATCTCTCGAATCTAAAGTACTCCTGTGCAGTGCATTTGTTTAGGGTTTAGATTTGTTTCTCGACGGCACACCCAAATTTACCATTTCCAGCAGAATCAGTTTTTACCCCAAAACAACTGGCGACCATAGTGGGAGATTAATCTCTCAGTTGCAAGATCAATTTCCAATTTCATTTCAATCCTCTCAATTTCAAGATTGTGGATCTTAGGTCTGGGTCAGTTACCAAGCATGATGCTACTGGCGCTGATAAGACTCCTAGCGCCATTATCCCTGTTGCTGACACTAATGTACCTCCCGCCGGCACATTCAACGCATCTCGTGGTGTTATCCTCTACCACCAACACCAGCGACGCATGAAATATTTCCCCCGGAGTGACACCTCCTATCACCAGAGCTAGAGCCGCTGCCACCCTTCCCAATGTTTCTTCGAGCGTAACACCCCCAATTGTTACCAGAGATAATACCACTCCTCTATCAGGACGAGAGGTTGGAGGATCTAGAGGAATCCAACCCCTATTACCATTGTTGATTTGATGGAAAGACAAGAAGTTCTCGCTAAGGCTCAGATAGACATGGCTACAACTCAGAAATAGGTACTTACTTTTCTCAAGACACTAACGGAGCGGCTACCGCAAGATTCATGTCAACCCCAGATGGAGATGACAAGGAATACTTTTAACACCCCCGGCGCAAGCATTTCAGTGGGACACACCTTTGTAGATGAAAAGGCTCGCGTTGCTCCTGAACACCCATTGGAAAGGAATCAGCAATCCAATTTCATTACACGTGAGGATATGGAACGACTTCTCCAAAATCGATGCAAAGAAAACCCGGCGAACATGCATCAGTATCAACCTCTTTATCCTCCTGATGTGCAAAAAGTTCGTCTTCCGAGGAGATACTCTTCTCCTCAATTTTCCATATATGACGGTACCGATAACGCTCGTGAACACATCTCTCGTTTTCTGGAATCCTTATGAGAGCATGAATACAACCATGTCATCCGCCTAAAAGTTGCTTACCGGAAGAGCATATACCTGGTACAACAACATTGCACCAAACAACATATCCAACTGGTGTGAGATGGTTACCGCTTTCTACAAGAAATATTTTTTTCGTGTCTGAGAAAATCACCTTTTCAGACTTGGGAAGAATGTTTCAACGAAACAATAAGCATCCAAATGATTATGTCAATAGATTCAGGATTCAGGCACTGGATTGTCATGATCCAAATGTGACTGAACAACAATTGGTGGAGTCCTGCATTAATGGTATGGTTCCCATATATAGCGCTTTACTAGAGAACATGTGCTTCTAGACATTCTCTGAACTCCATGAGGCTGCTAAGCATTCGGCTACAACAGCACCAGCATTGCTGGAAAGAATCGAACCCCCCAGGAACGAAGATGCGCGCGAGACTCGAGGGAACATGTGTCTCATCAACAAACAATATAATGTCGGGCCCTCTGTAAGCGTAGTGTGTGAAGGAGGAAAGAAGAAATCTCCATCTACAGAGCAACAACCCAAACGTGCTGCACCAGCGCAGCAGACATCTCAAACTCGGAAAGCTGAGACTAAGACGCCTGCACAACAACAAGAAACTGGAGGGTCCGCTCTAAACTTCCCGTTTCCGATTGGAAAGGTAATCTAACTCCTAGAAGCATGGATTCAAGATGATGACATCAAGCTACCTCCTCTCACACGTCCACCAACTGAAAAGGAAATGGCGGATCCCAAATATTGCCATTACCATAGGTTCGTCAATCACCCAACCAGCGACTGCAACAAATTAAAATGCATTTTCAAATAGAAGGTGGACGCAGGAGAACTTCAATTAGGCACTAAAGGAGTTCACAAAGATACCCTTCCTGTCAGGAGCTGCATGATTTCCTGGGACTCCGTCCACAAAACCATACAGTCCATGATGGAACATTTATATGAGATCCTGTATTTCTCCAAGGCTCGGCGTCAAGACATATTTGCAGCCCTCAACAGTGTTGTATCAGGCAAGCGGTTGTTTCCAGCCAGGGAAGCCACTCCCAAACCCCAACCTTTCTTGGAAAGTACGACAGATATATGAAACTGGGGACTCTTAACCACCGGTCACCTCAAAGGTATCGAGTTCGACGACACATTGATTGATGTAGACTCTGACTTTAACATTGTCACTATCAAGACTCTAAAGGTTGCGGGAATTGTGAAGCAAGAAGCTGCCCATTTCCCAACTGTAATCAAAAACTCGGAAGGGGAGCCCCAAGATGCTTACGGATACGTTAATCTTGAAATCAAGATAGGAGATTCCTTGACACACGCCAAGTTTCATATTTGTAAAGAATACCCAAATTATGATATGATCCTGGGGCTCTCATGGATACAAGACAGAAAAGCGAAGCTGGGATTATGTCCTTTGCCGATGTTTATACCTGAAAGGGTCTCCAACAAGCCATCCAACCCTGAAGATTATTTGTTTCCGTATCAACAACTCGCGAATGTGATGCAACTTCCTGGAGAGAGTGCATTAGTATTTGTTCGCAGATTCCGAGAACAATTAAGTCTTATTGAACAACCCTTTTTGCAACCAGTCATTTTCTCCTTCCGTCAAAGCTTGGGGACTCGATCCGATTATCAACCCAGCTGTCACTAGGAGATGTGAATGGGATGATGATCCTTTCAAGTATTTTATCAAGAGTTTAGAAGTTGTCTCAGTCAAAGATAATGAATTTAACAATCGAGTAGTTGTGCAACGCCCAAATCCCTTTCAAGTTGAAGACATGGTAGTGACGATTACTACTCAACTTGACTTCCCAGAAGGAAAAGATGAGCCGTACCTAGTGGAAGAAATTATCTCGGGAGGCTACTGCAAGCTCATCAATGCTGACAAGCTAGAAGACGTGGTAATGCATACCAGGTGGCTCAAACATTTCAATACCTAAGATATCATATCGTCTTTTCCTCTAGTATTTCCTCTAGCATTCCCCTTTTTCATGCAATATTCGTAATTCCTCCAAAATGATTGCACTGCTTGCACTCATGGTTAGGATTTTAATTTATTCGTTAATCCAAGCATCATATCTTTCAGAAAATTACCCATGAATCATTTCAAAAAAAAAATGAAATCTCAGATAAACTCAAAATCCTCACAAAATCGATACCCACTAGTTCAAACCATGAAAGAAACATATCTTTCAAAAAATACCTAAGAGGGGAATGTGTAAAGGAAAACGGAAGAACAAAATATTCAAAGGAAATCACTCAGCAGCAGCGCATACTTCTTAAAGAAAGCATCTTTCATGTCCTGAAGAGCAGCCTGTTTTGACTTCAATACCTGGGATAATCTCTCAATATCCATTTCATTCTGATTAATGAGATCCACAGAAAGAGTTTCATCCATTTTAATCTACCACTTCTGTATTTTGGAAAACCCTTCACAGGGCCAGGGAACACTGAATCCAAAGTCAGCACGCATGTCCCCATGATACTCCCAGTTTGCAACTGCCTCTTCAGAGACGGTGCGTCCAATCATATCTGCTGCATCACCTATTCGGAACTCAGCACCGCCTACCCAAGGTATGCATGAAGATGCGCATCAATAACTACACCAGTCGGTAAAGTCAGATTTGGTGTTTCTAGATTTCCAATTTTCTATGAAAGGGGTGCATGGACTGCCAGATGTTTGGATACAATAAAAGTCTATCAAGTGCAACTCCGGCCAATTGATCAACAAATCACGGATCCAAAAGATTGCCGCTTTCGTTAATTCGTCAATCTCTTTACCAGCAAATGCAATAGAAGTACATCTTTCAGGAGAAAATAGGCTCGGGATAATTACATCTGGGGACTGCCAGCACAGGATGCCTTCACGTCCCTCAACCAAGTTTTTGCTGATATCAGCATCATCACAGTCAAAGCTTTACGAGACGCAAAGATTTCTCAACATGAAGACGTACACGTGCATCAAAGACTCCAAAAGTACACCGCAGAGATTTTTCACATATCCGGCCACGCCATCGAATCTGAAGTGTAACTGGGATATTTCCATACAACCATCCAAGATTCAGAAGACGGTTCAAAGGATGTCGCCTGGAACGAAGTCCTTGAAGGATTGATAGCAGCACGTCGGCAATGGAACGCCTCCCAGCTCGTCTACTTCACTCAACGGCTCCGGAAGATTTTGCCCATACAAGCATTCCAAGCATATCATCATCGCAATCAGAAGGGGCTAAAATAGGCCTATGAGCTAAAGAGTCAGAATAAATATAATTTTGCTCCATCCAATGACCAGGAGTTTAAGGAGCGTTTTAATTGCAACTCAGCAGTCCAGACACCAAAAAGCTTAAAGTCAAGGACCTTATTAAGTATTCCAGAGAGGATCGATGAAGTTCACTCAGGATTTGATGAAATTTCAAAGTTGTGGAAGTTATACGAACAACTAAAGTTCATAATTCCAAAAAGAGAAAGAAAGAATAAGATATACTTCGTGATGGAGCTGCTGACAGTGGCGAAAAGAAGCCGGCTGCTGCAGACGAAAGTACGGAGCCATACGAGCAACTGTTAGAGCATAGCTCGGTTTAACCCACTAAGCGTTGGTATGTCAAGTTTGGTTTTCATATTTTAGTAAATCAAAACTCAATTAACGAGTCGCTTGATTATGTACTAGAGACAAATTCGTATAGGTTAGGCTAGAAAGATTAGGATAATGAGACATACAAGTATTATTCGAAGACTTGAAGAATGTGAAGAAGTAACAAGCTACATCAATGACATAATTCTTCCTCTTGAGGTTAGTAATATTTTGACTCTCTTGAGGTTAGTAATATTTTGACTTGAAATGTTTCATTCCCAACGTATATTTCAAGTTGTGCTATATTGAAAACATAACTGCGAAGCTGTGAATGATTATACTCTAGTAGACATAGTATTAAGGAATTACAATACGAAGTATAACGCTTATCTTTTGAACTTCGTATATAAGACATCGACATAATCGTATGAATGCTATTGTGATTATGTGTATAAGTATAGGTGAAGATTTCGTCCTAGGAAAAAATGTTTACTTTTGTTTAAAGGAAGTACATTCATGAACTTTTTTTGTGAATCAAAAGGGAAATCGCTAGGCTTATTGGTATTGTTATTCATTGCATATCTTTGGATTACCAATATGTGTGAGTTAGTAGAACCGATCATAACTTGTTATGTATCTTGGTAAAACTAGTCACAATGCCTGACTTATGTATTGGTATGACTTTATCAGTGTAACTGATCCTAAGTAATCACCTAAGATGGTATGATCAATATTTGTAATTGGTGCGACCGATCCTAGTAATTGGTGTAACCGATCCTAGTAATTGGTGTGACCAATCACAAAAGAATGTGTAATCGATCCTTGTAATTGGTGTAACCGATCCTGGTAATTAGCGTAACATCCTGGTAACTGGTGTGACCGATCACAAGTAATACCATGAGAATTTCGTAACTGATAATTGACGTGACCGATTTGGTAACTGATGTAACCGGTCCCAGTAACCATATTAAGGTAGAACCGATCCTTGTGTTTGGTAGAACCGTAAACCCATGATTAGTGTGTTGATTTGATCAATCACATAGTTCTTGGAAATCAGATGAACCAATTCTAAACTTGTTTGGAAGTGTGGTATAATCGGTTCCAAGATTGTAAATATGAAAGAGGGTTTACAAAGAAATTAGATATCGATATACGTTGAACATGTTTAGTAACTCTTATCTTTTATTGTTCAAAGATATTCCTTAATAACTCAAGGAGATCCCGGACCGAAATAAATTGACAATCTTTTAATAAAGGTTGTTAATTTTATATGCTTTTAATTACCAGCAATTAAAATTCATATCTCAGAAAATAAAAATTGGTAATGTGCATTTACTAATTGGAGATTTTCTAGTAGGATTTCGGTTAATATTGGAAAGAGCATTTCTAGGAATTATGAAAACCGAATTTGGAAATATATTGCATATCTTGAGAATATTTTTGGTTTTGGAAATTCCTTTATGTCCAAACTTCCTTGGTCTAAAAATACCCAAGTTTTAATTTCGAGCAAGCTATCCTAAGAGCCAACAAACTACCTTGTTGTGTTGTTACTGTTGAAGCCGTCTATTCAGAGATGAATGTACCATAATTAGGCGAAATCTCTTATGACCGATCGTTTAAATAATTCTTTGGGATCAAGAAGGTCTACGAGTACCGTTGGTGGGAAACTAGATAATTGTAGTATTATTACTTTTCGATTTGATTTGATTGACTAACGGTTGTTAAACTTTGATTGCACCTAGTTTGTTTATTCTTGAGGATCTTCTCTTCTGATATAAGATTCACTCAAACTAGATCGAAGTGTCGACGAGATCTTTAGAACTGTTTGTAGATCTAAAGACGTCTTGTGATAATCCATTGTTTGTAGACTCCGTTCTGTGTGTGATTGATCACAAGAAATTCAAGTTGTGTTGTGCATGTGTTTATTGAAGATTTAAGAAGATTTGAAGACGAAGAAGATTTCTGATTTGGGTTCATTATCTTTGGTGTGCACAAAACTTGATCGGATGGGATCTAACTATAATCGGTTTATCTTTGATAGATTTGATTGATTAGTTGTGTAGATCTGCATCAGTATTTAGCATCTTGATAAGATCCTATTATTGATTGCATAATCTAAACTCTACTACTTTGGTAGTTTTTGGATAGATTGATCTAAACCCGACAAAGGAGTTTATTGGATTAAACAGAAGAGCCTTTGTCTAACTCATATCACTGAGATTTAATATAGTTGTTAACGAACAAATTTGTTGTTCCTGTACTGTTTGGAATACGAACCAAAGGAATTGTTCTAGTGCGTCCACTTATTGAATGTCGGAAGCGTAGGGATACTGGAGAAACTACGTGAACTATAGGTTTATTTGCTTGGTCTCAATTATACGAAGTTAGGTTGATTTTGTATAGCGGCTTAATTCTGAGAGTATTCATTTCTGTACTAGGTCCCGAGGTTTTTCTGCATTTGTGGTTTCCTCGTTAACAAAATCTTACTGTGTCATTTACTTTTATTTTCCGCAATTATATTTGTTGTTATTATAATTTAAAGTAAATTACACAAACGTTAACTTTGTATTACTTGATAGTGATCGTATAGAATTTGGTTAAGTCCGAATCTATTATCAACTAATAACACTTTGATTGTTGTATTGTCTTGTTCTCGTATCGATAGACGATCACACAAAGTGTGAATACCGATTAGTTGTATTGTCTCGACTTATTCCATAGACAATCACTTTCGGTAAGAGGACTTATAGGTGGAAAAGTTTAAGATTGTGGTATATTTGGGTACCCTCGTCTTTTCAATTGGTATCAGAGCAGGCAAACATGAAAATATCTAACAGTCTATGTTTGGTGCGATCCAACCTATAATAATCGAATCTAATGGATGATTCAGTTTAAGTTTCAAAGATATTAAACTCTCTTAGAGAAATTCTGAAAAACATTATTCGATGCTTGTCAAGATGCTAGAAGAAAAAATTGAAGAGAACTGGTCACATACTGAAGATATCATCAATATCATGATTGATAGAGGACTGGTTAAGAATACAGAAGACATTCATGTAGGGAGGTCTGACAAATCTTCAATACTAGCATCTCGACATTTGAAATCGAGTAAGAATAAGTTATCTAAATACCTTCTTAAAAGGGTTGGTTTTTAACTTAGAAAATTTGTAGTGCAAAAAATCTGGTTAAAGGTGTTAAGAGATTATATAAGAACTTAAAAAGGTATACTAATCTTGAATCAAAACAATCTGGAAAAACCGTTGAACAATGCCTAGGAGCATTTGCACTCAAAACTACTTCTATATTTCAATGGTTCCTAGATAGTGATTGTAGTAGACATATGACAGATGATCTTTCTTGGTTCACAAAGACTGAAGACTACAAGGGAGGATCTGTAACGTTTGGGGATGGAAGCAGTTGTCTTAGTAGCAAAAAGGGAACTATTAAACTTCTAGGTATTCCTGAAATTCATGATGTAGTATATGTCAAAGGAATGAAATCCAATCTTCTTTCAGTCAGTCAAATTTGTGATAAGGGTCATAAAGTGATCTTCAATATGGGAGGATGTGATATTGAAGATAAGTCTGGAAAAATAATTGTTCGTGGACGAAGAAGTATGAATAACTGTTATCTCCTTGATATACAGTCTAATTTATACTGTAACTTGCCAAGGTAGAGTCAAGCCATTTGTGGCATGAACGATTTGGTCATATCAACTACCGAATGCTGGGAAAGCTCATTAATCATGAACTTGTTAGAGGCGTTCCCAAAATAATTACTAAAGTAGAAGGTGTATGTGGTGCTTGTCAAAAAGGTAAGCAAGGAAAAATTTCACATAAAATTTCTCGAGACATAGCCACTCGTGCTCCTCTCGACCTCATTCATATGGATTTTTTTGGTTCTATTCAACAAGAAACTGTTGGAGGAGTAATGGTAGATGATTACACACGTTTCACATGGGTTGCTTTCCTAAAACACAAAAATGACACACTTGAGGAATTTAATATTATTGTAAATAGAATCCAAAATGAACAAGGTCGCAAACTAAAAAGAATAAGGAGCGATTGCGGTACAAAATTCAAAGATACGAAAGTATATGAATACTGCAATCAACTTGGGATTTCTCATCAATTTTATGCTCCCATTACACCTCAGGCAAATGGTGTGGCTGAAAGAAAGAATAGAAATATTCAATAAATGTCCAGAGTAATGCTTCACAATAAAAACTTACCATTAAATTTTCGGGGAGAAGTTGTGTTCACAGCTTGCTATCTTATTAATAGAATTTATCTAAGGTCAAAAACTATAAATGCTCCTTATGAATTATGGTATGGAAGAAAACCCAATCTGAGTTATTTAAGGGTTTTCGGAAGAAAATGCTATATACTTAAGGACAGAGAACACAAAGGAAAATTTCATTCCAAAAGTGATGAAGGAATTTTCCTTGGGTATGCTTCTGATAGTCGTGCATTAAAAGTATATAATCTCAGAACCAAAGTAATGATGGAATGTATAAATGTTGTTATTGATGACATTAGTGGCTTTCATAAAGACAATCACATTGCTGCTGAGCTTCCTCCTTCAGAAACTGTTAGTAAAGAAAAGCAGATTGTAGAAGAACCAACAGTTGTTCCTATGGTTAGTGATGTCGATGATAAAGATGACAATGATAGTATTGTTGAACAATCCAATGATACTGAAAATATTGTCCACAAACCTGCTAGATGGGTGCATCAAAGATATTCCACTGAAGATATCATAGGAGATACCAATGCTAGAGTTATGACTCGAATGGAACTCCAAAATGTCTGTCACTACACATGCTTTCTTTCTTCTATAGAACCAAAAAATGTTGAAGAAGCTCTCAGTGATCCTGCTTGGGTAAGCTCAATGCATGAGGAACTTAATTAATTTGAAAGGCAAGCAGTATGGGAACTAGTTCCTAAACCATAAGGAATAAATGTTGCTGGAACAAAGTGGATTTTTAAGAGCAAATCATACGAATTTGGAACAGTTGTCCGAAACAAAGCCAGACTCGTTGCACAAGGATATTCACAAATTGAAGGTATTGACTTTGATGGAACTTTTGCTCATCTTGCTCGTTTAGAATCAATTAGACTTTCACTTGCTTATGCCTGTAATCTTAAAATAAAACTTTTTCAAATGGATACCAAATCTGTATTTCTCAATGGGGAAGAGTTCTAACTTGAACTTGCGCTTAATGATATATCTTTCTGGGGAGAAGAGGATACGGAATATGAGGTAACGAATTTTTTAGTTAATTGCTTTCCTGTTAAGAAAAGCATGAGTTTATTGCATATATTTTGCTTTTGCTTAACAAAATTCGGTACAATTGATGTTTATACCATTATGTCGGTATGTATGGATGGATATGTGTCTGTGATTCAATTGTTTCCGGTTAAGAAAAACTGGTTTGATATCTTTCTTTATTGTTTGGTATCAATTGTTTTAGACTTAACAAAATTTCGGTGCAATTGCAGTGCTTTAATGTCTATGTTTATTTCAATTGCTTCCGATTAAGAAAAATAATTGTGCGAGTCAATCTATTTGGTTTTTATGTATTGTTTATGGATTAACAAAATACGGGATCATTTGTTTAGTCCAATTCGATTCCGGATAAAGCATTGACTAAGGGGGAGAAACATATCATATGATGATTGTAGTTATTTGGACTACAAAGGGAAATAACAAAGATGTGCGGATTGAAAATCTACCTATCTCACCTTTAGGGGGAGTATTAGATTTGTCATTTAAATGTTTTCAATGACATTTATGAATTGAATATACGCAGGGTATTCTGCCGTTGAAACTTGGAAGAAAGCGTATGCATAATGAATTTTTGTAATTTGTTTATCCATATGATTGTAAGAGTTTTGTCACTAAAATTGACAAAGGGGGGGATTGTTAGAGCATAGCTCGGTTGAACCCACCAAGCGTTGGTATGTCAAGTTTGGTTGTCATATTTTAGTGAATCAAAACTCAATTAAAGAGTCGCTTGATTATGTACTAGAGACAACTTCGTATAGGGTAGGATAGAAAGATTAGGATAATGAGACATACAAGTATTATTCGAAGACTTGAAGAATGTGAAGAAGTAACAAGCTACATCGACGACATCATCCTTCCTCTTGAGTTTAGTAATATTTTGTTTTGAAACGTTTCATTCCCAACGTATCTTTCAAGTTGTGCTATATTGAAAACATAACTGGGAAGCTGTAAATGATTATACTCTAGTGGACATAGTGTTAAGGAATTACAATACGAAGTATACCGCTTATCTTTTGAATTTCGTATATAAGACATCGACATAATCGTATGAATGTTATTGTGATTATGTGTATGGGTATGGGTGAATATTTCAACCTAGGAAACAATGTTTACATTTTGTTTAAAGGAAGTACATTCATGAACTTGTTTTGTGAATCGAAAGGGAAATCGCTAGGCTTATTGGTATTGTTATTCATCGCATATCTTTGGATTACCAATATGTGTGAGTTAGTAGAACCGATCATAACTTGTTATGTATCTTGGTAAAACTAGTCACAATGCCTGACTTATGTATTGGTATGACTTTATCAGTGTAACTGATCCTAAGTAATCACCTAAGATGGTATGATCAATATTTGTAATTGGTGCGACCGATCCTAGTAATTGGTGTAACCGATCCTAGTAATTGGTGTGACCAATCACAAAAGAATGTGTAATAGACCCTTGTAATTGGTGTAACCGATCCTGGTAATTAGCGTAACATCCTGGTAACTGGTGTGACCAATCACAAGTAATACCATGAGAATATCGTAACTGATAATTGACGTGACCGATTTGGTAACTGATGTAACCGGTCCCAGTAACCATGTTAAAGTAGAACCGATCCTTGTGTTTGGTAGAACCGTAAACCCATGATTAGTGTGTTGATTTGATCAATCACATAGTTCTTGGAAATCAGATGAACCAATTCTAAACTTGTTTGGAAGTGTGGTATAATCGGTTCCAAGATTGTAAATATGAAATAGGGTTTACAAAGAAATTAGATATCGATATACGTTGAACATGTTTAGTAACTCTTATCTTTTATTGTTCAAAGATATTCCTTAATAACTCAAGGAGATCCCGGACCGAAATAAATTGACAATCTTTTAATAAAGGTTGTTAATTTTATATGCTTTTAATTACCAGCAATTAAAATTCATATCTCTGAAAATAAAAATTGGTAATGTGCATTTACTAATTGGAGATTTTCTAGTAGGATTTCGGTTAATATTGGAAAGAGCATTTCTAGGAATTATGAAAACCGAATTTGGAAATATATTGCATATCTTGAGAATATTTTTGGTTTTGGAAATTCCTTTATGTCCAAACTTCCTTGGTCTAAAAATACCCAAGTTTTAATTTCGAGCAAACTATCCTAAGAGCCAACAAACTACCTTGTTGTGTTGTTACTGTTGGAGCCGTCTATTCAGAGAGGAATGTACCATAATTAGGCGAAATCTCTTATGACCGCTCGTTCAAATAATTCTTAGGGATCAAGAAGCTTTACGAGTACCGTTGGTGGGAAACTAGATAATTTTAGTATTATTACTTTTCGATTTGATTTGATTGACTAACGGTTGTTAAACTTTGATTGCACCTAGTTTGTTTATTCTTGAGGATCTTCTCTTCTGATATAAGATTCACTCAAACTAGATCGAAGTGTCGACGAGATCTTTAGAACTGTTTGTAGATCTAAAGACGTCTTGTGATAATCCATTGTTAGCAGACTCCGGTCTGTGTGTGATTGATCACAAGAAATTCAAGTTGTGTTGTGCATGTGTTTATTGAAGATTTAAGAAGATTTGAAGACGAAGAAGATTTCTGATTTGGGTTCATTATCTTTGGTGTGCACAAAACTTGATCGGATGGGATGTAACTATAATTAGTTTATCTTTGATAGATTTGATTGATTAGTTGCGTAGATATGCATCAGTATTTAGCATCTTGATAAGATCCTATTATTGATTGCATAATCTAAACTCTACTACTTTGGTAGTTTTTGGATAGATTGATCTAAACCCGACAAAGGAGTTTATTGGATTAAACAGAAGAGCCTTTGTCTAACTCATATCACTGAGATTTAGTATAGTTGTTAACGACAGATTTGTTGTTCCTGTACTGTTTGGAATACGAACCAAATGAATTGTTCTAGTGCGTGCACTTATTGAATGTCGGAAGCGTAGGGATACTAAAGAAACTAGGTGAACTATAGGTTTAGTTGCTTGGTCTAAATTATACGAAGTTAGGTTGATTTTGTATAGCGGCTTAATTCCGAGAGTATTCATTTCTGTACTAGGTCCTGGGGGTTTTCTGCATTTGCGGTTTCCTCGTTAACAAAATCTTACTGTGTCATTTACTTTTGTTTTCCGCAATTATAATTGTTCTTATTATAATTTAAAGTAAATTACACAAACGTTAACTCTGTATTACTTGATAGTGATCCTATAGAATTTGGTTAAGTCCGAATCTAATATCAAGTAATAACACTTTGATTGTTGTATTGTCTTGTTCTCGTATCCATAGACGATCACACAAAGTGTGAATACCGATTAGTTGTATTGTATCGACTTAGTCCATAGACAATCACTTTCGTTAAGAGGACTTATAGGTGGAAAAGTTTAAGATTGTGGTATATTTGGGTACCCTCGTCTTTTCAATTGGTATCAGAGCAGGCAAACACGAAAAGATATTACAATCTATGTTTGGTGCGATCCAACCTATAATAAATGAATCTAATGGATGATTCAGTTAAAGTTTCAAAGATATTAAAATCTCTTAGAGAAGATTCTGAAAAACATTATTCGATGCTTGTCAAGATGCTAGAAGAAAAAATTGAAGAGAACTGGTTACATACTGAAGATATCATCAATATCATGATTGATAGAGGTCTGGTTAAGAATACAGAAGACCTTCATGTAGGGAGGTCTGACAAATCTTCAATACTAGCATCTCGACATTTGAAATCGTGTAAGAAGAAGCTATCTAAATACCTTCTTAAAAGGGTTGGTTTTTAACTTAGAAAATTTGTAGTGCAAAAAATCTGGTTAAAGGTGTTAAGATATTACATAAGAACTTAACAAGGCATACTAATCTTGAATCAAAACAATCTGGAAAAACCGTTGAACAATGCCTAGGAGCATTTGCACTCAAAATTACTTCTCCATTTCAATGGTTCCTAGATAGTGGTTGTAGTAGACATTTGACAGATGATCTTTCTTGGTTCACAAAGACTGAAGACTACAAGGGAGGATCTGTAACGTTTGGGGATGGAAGCAGTTGTCTTAGTAGCAAAAAGGGAACTATTAAACTTCTAGGTATTCCTGAAATTCATGATGTAGTATATGTCAAAGGAATGAAATCCCAATCTTCTTTCAGTCAGTCAAATTTGTGATAAGGGTCATAAAGTGATCTTCAATATGGGAGGATGTGATATTGAATATAAGTCTGGAAAAATAATTGTTCGTGGACGAAGAAGTATGAATAACTGTTATCTCCTTGATATACAGTCTAATTTATACTGTAACTTGACCAAGGTAGAGTCAACCCATTTGTGGCATGAACGATTTGGTCATATCAACTACCGAATGCTGGGAAAGCTCATTAATCATGAACTTGTTAGAGGCGCTCCCAAAATAAATAATAAAGTAGAAGGTGTATGTGGTGCTTGTCAAAAAGGTAAGCATAATCTAAACCCGACAAAGGAGTTTATTGGATTAAACAGAAGAGCCTTTGTCTAACACATATCACTGAGATTGATTAGAATTGTTACCGAACAGATTTGTTGTTCTTTTAATATTTAGAATACGAACCAAAGGAATTATTCAGTGCGTGCACTTATTGAATGTCGGAAGAAAAGGGATACTGAAGAAACTAGGTGAACTATAGGTTTAGTTTCTTGGTCTCAATTATACGAAGTTAGGTTGATTTTGTATTGCGGCTTAATTCTGAGAGTATTCAATTCTGAACTAGGTCCCGGGGTTTTTCTGCATTTGCGGTTTCCTCGTTAACAAAATCTTGTTGTGTCATTACTTTTGTTTTCCGCAATTATAATTATTGTTATTATAATTTAAAGTAAATTACACAAACTTTAACTCCGTATTACTTGATAGTGATATTATAGAGTTTGGTTAAGTCCGAACCTATTATGAAGTAATCTCACTTTGATTGTTGTATTGTCTCGATCTTGTATCCATAGATGATCACACAAAGTGTGAATACTGATTAGTTGTATTGTCTCGACTTAGTCCATAGACAATCACTTTCGGTAAGAGGACTTATAGGTGGAAAAGTTTAAGATTGTGGTATATTTGGGTACCCTCGTCTTTTCAGCAACAAAAAACAAAGAGGGTCAATACCCCTTTTTATACAAATGGAGTTTCCAGAGTTCGAATGGAAGAAGGATTCATTCTTTCTCCATAAACGGGAATAGATGGATGGGCCCACCGCACTCACACCCCATAGCTGAGCTAGAAACACGCTACTAAGAAGGCCATTAGCCGCGCGATCCCGCTGCTGAAAGCTGATTAAAATTTTCCTGGTAACATATATATACTTCATCTTATTATTTTTGCTTTTCGTCTGTCACCATCTAATGCTTACCCCGCAACAATGTCACTGTTACGTGCTAAGAAGGGGACTTAATGTTGACAATGGTTTTTAGTATAGGGCGAAAACTGTAAAAGTCTGTCTACCTGATCCGACATCAGAAGTAGTAGACCTTGATATATCTATATTTCGCAAAGGATTTGAAGAATATATCAAAATCTGATGAGTGCCTATGTCTTCCTTCATATTATATTGAAAATCAAGCTCCTAGATGATTTTTTTCACTAGTATAGAGCCTAATGAGTATTTTAGCTCTTAGACATATTACTCACTAATGCCGGAGCCTGCTGAGTATCTATTATATGCCATGTTCCCCAGCCGAACTCTTGATGTTGACATGACATGACAATTAATGTTCGCTCGCACCTGAGTAGCATGAATTTCCCGAATTGTCAGGATTAAGACGTGCGTAGAAGTACTCAATCAGAAGCACACAAATTCGTGCCACCCTGTGAGATAAAATTAGTGATTTTGTATTAATGCGCAAAATTCACCAAAATTAATTGATTTTGTGGAAGCTCACAAAATTCAATTTTCTTAACCTAATTTTACCAATTTACAAAAATTGGGTTTTTGCGGCATGCGCAATATCTCGAACCCTATTGGTCGTGACCAAACCTAAGCGAACTAGGAAATTAATCCATCATGGAGCTAGTAGGAGCAAAATCCTATTAAGAATTGGAAAACAAGAAGGAACCGCAGCAAATAAAGGCAGCAGCAAAAGGGACGTGGCCGTGCCACTTCGCTGGACGGTTTTTCCTTGTTGGCGCCACCATACCATTCGCCGGCCATTTCCACATTGCTGCCTGTCGGCTCCTCTTTCCCATCGACCAATCAAATCTCTGTAAATGCGCAGTCCACACTTTTAATTAAAGTTGGAAGTTGGCTGGTCGACACACCTAATTCCTTAAGGAATCGAATATACGCTTCCCACGCCAGTCTCAAAACGATCACAGCCGCACGATTTCACCGGTTGATTAATTGCACTTAGCCTCCTCCTGTCGTGGCCAAACGAGCTTCACAACGTCCACTGGTGGGACCACTTCCTTCCCAGCCAATCGGAACTCATCTAGCTTGTAGGTGGCATCCTCGATCGCTAGCCATAAGAAGGCTAGTCGCGTCATTGAGAAAAGGGTTTGACGAGCTAAGACCGGCCGTGTTCTCAAATTCATCACGACCGTCCAACTTAGCCAGCCTAGTTGGATGGCTTAGATTTTGTTTCGGACGACCAATTAGGTGCCAATATGCTCACCAGCGGCTCGCCTTCATCCCTGGCCAGTTGACTTGCTCAAGCCAGCAACTAGCGCCTCAAATCGATTAACCCAAAATAGGTTGGCTGCACGGCTTTAAAAACCCTAGATTGAATGAACGACAGTATGCAACTCCCGCAAATCATTTCGTCCGTCCAACTTCACTAGCCGAATTTACCGGCCTAGATCTAATTTTAGGCGACCAATAAGATGTTACCGTGACCACCGGCCATCCCCCTTCCATAAGGAATAATCGGACAAGTCGCGGCTTGCCTACACGGCTCCCAAACGGTTGCCCAAAGGTGGCTAGTCACGCTGGACGTGAATTTTAATAGATTAAACGGAAGCCATTAACTGCCGCAAATCATCTTAGCCACTCAACTTGGCTAGACAATTTGACCGGCCTAGATCTAACTTGGGACGACCGATGGGATGTTAGAATGGCTACGAGGCCCCACCCTCCTATAGGGACCGACCGGCCTTCCTTTGGAGTCCGTGCATAGCTCCTAAAAGCTCTCTGAAAACGGCTGGTCATGCTCTTTGTAAGACATTAATCTCCGAGACTAACTTAAACGATATTTACACAACGATGCTTCATGAACATCGATTATTTTGAGATGCTTGTTTAAAAGCGATGCTTTATATGCATCGATTACAAACGATGTTTTATGAATATCGATTCCACAATTAATTTTATTATTTGACCTAAAAGCATTACGTACTATTTTAGTGGCACGTCTCACAACTTGACCCACTTAGAAGCTTGCTGCGTATATTTTTCTACAAAATACTCGAGAAATCAAACATGTCACATACTGGGGGATGCTTATCAGGGTATTGGTCTGGCGGTTTACAGCACGTGGCGTGCAACACGCCCATTACGAGAAAATGACAAGAAAGGCGGAAGGTTGATAGCAGTAAAGGAGTAGTGGGTGTAAGGCTGACCGGTCTTCCCTCATGATAGATACGTGATTGTCACCACATTTACACGATCCCCACTTCTCCACTACTTAATTGCCTCCACTTCCTATGAGATCAGGATGCGCTCAATCATGACTTGTATAAATAGGATTTCAACCTATTTCGACATAAGACAAGTGTTATCAACACAAGTATCCAGAAAACACCAAGAAATTATAGCTTACGTCCTACAAGCAAGTTCAAAATTCTGATACAAGTCATAAACAACAACACCTTCAGAGTTAACCATTTTGATCTCAACACCTTCTTCGCTTCCCTCCCTAAGATAAACCCTTCTCCTTCACTTTTTGCCTGAAGCAAGACTGGAACTGCCATTTCTTGGTTTAGGCCAGGATTGTACAGATTGATATCTCGAATCTAAATTACTCCCGTGCAATGCATTTTTTTAGGGTTTAGATTCATTTCTCGACGGCACACCCAAATTTACCATTTCCAGCAAAATCAGTTTTTACCCCATAACAAAGGTTTTCATGAAAGCTTGAATTCTATATGCGAATCAGAATAGTTCCCTCCTTGCAGAAAGAATCGAACTATCGCTCGAGGAGACACCAACTTTTTCTGAGTAATATCCTTGGTATTTACAAGAAGGCGAAACGAAGAACCTGAGAGACTTTTTTCAGGTCTACACTGAACCACGAAGAAGTCATCATCAGTGTTCGGAATATTCTTTACTCCAGGTGCTTCTTCTTCTTCTTGTTCTTCTTCTTCTTCTTCTTCTTCTTCTTCTCTAGAAGTCTCATCCACAGAGGTATCATATCTGGAAGTCACATCTGTGGAAGTATCATCTCTGGAAGTATCATCTCTAGAAGTGTCATCATGGGAATCAGTCATCCTTGCAAAGTAGTTGTGACATCCATACAACATTTCTACTTCAGTATATCATTCATAGATGCAAATTCCATCAAAGAAGTGGTATTAAAGCACAAAAAAATAATAAGGATGCTCACATCAGTATCTACAAAAATGAACTTTCCAATTGTTACATGTTTACGATTCCACTAACAGTAGTGATTGTGATACAAGAGTTAATACTTAAAAAGCTTGCTCGATTCTTCAAACCTGCAAAAACGAGCAAAAATCATTATTAAAAAAATCAAAACTTGATTTTCATAAAACCGTGAACATAGTTTTCACTGTGCGACCATCCACTAACTTTTATTGTGTGAACATCCACTATTGAATTGTGATAGCTCACACCAAGACCATATTTCATCATAAATAATTGTCTACTTTTAATGATTATTCAAAATCAATATTTTGATTTTCAACGAAAAATTCTCAAACGTGAATAACTCACGTAAATAAAGAAAAAAATTCACGTGAACAAGTCAAGTATTTTGATAAAAAAAAAAACTTTTCCTCTCGTACGAACATTCGTCTGGAGAGTTTATTCCATTATTTGTGAAAGTTCACCCGTTGAAAATAAAATTTTGGTTTTTCATGAAAGCTTAAAATTTTATCTTTAGACACAAGTCTATTAAAAAAAAAATCTCTTTTATGCCAGGTATTATCGTTCGTTTCTTAAACTAACGAACGAACGAACGACCATTCCTTAAACAAGGATTTTTGTGAAAGATCACACCTGTGTATATGCATATATATATATTTTTTTTTAACATGAACAAGTTACAAACAGCAAAAAAAAACTCGAACCTGGTCGGTGCCGGTCGGAATTTGGCCGGACGGTGACGACCGGTCGGCGGCGGCAGGTTCCGGCAGAAAAAATTTCTCCTCATTTTTCTGCTGCTTGGACGTGAGGTGAGATAAAGGAAGGAGGTCAGTTGGTCGGTGATGGGAGAAATAATAATAAAAAAAGGTATCTCTTCCCTTTTATAACAATTTTATTTCCTAAACCTAATTTCACAAGGATTCCCTTTTTGGGCCGGGCTCAATGCTAAGCCGACCAAGATTGAACGTTCCACCGCCAAAATCAGCGGTGCCACACCATTTTATGCTCGTCATACAACGCTCTATTATAATATCAGGGTCTTTCATCCAAGCAATTGCTCGTACATGACATCATTTGAGCAAAATCGAAAATTCGGTAATATTCTTTCTTACGACTAAGCTCAATTACTTATTTTGTCTGTAACTAGAAAAAATCACCTTCCAGTGCTTACTGCGGAACATGACTGTTCACTAAGCAGGGGACTTAATGTTGATGGTGGATTTTTGACGAAGGCTAAAATCGTCAGATCATAACTTTGCATATTTCTGACTAGCTTCAGACACGTATGTGAAGTTTATATTTCAGAATTCGAGCATGAAAGCTCATGCCACGATGATTTCTGATTGAGTGTACCGCCTCTCATAATACACATGAATATGCAGTCTCTCAACTGATACCACGACATATTTTATCAACTGAGCAATTTCAGTATGCACTTCTATATAGAATCGAAATGATTGGACGGCGCCTAGATATATTAATCACTAGTATAGAGAAATAACGTCTTCAGGATGTCGCAATGTTCCCTGACTTTACATAATAGACATTCAAAACAAGTATGACGCTTCAACTAACTCATACCTCGTTTTTCGAATAAATAGCGTGCTCCTAGACAGGTTGCCTGCTAGTATAGAGCCATCAATTAATTATTTCTAGTCGCAAGGTTCATCAATTGAATTCCTATAAAATATTCTACGGTCTTTATAATATTTCGTTACTTCAATTTATGGCTTTTCCCAGCAGAATTCCATGGGTTAATAATAAATATTCAACGTACGGGGATCTGGTCCACCACCGAGTAAGCCCCGAGAAAATGGTGCGAGTGTACTTAACAATAATGCACGAACGATCACCCAAATTCACGAACGAGCATCCAAAAATATGGACGAACGAGGAAACCTATGCAAAATAGGGAAGAAAAAAATAATAAAATAATAGAGAGGCTCCTAGGAAACCGGTTGGTCATGCCGCCATGGCTGGTCCCACGCCTCTCCATTTCATTTTATCTTATTTCATTATTTTTCCTAATCTCATGAAGACTCCCTCATTCGAGCAAACTTTCTCATTCGAGCAAAACTCTTAATTTCTCCATATTTCCCCATATGATGAAAATTATAAAAAATAGGGAAGAGTTTCACGGGACCAGGCCTACTAGCCGGCCGGCCATGCCCTAGCCGTGGCCAGTCCCATACTTTCCTAAATCCTTATTTTATTATTACTTCTTCCCTCATTTCATGAAACTCCTTCGTTTGAGAAAAACCTGGTTTTTACATATTACTGAAAAGCCAAAAGTCAAATGGTCACATGACCAACTAGGCTTCTCACGGAAAATATTAAAATATTATTACTTTAATATTATTAAAATATTGATCGCACGAGCAAAGTTCTACTTGCTCATTCAGGCAAAATTTAGAGTTTTAGTCAAGATCAAACTCTTCTGAAAATCCAAAATATTGCTCAAACGTTCGTCAGAAAAGATTAAAACTCTCAGAATTAATCCACGAGCAATATCGTGACAGGGGCATGCCACCTTGACCGACCAAGGTCGGCCCTTTGGTTTGCAAGGAGCCGGTCCTACACATCTTCATAATTTTGACCTAATTTGATCTTGTACTATTCATATTAGGTTCAAACTCTTTCTAAACAACTTGGAATTTGGTCGAACGACCACAGGTTGGTCCCACGACCACCAAGGGCCGGTTTCATACCTCTTGGTCGGTCTCTCATCTCCATAATTAGGTTTTATTACCTAATACTCAGACGAGCACTATTTTAATAAATGATTAAACCAGCGTTTAATCATTCTTTCACCGACTGGTCTGCAAGGGACTTTGGTGTTTGCTCATTCGAGCATCTGGGCACCACATGGTCAGTCCATCATCCCATTTAGCCGGTCCCTCTCACTCATTGATTTTCAGTAAAGCTGGTCAGTAATCGATCAGAATTAGGGTTTCGAATAAAATGATCCAGCAATCAACATTCTAATTAATTATATTCGGTCTAGCTGCCAATATTTTAAATTAATATTTTATTTGGTCGTGCTACCCATAATCATTAAACGAGCAATATTTGCTCAAACTAGCGATATCGATTTAACTATCAATATTTAATTCATCAAACAAGTAATATTTACTCAGATGAGCAATATTTGCTCATACCATCAATATTGATTCAACTATCAATATTCAGTAATCCATCAAATGAGCAAAATTTTCTCAAACTATCAATATTTAATAATTCATCAAATGAGCAATATTTTCTTAGACGAGTAATATTCACTCAAACTATCAATATTCTTCATGTTGATTCAACCATCAACATTATACATCTGTCTCAACAGACATGCTCAATCCATAAATCATAGAGCATTCGTCAATCATGCTCGACTCAGTAATACTAAGACTCATCGTCTAATCAAGTCAACAACTGACTAACTAAATACATGTATGCCTTGCAGAATCCATAATCATGAGACATCAATCATGTCACATGGGGGGATATTTATTAGGGTTTTGGTCTGGCGGACTACAACATGTGTGTTAATCCATGATGAGAAATGTGAGTAAGTCGTGCAAGCGGTTGAGGAAGTTAGTAAAGTAGTGGGTGTACGATCAACCAGGTCTCCGCACGAAATGAAACTGGTTTAACCACGACTTCCCACTTTCCCACTCTTTCACTCGAGCAATCGTCACACTTACTGGAGATCAATGTGTCTACATTCTGGAAATATAAGTAAGTCTCTGAATTCATGATTGAATGGACAACCACATATATATGAGAATTATCACAAGAATTTTCATTTGAACAATCACTATCAACAGAGCGGAATTCAAACTTATTCGAATTCAACAGTTCATCAATTTGCAGAAACCCACAACACATTCAATCTTTTGATTATCATTGATTTCACACATCACTTCTCATCTTTCCTCCTATAGATCGACCCATCCTCTCTTGTGACCGAATTGACTCTGGAACGAACATTTTCTTGGTTTAGGATGGAGTCCTACAGATTGATCTCTCGAACTCAAAGCACTACCGTGCAGTGCATCTGTTTGCAAAATGTTAAGGAAACTTTCTCATTTGGGTAATCGACCCTTGTCTCATCACTTTTCCTCAAAAACCAGTAAAATTTTTTCTCCCATCAACAATCTCCTTCTGCAACTGATTTTCCGGTAACCCATAAGCCTAGAATGTTTTAAGCATCATAAGGGATCAAGGTCATCTTCCCAAATGGGAAGTGCGTAGTATCAGTTTCAACATGAAACCTCTCGAAGAAGCAATTGACTGTCACAGAATCATATTCCGTAAAATTTTCAACCAAACAATATAGCCCGGATTCCTTTACTAATTGTCGGACCTCTTCACATTCCTTAACCAAGTCCCAATGACTCGAGGATTGGTGTCGGCAAACACGAACGAATTTCTTTTGATCCTATAATTAGGAGACAATTAGATGTTACATAAATATAAAGAAACATAAAGTATACATAAATAGGAGACAGTGAAAGAAAGCATACAAAAAATACATATGCACAAAATAAAAATTCTTACATAGGTTTGATAGATAGTACGAGCCCACCTGTCCTTGTAGGAAAATAGTGGTATCGTATCAGAATCTTGACCCCAATATTTCCCACCATCAAGGTCAGGTAACATGTCATTAAGATGAGGAAGGTGTGAACCTTTTACTTTGACTACTTTCTTCCTTTCTTTTTCTTCTTCTGCCGGTTGTTCACCTTCACCTTCATCTTGTGTCGGTTGTTGAATTGACCCAACGTCTTCCTCTAAAAATTCGTTTTAGCTTGATTGTTGACTTGGTTCAACCTCATCATCTTCCTCTTCATCGTTCTCATCATCTGATTCTCCAGTACGTTCACAGATTGTTATTTGTCTACGGTCCTTGCTCTCCCAAACTTTCCCTCTTGTAGAGCTTGTCCCCAAACGCTTATTGCGACCAATTTGTTTCCCTATAGTAGGCAGAGACTCGGGCGTGGAAAAAGCGTTCTTCTTTCTTTTCTTAACACCAATATCCTCACTTTTTCCTTTCTTAGCTTCCTTGGCTTTAGCCCTATAAAAAGACATACGATATAAATAAACGACAACTAACAATCATATCAGATGCCGGCATAGAAGTGCATAATAACGGCATTGAAACACAAGGGCCGGGAAGACAACAGAACGACATTGTAATTTAAAAATAAACTATGCAGGGAAATGAAGCCTACATTGTTGAAAATATGACGACAATACCGATAGTCTTAGGTATTTCGTACGGTATAAGTGTATACCAAAAGAGCACTGCCGGCATACACATAAAAACTAAAAAATACCGTTACAAAGCCCCGGCATGGTATTCAACCGAAAATCAATGCCGAGAATAAACAGTCAGTTTCAGGTGATTTAGTTTTTTAGACGACATAGTATTCATGCTAAATTCAATGTCTGAACACGTTACCTGCATGGAATTCATACTAAATTCAATGTTGTGACACAGTACCGACATGGTATTGGTACTAATTTCAATGTCGTAATTGATTGTAACTCAATGTTTGAGTTAAGGTTCGCGATTCTAACCTAAACCCACTGCTTTAAATCGATTAAAAGACTTATAAAACATTTCAGAATCACTTACCTTCTCACAGAAGCTATTTCTATGAGGGTTTGTTGGTCGGAATCCTCTTCTTCTTCCTCAAGAGCAATCCGAGCGAGCCTTTATTCTTGTTTTTGTTGAGCTACTGATTTTGATTTTGATTGCAGATTACAAATTGGGATTGGGTTTCTTTCGTGGATGCATGTATATAGATTCGGGTACGACAATCGACGAAATGTTTTTTGAATCGACGATGAAGAAAGATGAAGATTTTTTTTTCTTTTCAAAACCCTAACTAAGAGTGTTGTGCCGGACAGATGAACGGAGGGATATGTTTTAGTTTTAGATTTTTAGTTTTAGATTTTTATTTTGAGGTAAGTCCTGTAAGGCCCGTAAGGTATAATAGTCTTTTTAATATGTTTTTATTAACCAAATTGTATTTTAATGTTTCTGTCTCAAAAAAACACCCCTTTGAAGATGCTAATAGATGGGGATAGTAATTTATATCCCCCAATTAATAAAAGTATCCTCCAGTTGCGCGTTGTTTTTTTAAGCGGTTCTTAGATCAGTTAAGAAAAACACATGGAAAGCATAAACGTGTATAAAGAATATTACGTACATAATGAGGAGTGAGATAAGAAAAAGGCTTTGCGAATCGGTGATAAAACCATAGTCGAGCAGATTCATCCAAATTCTTCGTCGATTTGATTATTATTCCTCTTAATTTTCTGCCCTTAATTCCTTTGTTGGTCCCGTCTTTTAATGGCTTCTGCATACTGATTTAAGATATTTCTTCGTTTAGCTTGTTTATGTTCTCCTTTCGAACCCTAGTTTCTGGATTAGGTTTTTCTTTTGGTTACCCAAATCAATTCTTCTAATATTTTTTTAATCCTGGTTTTCGTTATCTCAATTTAATTTCCTTAGATTGAATTTTGTTTTTAATTTGTCTCTGACTTTTTCTTGATTTCGTCCTTAAGTCTTTCTGATTGAGTCGTTTTTCTTTGTTCCTCAATGGCTTTATATTTTTTTCCTCTCTTGCTACAAGTAATTATTTCTCTCTTTCTATGAGTAATTTCACCTTTAACTTGATTAATTCTACTTTTTTTCCATCCTCAGGTTACAGAGGAAGGATGTTTGGAGCTAATGCTCGGTGGACACCTGACCAGGTCCCTGAATCGTTCTCATCTGATGCTATGGATTTAAACAGTGTCAAATTAGTTATTCTCTGGCGGCGTTATTTTTTCACTTCTCAAGAAAGAAACATTTACTTTCACTAGAAGACAAGGTGCACAATCCATATATAAAATCTTTCGCGTACAATTTAATCATTTCTTCAACCATTATCTGCTCTTGGATGATGCTAGTGTATACATTGAAGCTGAATTTTAGATTATGTCAGTATGTTCTCTTCATGTTAAAGCAAGTTTAATTACAAAAGCAACAATTCAGATGATTTTTTACTAGTGGAAAACAATTGCAGTCATATTATATATTTGTTTGCTTTCTTATGTGGTCTCATGCTTAATTTTGAAGAGTTATATACTATAATAATTTCATCATTATCATCTACTTTTTGATGATGCTAGCATATACTTTGAAGCTGAAATCTAGATTATGTCAGTTTGTAATATTCATGCAAAGAAAGTTCACTTACAAAAGCAATAGTCCTGCTGGTTTCTTACAAGTGGCAAAAGGTTGTAGTTATATTTTATACTTGTTTGCATGCATAAATGTTAGAGCATTGCTCGGTCGAACTAGCAAGCGTTCCTATCTCAAGCTTGTTTGTCAAGTTTAGTTAATCAAAACTATATTCTTGATTTCTAGTCTATCTATAGGAGTTTCGGAATAGGATAGATTGTATAGTTGAGCGTTAGACTTCACGGCGCTTACAACTGAAGACGAAGATCTACTGAAGAACTTGGAGGAACTTCATCAACAAAAAGTATGTGGAGACTAAAACTTATTTATCCTCAGAAATCTATTTTTTTCTTACTTATCTCCTATTGAGACAAAAGTCGTATACGGTATAGTCTTTCGTATCATATACATTTGATATTTCGAGCTGAGTATAACTCGCTTATCTATTTCTCGAAATACGTGTTGGTAGCTTTCTTTCTTAGCTACATTCACCATTATTCTTGACTTTATGTCAAAAGAGGATCATGTGGAAATTGCCTTGAAACATCTTACATGATTTGTGTGAGACAGTCATTTGATGTCGACTCAGAAAGTTTCATATTGATCATTCGATCACTTGGAAATTTCTTATTAGCTAATGGTGTGTGTGAGACATATGTTGTCGTCTTCTACGAATGTTTCAATGATTGAAATGGGAGTTAAGAGCTAAAACCCATGTCTGGATACATTACGGTTTGTGTACTAAGTGTGCGAATTGTTTTGATATAATTCAGGATCGGAGACTAAGTTTGCATAACTGTTCCAAACTGTTTCAACTGTTAAGTAAGGATACTTAAGTTTGTGTACTCGATCACAAGCTGATTTAACTGTTGAAGTCTGGGAACTAAGTTTGCATACCCGTAAGCGAACTTATTCACCTTAGTTTGGTCTGTAACTAAATTTTGTGTACACGTTTGCAAACTGTTGGTTCATGAAAAATATCTGGAACTTAAGTTTGCATATCCGTTTACAAACTTAAGTGGATCAAGTTCTAAGATCAGCAAAGTATGATTTCATACTCATGAACAAATACATTTATATAATAAGGAATGTAATCTTTGCAAACCGTGGCTTAAATGTCCATGAATTTATTCTTTCGAATCATTCCGATTTTGCTTCAGTAAGATCATATGTACTTCTATGTGATTGTTAACAATTGAACAACTCTATGAAGAACACAATTAGATTCTTTGGTTATCATTCATTCATGATTGATCATCATAGTTGATCTAGATGTGTTAGATGAATGTGGATTAGACAAAAGTGTTCATATGCCAACTTTGGTTAACTGCTATTGAACCAACCTTATGTACACATTTAGGTACGGTTATCCATATCTAAATGAAGTATATTTTATTTGTGTGACAAGATAAGTCCATCTAACGGTAGAGAGATATTGCTTTGGTTTCAAGCAAAACTTAGTTTGCATCTAACAGTGAATAATGAATGCTTTGTTTCTAAGCTAACTAAGGAAACCCTGATTTAAAAGCTATATAAAGGAGAACTAACTGGGAAACCTAATCCCCACACCTCATGTGTGATAATAGTTGCGTAATAGAGTCGGTTCTCCATTAACCTATGTTTTTCCTAAAACCATTTAGGTTAACGACTTAAAGACTTCATTGTGATTCTGAAGCCAAATCAAACTATTTTCTTTGTAGTTGCGTATCATATCTAAGATTTGAGTACTATCATATCTAATATTTGCTCGAGATTAATCTCCGATAGGTAAAATATAAAAAATAATCACAAAGCTCTTTGTTTCATTCTTTGTGATTTCACAATAACTTGTTCTACTACCATATAGTTAAGTTATTGTGAGGTGATTGATATTTCTAGGCTGTTATTCGGGAATATAAGACCGGATTATCAATTGGTTCATGTGCACCTTGATTTATCATAAGACGGAACAAAACTTCATAGGTATTTCTGTGGGAGACAGATTTATCTATCATAATAGACATTTCGGTGGGAGACAGATTTGTTTATAAGTCTTCGACTTTGGGCCGTAACAACTCTTAGTTGTGGGTGAGATCATCTAAGGGAATCAAGTGCGTAGAATCCTTCTGGGATTCAGAGAGGTAAGGAACGCGATTGTACCTTGATCATTGTGCGATTGGTTAGGGCTCAACTACATTCCAGTCCGAAGTTAATCTTGTAGTAGGATAGTGACTGTAGAGCTTAATACAGTGTGGTGTTCAATCGAGACTAGGTCTCGGGTTTTTTCTGCATTTGCGATTTCCTAGTTAACAAAATTTCTGGTGTCTGTGTTATTTATTTTCCGCATTATATTTGTTTATATAATTGAAATATCACAGGTTGTGCGTAGTTCAATCAATTGGTAAATCCAACTTTTGGTTGTTGGTTGAAATTGATTGACACTTGAACATTGGTCTTTGGTACCGTTCAAGTTGTTTCTCATAATAATCAGGCTCGCGGATTCTATCCATTTGATTTGCTGATTACATTGAGAAATTGAGATATAACTCTTGGATACTTTTCCGTGATTGAGTCTGACTGTCTAGTTGATTCTCTTGGAATTGTATTGGAGTTGTCCATACCGATTATCGAACGAAATATTGGGTGTGGTTGTTAGACCCCCGCTTTTTCAATTAGTATCAGAGCAGGAAAACACGCTAAGACCTCATAAGTCTGTGTTTGTAGTAATCTGACTCTATGGACAGAAGTGCTATCTCTATAAACGTACCACCAGTCTTCGATGGCTCGAATTACTTATGGTGGAAAATTACTATGCATGCCTTTATCCAAGCACGTGATTTTCAATCATGGGTTCGTGTAGTTAATGGCTATAATACTCTAGTTGTTATAGAAGGCGATGTAATTGTTCCAAAGGATATTGGTGCATATGATCCTGTCGAGATTCTCGCTGCAAAGAAAAATTCTGACGGATTAAATGCTATCATCCATGCCATTACCCCAAAAAACTTCAGCACCATGTGACTACGTGCACTAAGTCTAAATATGCTTGGGATATCTTAGAAACTGTATTCGAAGGAAATTCCTCTGAGAAAGAAGCTAGGCTTCAAAACCTAAATTCTGATTGGGAAAACCTTCATATGGCTGATGAAGAATCATTTGATGAGTTTAATCACAAAGTGTCTCATATTGTAAATGCATCTTTTGCATTGGGTAAGACCATTCCTAAAAAGGACATTTTGATGAAAATTCTCAGATCGTTGCCAGCGAAATACGATTCTAAAAAAACATGCCATCGCTGAAGGTTATAACCTTGACACACTTTCCAGGAATAACTTGTTGGAAAGCTAAAGATATTTGATCATGAGCTTACATCCAAAACTGGAAAGGATATCGCTTTTAAAGCACAAAAGAATACCAAATTACTTGTAAAAATGTTGGCAACTCGGTGGATGATCCGATTGAGACTGACTCTTCAGGTGAAGATCTTGATAACTCAGTTTCGCTGAACACAAGACAGTTTAGAGATCCTCCGTTAAAGAGAAGTAAACATTTCTCCAGAGATAAGCCTAGGTCATCAGTTAATCCTCATGACCGTGTTCCTCCTAAAAATAGAAATACTGTTGAATCTGATGATTAGGATATGCCACAGTGCTTCAAGTGTAAAGATGTTGGTCATTTTTCTTATGAATGCCTAAATCATAGAAAATATACTGGAAACAAAGGTCTTGTTGTAACTCTTAATGAAATGTCTGATCACTATGATTCAAAGGAAGACGAAAAATCAAGTGTAGCACTCCTTTGTGAAAATATCAATTTTGATGAATGTAGCAGTACTCATATCAATCTTGATGTCCTTTCTGGAATATCTTCTTCGATAGCCTTGGAGTACGAAATGGATTTTACTTTATCTAACAAAAACTGGCAATCACAGGTTTCAAGTACTTCGTTATGCCTAGCAGCATGTTCATCCACGGTAACTGAACCTTCCTCCACTTGGACATGTTCTTATTTTACTTTAAATGGTCATGAACTCTCTAAGTGTTATAAGTACAAGCATAAAGTAAGATATGTCAACAAACTGCAACAGAGAGTAAATCCTCTAGCAAACAAGCTCAAATTTGTTCTAATGACAATTCCGTCAGAGGTAAGTAAATTTATCTCATCTCCAAAGAAGTTAATTTCTAAAAAAAAGTTAGATCTTTGCAGAAAAGAACTAGGTCTAAGAAATCTATGAAACAGGTAAAGGAGATTTCCGTTCAGAAATCACCTGGTGGACAAATTATTGTTCACTCTAACACAGTCTAAGTGTGTTGTTGGTACACCTTTTCTCTCTTCCCGAACTCAAAGAGACAAGTGTGGTTTATCGGTCTTTAGAAAAGGTTTTTCTTTTTGAGTTTATTTTTTTTCTTTATCTCTGCTTTTATGATAAGCTTATCTACAAATGGTATTGAAAAGTTTTACCTTGTGTGTTTATTAGAAGAGGGTTAAATTCGACAATTCTACCTTTCTAGGGTTGTAATTTAGTTGTACGTGAATCCTACTATATAAGTTTCGTAACCCTACATTCTCTTTTTTCCCAAAAGACTGCTTGTTGAGATATTTTGAGTATTCTCTCAATTCCATAGAGACTCCAAGCATCATGTCTTCTGATGGAAAAGATGTCAATATGATTGTTAATTCATCAATCATGAAGTAAAAAGGTATATCTCTTCCCATTACAATTTTAAAGAGAAAAACAAAGAATTTGAAGAAACCAAGGGCTAATCCCTCAAATCTTCAGAAGTTTTCTGGTGTTCTTGAAGAGTTGAAAGAAACAAGGATGGATATGCAACAAATAAAGTTTATTGTGTTAAGAACTCTTGAAATTCAGAAGTCCCTGGTTCGCCATCAGTCGAGATGGTATGTTGGGATTGACTCCTTTCTTCATGAACCCTAAACGTACCAATGTCTGTTGACGACAAGGAGTTAGGGGACGATAAATAATTTTTCAAGGATCTTAAATCCTATGAAACTTCTTATGAGAATATATTCTTGTGTTTTTAAGAAGTATAACTAGGATTTGGAATATCAATTATTGTGATTACACATAGCTATAGTCAACATTTTTTCATCTTGCAATGTTTTTAGATTTATTTATTTAAATTCTAAGTTATTTGGAAGATGATTTTGCAATATTAATTTTTATTGGTTTTATATATTGCAAAAATAATTTTGTATGGGATATGTGGTTTACGTCCGTGAACTGTGATTATTCCATATATGCTCAAAAGTTAAGTCTATTGTGTTATTATGCAAATATTGATGGAAAGTAAAATGAACTTTTGAATTATATGTCAAAGGTTAAGTCTATGGTATCATTATGCAAATTTTGATGAAAAGTAGAATGAACCTTTGAATATTCCACAATATTGATCTTTCCTTGATCCACTCTATGTGAAAGTATTGTATGGCTCTGTAAGTTTTCTTATGTTAAGCATTTCCGGTTAAATTAATCATAAAGGTTCCTTTGTGGTTAATTTAATTGAGTTTTCTGGATACAAATTCATGTTTCATGTGATTTGTTAATGTCCAAACGAATCCTTTTTTTCTTGTGAAAGTAAGGTCGCTCTTGTTATTCCTTTTGGGAATGACATTTTATGGGGGAGATTTCTTAATTGAACTTGTGCTTAATTTCCAAATCTTTGTGGGGAGTGTGGCTGTGGAATATTGTAGGAGTTATCTTGTATCTTTATTAACTCCTTGGTGAATACACTAAGTTTCGACTATGTGAAATCATCGAAACAAAGTTTATATGTTCTCTTTTAGTCATGAAGTATCTCTATGGGAATTTCATTATGATCCCATATGAAAAAGCGGGGGACTAACAACCACACCCAATATTTCGTTTAGGCAATCTGTATGGACTAATCCCAATATATTTCCAAGAGAATCAACTAGACAGTCAGACTCAATCAAGGAAAATGCATCCAAGAGTTATATCTCAATTTCTCAAATCAATCTGCAATCAGACGGATAGAAATCTGTGAGCCGGATTAATATGAGAAATAACTTGGATGGTACCAAAGACCAATATCCAAATGTCAAGCAATTTCAATCAACAACCAAAGATCGGATAATCTAATTGATTGAACTACGCACAACCTGTGATATTTCAATTATATAGAAAACATAATACGGAAAAGAAATAACACAAACACCAGAAATTCTGTTAACGAGGAAACCGCAAGTGCAGAAAAAACTCGGGACCTAGTCCAGATTTCAACACTACACTATATTAAGCCGCTACAGACTTTAGTGTACTACAAATAACTTCGGATTGGAACGTAGTTGATCCTTAACCAATCTCACATTGATTAAGGTACAGTCACGTTCCTTACGCCTCTGAATCCCAGAAGGACCCTACGCACTTGATTCCCTTAGATGATCTTACCCACAACTAAGAGTTGATACGACCCAAATACGAAGACTTGATAAACAAATCTGTCTCACACAGAAAAGTCTATTGAATAGATAAATTTGTCTCCTACAGAAATACCTACAATTTTTTGTTCTGTCTTTTGATAAATCAAGGTGAACAGGAAATAATTGATACGTCGGACTTATATTCCTGAATAAAAACCTAGTAATATCAACCTCACAATAATCTTAATCGTATAGTAGCGAAACAAGATATTATGGAATCACAAATGATGAGACGAAGATGTTTGTGACTACTTTCTATCTTACCTATCGGAGATCAAATCTCGAGCAAATCTTAGAGAAGATAGTACTCAATATGATAGAACAAAATAAGATCAGAACACGCAATTACAGAGAAAATAGTTGGGTCTGGCTTCAAAATCCCAATGAAGTCTTTAAGTCGTTAACCTATAATAGTTTTAGGAAAAACCTAGGTTAAAGGAGAATCGACTCTAGTTGCAACTAGTATCACACAAGAGGTGTGAGTATTAGGTTTCCCAGTTGCTAGAGTTCTCCCTTATATAATCTTCAAATCAGGGTTTGCAATCAATGGTACCTTGGTAACAAAGTATTCAATATTCACCGTTAGATGAAAACCTGATTAAGGTCAAGCTAATATCATTCAACCGTTAGATTGAACTTAGCTTGTTATACACAAATTAAATGTGCCTTCATTTAGATATGGGTAACCGTACCTAAACGTGTACACATGGTTGGCTTAACAATAGTTAACCGAAGTTATCCATATGAACTCTTTTATATCAACCTTGTTCATCTTTATCACAACTAGTTCGAATGAAACTAGTTATAGAGTTGTTCAATTGTTTGTATTCTCATAGAAGTATACAAGACACAATTGAAGCAAAATCGATTTTGATTCACTCGAATCAATTCATGAACATTATAGCCACGATTTGCAAAATATTGCATTCCTTATTATTATATAAATGTATTTGTTCATGAACAAACCGATTTTAGAACTTAACCCACTCAAGTATGCATACGGGTACGCATACTTAGAGTTCTGAACTTGGTCTATCCGCTAGTACGCGAACGGGTACGCATACTGTCGTTCACGACCGAATTCAGTTGATTTAGTATATAAACGGGTATGATACTGAATTTCCGAACTTCAACTGTTAAGCCGGTACGCATACGGTTGTGCATACTAATTTCCCGGACTTCAACTGTTAAACCAGTACACATACGGGTATGCATACGATGGTTACCGGACTTGGAGTAACTTGCAATATTTAGCATACAAGTAAGCATACTATGCTATATCCAATCAATGGTTAATCGTTCTAAACTCCATTATAATCATTGAAACATTCTTAGAAGACGGGAATAGCTTTCTCACACAAACTATTAGATTCAAAGCAATTTTCAGTGATCAATAGATCAATACGAATTTGAGTCTACATCAAATGACTGTCTCACACAAATCATGTAAGATGTTACCAGACGATTTTCACATGATCATCTTTTGACATTGGTCAAGAATAAAAGATGAACTTGGTTAAAGAGAAAGCTTACCAACACATATTTCAAGAAATATATAAGCGAGTTAAAATCAGATCAAAATATCAAATGTGTATAAAATAAAGTCTATATAGCTATACGAATTTTGTCTCAATAGGAAATAGAATATAAATATACTTCTGAGTGATAGATGAGTTCAAGTCTCCACATACCTTTTATTGATGAAGTTTGATGCGTGTCGTAGGTGCACAAATTAATTCACTTATCTTCTACTTTACTAATGATTAATATAGCAGCAAATAAGTTTCGTTCCCACAAAGAGCAGGAAGCTTTAGTTGTTCAAAGCGTCACAAAAGGGGGGTTTTGTTTTTAGGTTTTGAAAAAGAAAAAAAAAGTAAATGAAGTTTAGTTTTAAACAATAAAGAGAAATTATAATCAAGGAATCCTTCTTCGTTAATAAATATTCATTAAATTAATATTTTCATCTATTTTTCATTCATCACAGATTATTATCAACCGTAGGATAACAGCTAGATCAGTGTTAACCCCAAAATTCTTTAAATCACTGGACACGAAAGTTCTCGACTACCGGATTCTACTCAACGAACCACCAAGCAGTAGATCACTCAAGGTTTAATCCAATCGAACGCTTTAGAATTTGTGAATTATAGGTTGATACTAGTAGTTAGACTATTAAATCAAGGTCTACTTTTTAGGGTTGTTTTTACTCGCAATCACTCCACAGAATCCTCTGCAAGATCTCACGATTTCTACTTATGTAAGAGTTATTTTACGATTACTTATATCCTAACTCAATACTAGCATTAGATTAATTAATAAAACGATTTAGTTGGCCACCCAAACAATTTTAAAATTAATCTTAAACAATAATTGTAGTGAAAACACAAAAATCATGTGAAGAACTCAAAATAGGTTTTTATAAGAATTTAAATCATATTTACAACTTAGAATTCATCCCTAGTAAATTAATAGTTTAGCTACTCATAATCAAAAGTTTATAGAAATCAAATTGTTGTTATTGAAGAGCTTTAGTTACTGTCGCCTCTGTTGCAGAAGATCTCTAGCCGCTGTTTCCTTGCTGCTACAACCTTTATGCTACTGGTGCATATATGGACTCTTTCTGCTTCTGTTGTTTCTTTGAAGACTTTTTACGAACAGGTTATGAGCGTGAAACTGAGGTTGAGGAGGTGACTTTCTGTGGTGATTCAAGCCTCTATTTATATCCTTTTGTAGTTGAGATTTCGAATCTGATAATCACCAACCTTTCCTTAGCCGAATCAAACCCTAAAACGCGTTTAATTCTCCACCATTCATCTCATAAATCGACGGTGAAAGCTTAGCCTGGTGACTTTTTTTTACGACTCTATTCTCACCCAAACTCTGAATTCTCGGTCAAGTTTCAACTTCCAAAGATTATCCAACCAACAAAAACGCGTATCGATGATTCCTTGTTTATCTTGGACGCGGAAATACCCTACAGAGTCCATAATAATCACGGAAGCAGCATCAGTTCCATTATGTATTCTCGGTCAAATATCTTGCTAACAACATATCAAACTCCTCAAGTTCGTGCCTATCTGTTCCTTGTCTAGCTCGAGATCTCCTGTCCATCGCCGACAGCAACACCCGAGTTCAACTAAAATTCTCCAACACGCACTCTTCTTCATCTAACCAGTTAACTCATCAGCTCCATCATCAACAGTATAACAAACTCGAACAACCAACAATTATCATCTCCTGCAGCAATCATGTTTTTTATCATTCCCTATTGTATTGCCTCTTGAAACAAAGTCCATAGACTCCATCTCTTCAAGATTCATATTACCAGCATCAGGAATCAACGGCATCAATCATTTTCAATCACCGATGGAAGCAACACCACAGACTCGAGCCGTTCTTATCCTGTTTCACTTTTCCTAACTCAAGCTTCTAGAATCACTTCGAACTTCATTTATCCCCATAACGACCAACCAAGCATGACTCATTATGTGCCACAAATCATCCATGCATAAAACTTGGTCGTAAAGGAGAAGACGTATCCCTGAACTGGTCGCGTGCTTTTCCATTTTGAATAATGAAGATGGAGATGGCAGCCCCGAATAATACTGCGTCTTCCTTTAACCAGTTTGAACTTCAGATTCCCTATTGTAAAATATGTGACTGTGTTTAGCAGTCCCTTTGAGACCTGACTTCCCCTCAACAGATTGGATGCCGCTTAACACTTGATGAGGTGCCAGTAGTAGTTGCCCGAAAATTGACCATTTTTCCCTTTTAGCTTCCAAGTTCTTGTTTTGCTCGTAACTTATTCATACGAACTCAAAATGACTTTGTTATTTCGTCATTGACTTCGTCTTCTTGTCCTCTACAAAATTATAAGGAGAAATCTTGTACTTGAATGAGTTCCACTTGGTCCTTGTACTTTCTCCACTTGTAGCTAGATTCTTTTATTGCACAATTTAGAGCATTGCTCGGTCGAACTCGCAAGCTTTTCTATCTCAAGCTTGTTTGTCAACTTTAGTTAATCAAAACTATAGTCTTTATTTCTAGTATATCTATAGGAGTTTCAGACTAGGATAGATTGTATAGTTGAGCTTTAGACTTTACGGCGGTTACAACTGAAGACGAAGATTTACTGAAGAACTCGGAGGAACTTCATCAACAAAAGGTATGTGGAGACTAAAACTTACTTATCCTCAGAATTCTATTCTATTCTATTCTTACTTATCTTCTATTGAGATAAAATTTGTGTTAGAGCATTACTCGTTCAACCTCGCATGCGTTGCTATCTCAAGCATGTTTGTCAATGTTAGTGATCAAAACTATAAGTCTTGATTTCTAGTCTATTATAGCTAAGTCTCGGACTAGGATAGAAAGTGTGGTTGAGCTCAAGGACTTCATGGCGATTCATCATACAAGCAGAAGAACTAATCAAGGAACCGGTGGAACTTCTCGACAAAAAGGTATGTGAAGACTTGAACTTATCTATCACTCAAAAGTCTATCTACTCTATCTCCTACTCTTTGAGACGAGAAGTCGTATGTTATATATATATATATATATATACTTGGATTATACACATTTGGTATTTCGAACCGAGTATACCTCGCCTATCTATATCTCGAAATATGTGTTGGTAAGCTTTTCGCTTCGATCCAGTTTATCTTTACCTAGTGACGAAAGTCATGATATGTTTCAATCACTTTGAAAGTTGCTTTGACGAGAAATGGTGTAACAACTACATAACATCCTCTAAGAATGTTTCAATGATTGAAATGAGAGTTTAGATTACATAACCAATGGTGGAAATAAGCATTGTTGTGGAAACACATTTATGTATAAGTCCTATTCCTTGAACCAAAGTTTGCGAACTTTGTTGATCAAGAGAAACCGGAAGAATGGCTTGTTGCCAAGTCCGCGAAATTAGTCCACGAACTGCCGAACTTCTAATCCCGAGAAATTCTGATGGAGTTGACAAACTAATTGCGTGAGTACCAGTCCGCGAACCCAGTCCGCGAACTGGCGGAAGGTCTTTTGCCGATATTTTCTGCTGGAGTTTGTAAACTCTGCCCGGTTGCTTAAGTCCGCGAACCTAGTCTGCGAACTTAAGAAGGTTATATATCTGAAGATCATTTATGAACTGAAAAGACTGAGGAATGCAGTTTGAAAACTGTGGCTATAAAAGTTCATGAACCGATTCAAGTGAATCAAATCATCTTTGCTTCAATTGTGTCTTGTGTAGTTCATAATATTTCCTTGCAATTGAAAAACTCTCTAACTAGTTCATTTGAAGTCATTTGAACTAGTTATGGTGAAGAATCTTGGTTGATATGAGATGCTCATATGGCTAACATTTTGGTTAACTATTATTGAACCAACAAGTGCATATGTTTGGGTACGGTTAACAAACCTAGAAGCGTGCATTGTCAAATGTGTGTAACAAGCTAAGTTTTCGATCTAACGGTTGGGAAATATTAGCTTGAATCTAAATCAGGTTTTCATCTAACGGTGAATATTGAATGCTTTGTTACGAAGCTAACATTGATTACAAACCCTGATTTGAAAGACTATATAAAGGAGACATCTAGTATTGTGCAAAACTAATCCCCACACCTTACGTGTGATATTAGTTTGCATACTAGAGTCGATTCTCCTTTAACCTTTGGTTTTCTTCTTCTAAAACCAGGTTAACGACTTGAAGACTTCATTGGGATTGTGAAGCCAGACCGATACTACTTTTATCGTAGTTGTGTGATCTGATCTTGCATCTTCTATCGTACGAGTACAATCAGATTGATTGGCTTGAGATTGATATCTCCGATAGGCAAGATGTAAAAATTAATCATAAACATCTTCGTCTCATCGTTTTTGATTCCGCAACATCTTGTTTCGCTACCATACGATTAAGATTTTTGTGAGGTGATTGATAACTCTAGGCTGTTGTTCGGGAATATAAGACCGGATTATCAATTGGTTCATGTTCACCTTGATTATTATCAAAAGATAGAACAAAACCTTTAGGGTTTATCTGTGGGAGACAGATTGATCCTTTGATAGACTTGTCTGTGTGAGACAGATTTATTTATTGTCAAAGCCTGCGATTTTGGATCGTAGCAACTCTTAGTTGTGGGTGAGATCAGCTAAGGGAATCAAGTGCGCAGTATCCTGCTGGGATCAGAGGCGTGGGAGCATAACTGTACCTTGGATCAGTGGGAGATTGATTGGGGTTCAACTACAGTCCAGTCCGAAGTTAGCTTGGAGTAGGCTAATGTCTGTAGCGGATTAATACAGTGTGTGTTCAATCTGGACTAGGTCCCGGGGTTTTTCTGCATTTGCGGTTTCCTCGTTAACAAAATTTCTGGTGTCTGTGTTATTTCAATTTCCGCATTATATTGTTTTATCTTTATAATTGAAATAATACAGGTTGTGTGTCAGATCATCAATTAGAGTAATCCAATCTTTTGTTGTTGAGTGTCATTGATTGATCCTTGGATATTGGTCTTTGGTACCATCCAAGTTATTCCTTGTGTTTGATTAAAGACTCGCTGATTTCTATTAGTTTGAGTAAATCAAAACAAGAGAGAGATATTAACTCCTCGATATACTTTAGTCTAGATTGAGTCTGACTGTCTAGTTGATTCTCTAGCAAAGTATATTGGAGTTAGTCCATACAGATTTCTAAGCAAAATATTGGGTGGTGTTGTTAGACCCCCTCTTTTTCAATTGGTATCAGAGCAGGCAAACACGTTCAAGACCTTACAAGTCTGTGTTTGTAACGATCTGACTATATGGACCATAAAGTCTCAATTGACGCTTCACCATGTTTAAAAAACAATCGTATAAAAAAGTCTGATAGACTGGCTACTCTTCAAAAAGGGTTGGATGAACAAATCCTGATCAACTCTGATCTTGTTGCAGAAATTGTAATTCTTAAGGATTTGATATCTGGTAACAGTCCCTTGGTGAATCTGAGAAACTCCAGTTATTCCTCTTCAAAGAATAGTTGTAAGTCAAATAGTAATCAACGACCGGTTGTTGTGAAAACTGATATGACTAGGAACCACTTAGACAAACTTCAAGGTTTTGGCCCGTATTGTTGTTCTTCCAATTACCTACAACCAGTTTGTATGTCGTTTGAAAAGAGTCTGAATGTTGCAAGTAATCTTTGTAAGAAAACTAAAAAACTTTTTGATACTCTGAAAGGACATACAAAACTATCAGGAAACTCTAAACAGAGGAGTACTGATAGTATGGGTGCCTTTGCTTTAAGATCTACGTCTCCTTTTCAATGGTTTCTTGACAGTGGATGTAATAGATATATGACAGGTGATCTCACATGGTTTGTTTCATCTATTGACTATGAAGGAGGTCCTGTAACATTTGTAGATGGGAGTTGTTGCTACATCAGCAAGAAGGGAACGATCAAACTTCCCAGTTTTCCAGAAATCCATGATGTAGTATACGTAAAAGGTATGACTGCTAATCTTCTTTCTATTAGTCAAATTTGTGACAAATGCCATCGAGTTATCTTCAATGCAAATGGATGTGACATTGTAGACAAATGTGGGAAAGTAATTTTTCAAGGAACTCATGGTAAAAACAACTGTTATCTACTTGATACTCAGTTTAGTAATCGTTGCAATTTGACTAAGGTGGAATCTACACATCTTTGGCATGAGCGTTTTGGTCACATCAATTATCGTCTTCTAACTAAGATCATTAACAAATAACTTGTTAGAGGCATTCCCAAAATCAATGCAAAGATTGAAGGTGTATGTGGTGCCTGTCAAAAGGGTAAGAAAACGAAAGTTCACCACAAATCATCTCGAGATATTCTCACTAAAGCTCCACTTGATTTAATTCATATGGATCTCTTCGGACCAATTCAGCAACCCATTGTTGCTGGTAAGAAGTATGCTTTAGTTACGGTAGATGATTACACCAGATTCACTTGGGTTGCATTCCTATCTCATAAGAATGAAACTCTTGGTGAATTCAAGATTATTATTAAAAGGATCCATAACGAACAAGGTCGCAAACTAAAGAAAAATAGAAGCGATCGTGGAACTGAATTCAAAGACACCAAAGTATTTGAATTTTGTGACGAACTGGGGATCATTCAACAATACTCACCACCTATCACTCCTCAAGATAATGGAGTTACTGAAAGAAATAATAGGAATATTCTGGAAATGGCCAGGGTAATGCTCCATAACAAAAACTTACCATTAAGATTTTGGGTAGAAGCTGTTTTTACAGCATGTTATTTGATCAACCGTGTGTATTTACGGTCTAAAACCCTTAACACTCCTTATGAGTTGTGGTACGGAAGGAAACCCAACCTACACTATCTCAGGGTGTTTGGAAGTAAGTGTTATATTCTGAAAGATCGAGAACAGAAAGGGAAATTCGACACCAAAAGTGATGAAGGTATCTTTCTTGGCTATGCTTCTGATAGTCGTGGTTTTCGAGTGTTTAATCTCAGAACACAAGTCATGATGGAATCTGCTAATGTTATCATCGACGACATTAGTAACTTTCGTCATGATAATCCTCCTGCTGAATTGCCTCCAACCGAGACAATTGAGAAAGTCAAAGAAATTCCAGAATCAGTTGAAGTTATCCCAACGTTACTGATCCTGACATTTCTAGTGACGAGAAAGAGCACTGATCAAGCCATTCCTGACGAACAAGAACGTGTCCCTCCACGACATCTCTGGGTTCAAAGAATCATGATCCCAACGTATTATTGGAGGAAGAGATTCTACAGCCAAAACAAGAGGACAACTTCAAAATATGTGCAATTTTGGTTGTTATCTTTCACAAGTAGAACCAAGGAATATTGATGAAGCTCTGAACGATCCCTTTTGGGTGAATGCAATGCATGAAGAGTTAAATCAATTTCAAAGACAAGATGTGTGGGAACTTGTACCTTGTCCCTCCAATATCAATATTGTTGGTACCAAATGGATATTCAAGAATAAGTCTGATGAATTTGGCACGATTGTCAGAAACAAAGCTAGACTTGTCGCTCAAGGATATTCACAGATTGAAGGGATTGACTTTGAGAACCTTTGCTCCTGTGGCACCTTGAGTCCATTCGTCTTTTGTTAGCTCATGCTTGTTTTCTTAAGGTTAAGCTGTTTCAAATGGATATAAAATCCGCGTTCCTAAACGGAATTTTAAAGGAAAGTCTATGTCGCTCAACCTAAGGGGTTTGAAAACCTGATTTCCCAGATCATGTGCTAAAACTCAAAAAGGATTGTATGGGTTGAAACAAGCACCTAGAGCCTGGTTTGAAAAACTTACCACTTCTCTCATTAGAAAAGGTTTTTCAAGAGGCGGAGCTGATAAAACTTTTTACCAAATGGAGTGGGAAAGATGTGGTCATTGCTCAAATCTATGTAGATGATATCTATGGATCAACTTCTGAAAAATTTGCAAAGGACTTCCAAGTCTCTCTTGCTAAAGAATTTGAAATGAGCAATGTTGGTGAATTAAAATTCTTCTTAGGATTACAAATTCAACAACATAAGGATGGAATTTACTTATCCCAAGAGAAGTATGCTCGAGATCTTGTGACAAGGTTCGGCCTGGATAAGTCTTCTCCAAAATTGACACCTATGCCCACTACTGGTAAACTACATAGAGATGAGAAAGGAGCAAAAGTGGATCAAAAGTTGTATCGATCTATTATTGGTAGCTTTTGTATCTTACAGCTACTAGACCTGATATTTCTTTCAGTGTTGGTTGTTGTGCCAGGTTTCAGGCAAATCCAAAGGAATCTCATCTTGCAGTGCAAAAAGGATCATTCGATATATTAATCACACTGCGGGTATGGTTTATCTTACACTTTTGATACTAACACTGATCTATCTGCTTATTCAGATGCTGATTGGGCAGGATGTGTAGAAGACAGAAAAGTACATCAGGGGGTTTCTACTATGTAGGACTGAATCTTGTAGCTTGGCATAGCAAGAAGAAAATTCTCAATCCCTGTCTACATGTGAGGCAGAATATATTGTTGCTGGATCATGCTGTACTCAACTCCTATGGATGAAACAAATGCTAGCTGATTATGGAGTTGATACTGGAATAATGAAGATCTTTTGTGATAACTCTAGTGCGATTCGAATCACTGAGAATCCCGTTGAGCACTCAAGAACAAAGCACATTGACATAAGGTACCATTTTATTCGTGATCTCTATGAAAATGGTATCATAAGTATGGAATTTGTGCCTTCCGAACAACAATTGGCTGATATTCTTACCAAACCATTAGACACTGCTACGTTTCAACACTTGCGGCAGTCTATTGGTGTTGTTTTGGTTCATTAAAAAGTTTCTATAACTCTTGACCCTATGCTTACCTCTATCTTTTGGGAAATTGAGTTTGAAACTTCAGTAGGTGTCCTCCAGTTCAGTTTCTGTAAAGTTGTTTTTGCCTTGTTAGTGTCATTTTTGTTTCAAAATCCTTCTTTTCTTTTGAAATTAAGGTCGCTCTTGTTATTCTTTCGGGAATGACATCAAATGGGGGAGAGTTCTGTTGAACTTGTGCTTAATGGTCATATCTTAAGGGGTGTGCGGCTGTGGAATGTTAGAGGGGTTATCGTGTATCTTTAAACTCCTTGATGAATGCATTTAGCTTCGGCTTTATGATTGCATCTAAAGTAGTTGGTATGTATTCTTCTTTTAGTCTATGAAACGTCTCTTTCGAAAATTTCATTAGGATCCCGTTCTTGTACCTTTGCCAATTTTATTGACAAAAAGGGGGAGAATTAATATGTAGTTCACACTACAAATACATATAGTTTTCGGATCATTATGTAAGGGGGAGTGGTTTCCATGCGAGATGGAGTATTGACTAAGGAGGAGTGATACATATCACCATAGTATTATTGTTAAAGTTGTGATACAATTGAACTTTGACACTGTGTAATAATACTATGACACTGTATAACAATGATCGAGACCTAGGCTTTCACATTATTATAGCTACGGATCTTTAACAATGGTGATGCTAAACTTACAACCTTTGGGATCATTGGAGTACTTGCAAGTGACGAAGATTTCGAGGAATGTTGAATATTAGACATGTGGAATAGGAGATACTAAAGTTTCTTTATCTTTATCTTTTTTCATATGTATTGATAGTTTTGTTGCTAAAATTGACAAAGGGGGAGATCGTTAAAGCATTGCTCGGTAAACCTCGCATGCGTTGCTATCTCAAGCATGTTTGTCAATGTTAGTGATCAAAACTATAAGTCTTGATTTCTAGTTTATAGCTAAGTCTCAGACTAGGATAGAAAGTGTAGTTGAGCTCAAGGACTTCACGGCGATTCATCATACAAGCAGAAGAACTACTCAAGGAACCGGTGGAACTTCTCGACAAAAAGGTATGTGAAGACTTGAACTTATCTATCACTCAAAAGTCTATCTATTCTATATCCTACTCTTTGAGACAAGAAGTCGTATGTTATATATATAGACTTGGATTATACACATTTGGTATTTCGATCCGAGTATACCTCGCCTATCTATATCTCGAAATATGTGTTGGTAAGATTTTCGCTTCGATCAAGTTTATCTTTACCTAGTGACGAAAGTCATGATATGTTTCAATCACTTTGAAAATTGCTTTGACGAGAAATGGTGTAACAACTATATAACGTCCTCTAAGAATGTTTCAATGATTGAAATGGGAGTTTAGATTACATAACCAATGGTGGACATAAGCATTGTTGTTGAAACACATTTATGTATAAGTCCTATTCCTTGAACCAAAGTTTGCGAACTTTGTTGATCAAGAGAAACCGGAAGAATGGCTTGTTGCCAAGTCCGCGAACTCAGTCATCGAACTGCCGAACTTCTCATAGCGAGAAATTATGCTGGAGTTGACAAACTAGTTGCGCGAGTACCAGTCCGCGAACCCAGTCCTCGATCCGGCGGAGGTCTTTTGCCGTGATTTTCTGCTGGAGTTTGTAAACTCTGCCCGGTTAATTAAGTCCGCGAACCTAGTCTACGAACTTAAGAAGGTTATACATCTGAAGATCATTTCTGAGCTTCAACTTAAAACGACTAAGGAATGCAGTTTGCAAACCGTGGCTATAAAATTTCATGAACCGATTCAAGTGAATCAAATCATCTTTGCTTCAATTGTGTCTTGTGTAGTACATAAGATTTGCTTGCAATTGAACAACTCTCTAACTAGTTCATTTGAAATCATTTGAACTAGTTATGGTGAAGAATCTTGGTTGATATGAGATTCTAATATGGCTAACATTTTGGTTAATTATTATTGAACCAACAAGTACATACGTTTGGGTACGGTTAACAAACCTAGAAGCGTGCATTGTCAAGTATGTGTAACAATCTAAGTTTTCGATCTAACGGTTGGGAAATATTAGCTTGAATCTAAATCAGGTTTTCATCTAACGGTGAATATTGAATGATTTGTTACGAAGCTAACATTGATTACAAACCCTGATTTGAAAGACTATATAAAGGAGACATCTAGTATTGTGAAAAACTAATCCCCACACCTTACGTGTGATACTAGTTTGCATACTAGGGTCGATTCTCCTTTAACCTCTGGTTTTCTTCTTCTAAAACCAGGTTAACGACTTGAAGACTTCATTGGGATTGTGAAGCCAGACCGATACTACTTTTATCGTAGTTGTGTGATCTGATCTTGCATCTTCTATCGTACGAGTACAATCAGATTAATTGGATTGAGATTGATATCTCCGATAGGAAAGATATAAAAAGTAATCACAAACATCTTCGTCTCATCTTTTGTGATTCCGCAACATCTTGTTTCGCTACCATACGATTAAGACTGTTGTGAGGTGATTGATAACTCTAGGTTGTTCTTCGGGAATATAAGACCGGATTATCAATTGGTTTCTGTTCACCTTGATTATTATCAAAAGACGGAAAAAAACCTTTAGGGTTTATCTGTGGGAGACAAATTGATCTTTTGATAGACATGTCTGTGTGAGACAGATTTGTTTATTTTCAAAGCCTTTGATTTTGGATCGTAGCAACTCTTAGTTGTGGGTGAGATCAGCTAAGGGAATCAAGTGCGCAGTATCCTGCTGGGATCAAAGGCGTAGGAGCATAACTGTACCTTGGATCAGTGGGAGATTGATTGGGGTTCAACTACAGTCCAATCCGAAGTTAGCTTGGAATAGGCTAGTGTATGTAGCGGCTTAATACAATGTGTGTTCAATATGTACTAGGTCCCTTGGTTTTTCTGCATTTGCGGTTTCCTCGTTATCAAAATTTCTAGTGTCTGTGTTATTTCAATTTCCGCATTATATTGTTTTATCTTTATAATTGAAATAATGCAAGTTGTGCGTTAGATCATCAATTAGAGTAATCCAACCTCTGGTTGTTGATTGTCATTGATTGATCCTTGGATATTGGTCTTTGGTACCATCCAAGTTATTCCTTGTGTTTGATTAAAGACTCGCTGATTTCTATTAGTTTGAGTAAATCAAAACAAGAGAGAGATATTAACTCCTCGATATACTTTAGTCTAGATTGAGTCTGACTGTCTAGTTGATTCTCTAGAAAAGTATATTGGAGTTAGTCCATATAGATTTCTAAGAGAAATATTAGGTGGTGATGTTAGACCCCCGCTTTTTCAAGTCGTATACGATATAGTCTTTCGTACCACACACATTTGATATTCCGAGATGAGTATAACTCGTTTATCTATTTCTTGAAATACGTGTCGGTAGCTTTCTGTCTTAGCTACATTAATCATTATTCTTGACTTTATGTCAAAACATGATCATGTGGAAATTGCCTTGAAACATCTTACATGATTTGTGTGAGACAGTCATTTGATATCGACTTGGAAAGTTTCGTATTGATCATTCGATCACTTGGAAATTGCTTATTAGCTAATGATGTGTGTGTGAGACATCCATTGTCGTCTTGTAAGAATGTTTCAATGATATAAATGGGATTTAAGAGATAAAACCCATGTCTTGATACATTACGGTTTTTGTACTAAGTGTGCGAACTGTTTTTATATAATTCAGGACCGAAAACTAAGTTTGCATACCCGTTCGCAAACTGTTTCAACTGTTAAGTCAGGGTACTTAAGTTTTCATACCCGTTCGCAAATTGATTTAACTTTTGAAGTCCGGGAACTAAGTTTGCATACCCGTTTGCGAACTTATTCACCTGAGTTTGATCCGTAACTAAAGTTTGCGTACCCGTTTGCAAGTTGTTGGTTCATGACCAATGTCTGGAACTTAAGTTTGCATACCTGTTTGCAAACTTAAGTGGTTCAAGTTCTAAAATAGGCAAAGTATGATTCCATACTCATGAAAAAATACATTTATATAATAAGGAATGCAATCTTTGCAAACCGTGGCTTAAATGTTCATGAATTGATTCTTTCGAATCATTCCGATTTTGCTTCAACTGGATCATATATACTTCTATATGATTGTTAAAAATTGAAGAACTTTATGATGAATACAATTAGATTCTTTGGTTATCATTCATGATTTATTGATTATCATAGTTGATCTACATGTGTTAGATGAATGTGGATTACACAAAAGTGTTCATATGGCTAACTTTGGTTAACTACTATTGAACCAACCTTATGTACACGTTTAGGTACAGTTACCCATATCTAAAGGAAGTATATTTCATTTGTGTGTGAAAGCTAAGTCCATATAATGGTGGAGAGATATTGCGTTGGTTTCAAGCAAAACTTAATTTGCATCTAACAGTGATAATGAATGCTTTGTTTCTAAGATAACTACGTAACCCCTGATTTGAAAGCTATATAAAGGAGAACTCTAGCAACTGGGAAACCTATTCCCCACACCGTTTGTGTGATACTAGTTGTGTAATAGAGTCGGTTCTCCATTAACCTAGGTTTTACCTAAAACCATTTAGGTAAATGACTTAAATACTTCATTGGGATTTTGAAGCCATATCCAATTATTTTCTTTGTAGTTGCGTATTCTGATCTTACTTGTTCTATCGTATTGATTATTATCTTCTCTAAGATTGGCTTGAGATTTATCTCTGATAGGTAAGATTTAAAAAGTAATCACAAATCTCTTTGTCTCATTCTTTCTGATTCCATAATAACTTGTTCTACTACCATATAATTAAGTTATTGTGAGGTGATTGATATTTCTAGGTTGTTCTTCGGTAATATAAGACCGGATTATCAATTGGTTCCTGTGCACCTTGATTTATCATAAGATGGGACAAACCTTCATAGGTATTTCTATGGTAAACAGATTTATCTATCAGAATAGACATTTCTTTGGGTGACAGATTTGTTTATAAGTCTTCGACTTTGGGTCGTAGCAACTCTTAGTTGTGGGTGACATCATCTAAGGGAATCAAGTGCGTAGAGTCCTGCTGTGATTCAGAGGCGTAAGGAACGCAACTGTACCTTGATCAATGTGAGATTGGTTAGGGATCAACTACATTCTAATCCGAAGTTAATCTTGTATTAGGCTAGTGTCTGTAGCGGCTTAATACAGTGTGGTGTTCAATCTGGACTAGGACTCGGGGTTTTTCTGCATTTGTGGTTTCCTCATTAACAATTTTTTTGGTGTATGTGTTATTTCTTTTCCGCATTATATTTGTTTATATAATTAAAATATCACAGGTTGTGCGTAGTTCAATCAATTGGTTAATCCAACCTTTGGTTGTTGATTGAAATTGATTGACACTTGAACATTGGTCTTTAGTACCATTAAAGTTGTTTCTCATAATAATCAGGCTCGTGGATTCTGTCTATTTGATTTGCTGATTACATTGAGAAATTGAGATACAACTCTTGGATAGTTTTCCGTGATTGAGTCTGACTGTCTAGTTGATTATCTTGGAATTGTCCATACATATTGCCGAACGAAATATTGGGTGTGGTTGTTAGACCCCCGCTTTTTCAATTAGTATCATAACGGGAAAACACGCTAAGACCTCATAAGTCTGTGTTTGTAGCAATCTGACTCTATGGACAGAAGTGTTATCTCTTAAACGTACTTCCATTCTTCGATAACTCGAATTGCTTATGGTGGAAAATTGCTATGCGTTCCTTTCTCCAAGCACGTGATTTTCAATCATGGGTTCGTGTAGTTAATGGCTATAATCCTCCGGTTGTTACAAAAGGCGTTGTAATTGTTCCAAAGGATATTGGTGCATATGATCCTGCCGAGATTCTCGCTGCAAATCAAAATTCTGACGGATTAAATGTTATCATCCAAGCCATTACCCCAGATCTTCAGCACCATGTGACTACGCGCACTAAGTCTAAAGATGCTTGGGATATCTTAGAAACTGTATTCGAAGGAAATTCCTCTAATAAAGAAGCGAGGCTTCAAAACCTAAACTCTGATTGGGAAAACCTTCGTATGGCTGATGAAGAATCATTTGATGAGTTTAATTACAAAGTGTCTCATATTGTAAATGCATCTTTTGCATTGAGTAGGACCATTCCTAAAAAGGACATTTTGATGAAAATTCTCAGATCGTTGCCAGCCAAATACGATTCTAATTAGAAACATGCCATCGTTGAAGGTAATAAACTTGATACACTTTTCTGGAATACACTTGTTGGAAATATAAAAATCTTTGATCATGAGCTTACATCTAAAACTGGAAAGGATGTTTCTTTTAAATCACAAAAGAACACCAAATTACTTGATAAAAGTAAAAGTGTTGGTAACTCGGTGGGATCACAGATATCTATCTGTTCGATTGCAGATCATATTGAGAAATTCAGATATAACTCTTGGATATATTTCCTTGATTGAGTATGACTGTCTAGTTGATTCTCTTGGAATTATATTGGAGTTAGCCATACAGATTGTTGAATGAAATATTAGGTGTGGTTGTTAGACCCCCGCTTTTTCAAGAAGATTTATTTATATGAGCTCGTTCTTATATTTTCACCACATACTTCATCTTAAGACCAACTATAATCAGAAAACAAATACCCTCATTTACTTTTAAAACTACTTTTATTGCAAAGTTCTACTTCTCTTAACGAAAATCTATGATACTCGAAACAAGTCCTTCATTGATCACATTACTCAAACAATGCAAGATTATGTTTTTTTTTTTATCTCCTGTAACTAATAATATGTTGATTTCCTTAGAGTTACCGCCATTCTGGTGCAAGATGAAAAATATCCAAGATTGGTTGTGAAACTATTCTATGAAATTAAGAGAAATGATGATCTTAAAGGTCTTAGAGTTGATGAATTAGCTTATGCTCTAAATCTTTGTTGGTCTCCTATGGGTCGTTTAATAATTAAAAAAAAATATGTTCCTCATGTTTTTATCAGGTGGTCTCAAGGATTCGGAAATGAAAGACTGGTTTTTCAAAGTGATAATCAGAATGTCCTAAATAGCATGAAGAAGAACACTTTTGCTGTCAGCTGGAGGTCCAAACCTATTTAGCTTGAAGCTTTAAATTATAACTAGTTTTTTGCTAGCTCTTCCTTTTGCTATATTCAAGGGTTTTGTAATAAATTAGCAGACAAGGTAGCTAAGCATCTAAATAGATTTAGAAGTCTTCATATTGATTCTAGATCTTGGGATGACTTTAGCAAAAATGTATGGTTAAGTGAGCTTTGTAACTCAAACAATTAATGCAATGTCTTTCCCTTAGTTCTATAAAATTTCCTTTCATCAATAAAATAAAATAAAATATAAAGAATATTACGTGTTCATGAAAAAATAAGATATAAAAAAGTTAAATCTTAAAATATCTTAAACAATATCTTTAGCAGTTCTTAGATTTGTTAGCAAAAACCTATCGAGGAAAGCACTAAAAAGTATCTCGATTCTACAATGCTAAGTGTTTGTTAAAGAAAAAAAATAGGATAAAAAAAGGTTAAAACTATGGTTAAAGGATAATATTTGCGTGAAAAATATTGGGAAAATATTTAAAAATTCCTGAATAAATACTTTCTTATAGACATGTCTTTATCTTTTTTACAAATTTCGAAAGTCTAATTTTAGTAGCTTACATATTACAAAACCGACGGTCTTGATTATAGTAAAAATATGTAAACATGACGTAAAAATATAAACAAAATTTCAACCAGTCAGGGTCAAGGGTTTGGTCGACCAACCAACATAAAGTAAAGCGTACGCTATCGTTCAAGATTCTACGTGGAGTAAGAGATTGAATCGATTTGCTTAAAAATTAACGTTCACGAGATGTAAGGGGACAACTTGTTTTTCATTCAATTAGAGCGAGGTTTCATTCACCGCACAATAAGAAAGGAGGTTAGCGCAACTCTTAACTGGAATAAGAGATGAATCAGAGTGTTTTAAACTGTTGATGATGGAGTTTTTTTTGTTTGCTACATGTGTAAACTCTCCTAAATAAAGATCTTAATAAAATAAAATTTCCTATTAGGATTTTTTACATCCGTTGTTGAAGTGTTATTAGGGCAACTCCTATGGGAAAACAATCATCCACATCTTTGTGATGGTCCATATTTTACGGACCAAAAAACGCCGTTCTAGGTGAAATTATCATCGATATATTTGTGAAATCCACATGCTACTCCACAAATTTGTGAAGTCCATATGTTCGTATTTCTTTCTTATCCGGTCACTTAATGACCGGTGTAATAATTTTATTCTGTTGATCCGGACACCAGATGACCGGACATGAGTTTCACTTTCTGAATGATGTAATTATATGCAGTCCTAGGTTATCGCAACGGTTTCTGTTTGAATTGGTGACAGCCATAAGCGTTGCTCATTTCCATTATATGAAATTAAATTGAAATTCGTCTCATCCGGTCATGAAAGAGTGGGATGAATTTTTTGTGATTTATTATTTTTTTATAAATCCGGACAAAATCCTGACTACAAGAAATCAGATGGATTAACCTTTTGGGTCTTTTTTCTCATGGTGAGTTTTGGTTCCATTAATTACTGATGGTCCATATATATGTGGATGCTCTTTAAATTGTGGATGCTTTTACCTACGTACTATTAGGGGTGGGCAAAAAATCCGGAACCGCGGATTTCATCCGCATCCGTCCGTAAAATTGCGGGTGAAACCCAACCCGCAAGATCTATGGAACGAACACGGGTGGCATTATCAAATCCTCACTTTTAACAGTTTGGTTGCGGTTGGACTTTGAAATCGGTGGATCACCCGCACAGTAGGACAGTAAGGAAAATTAATAAAACCATTAAGGATAATATTGGAAGTGCCATTTTTATATATAAACTTCTTATCTTTCTCAAACCTAATTTTTCTCAACTTATTTTCTACGTGTATGTATGAGAATCTGATCTGTGTAAATGGATACTGCTTGAGACACAAGAATAAAGAAGTCATGTTTGACGTTCCTATCACTTAATCACTATACAATCGAATAATCAAATTGCAGAGAGGACTGAACTGTGATGCACAACAACAGGAAGCAAACTCATCTTGAAGATAGGCTTCTGACTCTTGATTTTCCAACTCCCCCATTCTCTCAATGATAGCCTGCACGTTTAAGTAAGATAGCATTTTAGGCATAACTTCTACTCTTTAGATAATGTTCTATCAGGACAGGAAAGATTGTGAGCAACAGACATATGTTGTCCATATAGTATCTATGAGAAGGCCCTAGTAGACAACAATGATTTTAAAATTAGAGTTCGTCATCGGAAAGATATATATTTTTTTTTATCTTTTATTTTTCTTTTTTCCTTCCAACTGAATTCGCGGTTAATCCGCATCCGGCCCGTATCACCCGCTAATCCGCAGATGTCAAATTTACGGGTGATTGGATTGGACACGGTTGGATGTTCCAAATCCGCAACTTTGACGGATTGGACACGGGGACCCCTAATCCTCATCCGTCGGTCCGTTGCTCACTCTTACATACCATCTTTTTTATTTTTATTTTTTATAGAAAAACTTAGGCAAGGCCTGAGAAGCGGGGTACATAGTAATATAAGTGGTGTCATTGACCAGACCAATGTCCGACCCACTGTTAAAATTCTTACAATCAAGAGCAATGCGTAGTGTTTGCAAGTTTTGTAGTCTGTGAATAAGTTTCAGACTCGTTAAGACAAAATTTACAGGCTGAATTTTTAAATAAGTGTCTTCATGCACATGTTGCCTTTCCCTGTAATAGTTGCGGAGGAATCTTTCTTTAGTTGCTTGGATGTAGAGAGTGTGAGACCGTTCTAGAATTTCATTGGACTCGGCTTGTATTTCGATGTTCATGTGCTGCTTTTCCTCAGCCCAGTTGAAAGCTAATTCTGCTCCACCCGTGTCTCCTTCATCTCCCAGTTGACATGAGTATCCTCTGCTATCAAAGTAGTTTCCTGCAAAATCTAAGATAGTTAGTGAGAGAAAAATTGTAGGCTGGCGGGATCCTGTATTGTGCATATTTTGATTATGTAGCCATAATCCTGATTTTGCTAAGGATTCCAAGTTTGGATCCTAGGAGTAGCTCTTTGAATATCCATGTCAGTATCTTTCCCACGAGTGATGTTTAGGGCATGAGAGCTTAAGTTATGAATTCTTTTATAATCACAAAGGTGTTGCTGAATACTAAGAGAGGTTCTCTTAGAGTTGGGTGTTATATTCTGGAAGACTAGATCACATCTAGCCTTCCAAATGAACCAACAAGTAGTTGCATAGATGTTAGTGTTACCAATGTTGTTGGTAGAGTGAAACCAAGTGTTGAACTAGTCCATGAAATTTGTGGTATGGTCAAACAAACCATGGTTTTTTCCAATCATAAGATGCCAAACTTCAGTTGATGCTGGGCAATTGAGAAACATGTGTGTCATAGTTTCCTCCCCACTGTTGCAAATTTTTCATAAAGGATCAATATAGTGGAGTATGCTTGCTGTTTTTGCATTAGTGGGGAGAATTTCATGAGCACATTTACAAATAAATATTTTTATAGCAGGTGATACTTCCAACTTCCATAGAGCTTCCCAATCTCTTGTAGTTGTGTCATTGCTGTATAAATTCTCTATCTTTGCCTTGTACAGGGCTTTGACAGAGAATTTTCCTGTGTTGTTTAGATTCCAGTGTATGTTGTCATCCTCTTCAGAGTATATTTCCAGAGATGAAATAACTTGGGCGATAGATGGACTGAAAATCTGCTAAATGAGCTGAGAGTTTCATTCCCCATTAGCTGTCATAAGATGGGATAGCAACTGAATATCTTGGGGGCTAGTAGCAGGCTTTATGAGTCTGTCAGTTGAGTTTGGGATCCATAAGTCCTCCCAAATTCTGATCTTGTTGCCATTTCCAATTTTCCAAGTGCAATGTTGTTGAATATTTTGAATGCCTTCAAGTACCCCTTTCCATATCCAAGAGTCACCATCCTTAGCTTTGGTGTTCATATTTAGAATATTTCTTCCTAATAAGTACTTTGCATCCATCAATTGAAACCATAAAGAATCCTTATCCTGCTCCAATCTCCATCCTATTTTTGTTATCATTGAGCTGTTGAAGAGTTCCATATTTATAAATCCTATCCCTCCTAGCTCCTTTGGTTTGCAAATAGCTGTCCAAGCCTTAGGATAATATCCTGTGGGATTTTATAGATTTTTCCCCCAGAAGAAGTCCCTTTGTAGTTTGTTCATATCTTGGCAAGTTTGCTTAGGTATCCTGAAGCAGTTAATTTGGTAGTTGCTGGCTGTGGAGGTGACAGATTTGATTAGGACTTCTCTTCCAGCAGGATTGAGAGGAGCATTTTTCCAGCTTGATATCCTGACTTTCATCTTGTCTACTCCTGGTATGAAGGATTGAATCTTGCTTCTATGGGTAAAGAGAGGAGATCCCACGTACTTGTCATCCAGAGTAAGAGCTTGAACTCCCATTATACTTCAAATGGTAGGTATTAGAGCTGGATCAGTATTCTTGCTGAAGAAAGCTCCGGATTTGTTGAAATTGATGAGTTGACCAGAAGTATCACCAAAGATATTGAGAATATCCTTGAGATTCTGAGCTTCAACTTTATTGGCTTTGCAGAAGACCATGCAATCATCAACAAAGAGGATATGGTTGATTGATGGAGCATCTTTGCATATTTTAATTCCAGAGATGATACCCAGTTCTTCAGCATGAATGAGGGTTCTAGAGAGAGCTTCCATACATAATAAAAATAAGTAAGGGGAGAGAGGATCTCCTTGCCTAAGCCCTCTAGAAGGGTTTAATAAAGTATCAGGAGATCCATTGATTAGAACAGCTGCAGAGGTGGTGGATATGCATTGCATGATTTTCTTACACCAGTCATTGTTGAAACCAATCTTTGTAAGAATGGTGTGTATAAAATTCCAGTCAACTCTATCAAAGGCTTTGGCCATATCAATCTTGATTCCCATGCTTCCTCTATCACCTTTGATACCTCTTTTAGATCTCATAGAGTGAATAAGTTCATGAGCAATGTCTATATTGTCAGAAATTTGTCTTACAGGTATGAATGCAGATTGATAAGGATAAATGATCTTGTTTAGGTAAGGTTTCATTCTTTGAGCTAGGAGTTTGGATATGATTTTGTAGGTGGTATTGCATAGGCTTATAGGTCTGAAATAGCTTGGGAAGGTTGGGTTTTCAATCTTAGTGATCAGGGATATGAAAGTAGAATTCATTTCTTTGAGGAGATGTCCAGATAAGAAGAAATGATGAACCATTTTGACTATGTCTTCTCCAACAATGTCCCAATTGGCTTGGAAGAAATTAAGTGGAAAGCCATCTGGACCTGGAGATTCATCTTTAGCCATGCTGAAGAAATTGCATTGACTTCATTGGGATCAGGGATTCTGTTTAGGGTGTCATTATCTGAGCTGGTTATGGTATTGGGTATAAGATTGATAATTTCAGGGTTTATTACAGGTGTTTCAGCAGTGGCCATCATGGTGAAGTGGTCGGTGAAACATTGCTTCAGCTCTTGATAATCCTCAATCCAATTTCCTTTGTTGTCCTGAATTGTGTCTATTCTATTTCTTCTAGCTCTGCACTTGGTGGCTCTATGAAAGTAACTTGTGTTCTTGTCTCCCAACTTGATGAACCGGTCCCTACTTTTTGTCTTCCAAAAGTGTTCTTCAATGTCTCTCCAATATCTGAGGAGTTACATTGCAGTCTTGAGGGCAGTACTTTTATCAGCTCTGAAGTAGTTTTCTTGTAACTAGAGAAGATGTTGCTTACTTTCCTCTATGTTGGTTTTGATGTTTCCATAGACTTCTTTGTTCCAGACTGTGAGCTTCATCTTAATGTCTTTGAGCTTTCTAGCAATGAGAAAGGCACTAGAGCCAGATAGGTTTCTTTGCCAAAATTCAGCAATGATATCCTTACAATCCTTAAGATCCAGCCAAGGACCAAAGAATTTTAAAGGTATTTTACCAGTATGCCAAGAAGGATTAGAATTAAGAAAGATTGGGTGATGGTCAGACCCAATAGCTAAAAGGTTAGAGATAGTGGAGTTTGGATATAAGAGTAGACAAGATTCAGTGACTAATCCTCTATCCAATCTTTGTTCAGTGAGTGTTAGGCCACTCCTCTTATTAGACCAAGTGAAGGGGCATCCCACAGTGCCCAAGTCATTCAGATCAAGATCAAGAATTTTGTTACTAAATTTGTTAGCCTCGACACTATCTAGTGGTTGAGTACTGTATTTTTCATTATCACGTAGAATGAAATTGAAATCGCCAATAACCAACCAAGGAAGAGATTTTTCAGTGGCAGAACTCTCCAACTTATTCCAAGACTCAATCTTATTCTTTTTTTCATAAGGACTGGCATAATATCCTGTAAAAATCCAAGAAGGTCCACTGGTAGGCTTGATTATGGCATTGATATGGTTTAAAGAATAATCTAGAATTTCAACATCCAGATTATTTTTCCATATCAAAGCTAGGCCTCCAACAGTACCACTAGACCCTCCAGGATTGACATGCCAGTAGTTCTGAACATTTAACTGAAGCATAGTATTTTTGAGTTTTTGTTGCTTCAGTTTTTTTTTCAGAAATGAGGCATAAATCAGGGTTAAACTTAGTCAGCATGTCACTAAGGTACTTTTTAGCATGTTTTTTTCCTAGACCTTGGCAATTCCAAGCCAGAGAGGAGAAGAACTGCCAGAAATATAAAACAAAAGGGTATTTTATAGCAGGCCTTCTAGCTAAGGGATCATAATAAGGCAAACTGTTAACATAGAACATGTTATAATCATGGAAGTGGTAATTACAACTTAGATTAAGGGCAGAGCAGATAGTAGCATATACCTCAGCGTTTGATGAAGAATTGCCAGATTCACCATTAGCCAATTGGGGGATGCTTGAGTCCAGGGGTTCTGCATAATAATCATCATGGTCCTTGAATCTTTTGATGTTGTTTGTTGTGTTTGTGTCCATGGGTTCCTCTGCAGTGGATGTCTGTTTTCTCTTTGGATCATTTTTGTTTGTGACAGGGTCAGTAGGGGTATTGGTTTCAACAAAAACGTGACTTTTCTTTTTAGCATACCAAGCTTTCTTTTTGTTAATGGCTGAAACATCTTCCATCCTTTCCTTAATTTGTGCAAGGGTTGGTAAAGAGTTGAATTGAAATGGCTTAGGTGGGGGTAGAGGTGGGAATATACCAGTTGGATCAAAGGCCTGGGGGGAGGGGGTGTGGTATTTCCATATGGGGAGTGTTTGGCTCTAGCTGCAGTTTTCAATTTTGGTTGATTCTTTTGTAGCTATTTGTGATTTTCTTAGATAACTCAAGTTTCCTGTTCCTTATTTGGCAGGCTAAAACATCTGGGTGAGGTGAATCTGGTTCAGCCATATTAGAAGCTCCAAATACTACATGCTTGGAAGATGTAGAAGTCATATTAGTAATAGCCTTTTCTAGTTCCTGCTGCTTAGCATTTCTCATTTTGATTTCAAAATCCGCTGCAGCATCAGAGTAAGTCATATAGATAACTTTTTTTCCATCCTGAACAGCTTTTTGGTGGGCAGTTTTAGGTGGAGGTAAGGGTTGGGTTGTTGGAGGGTTATTGTAGTGAGATTGAGATGGAGTAGGAGGTATAGGGAAGGGGGGGGGGATGGGTGATCCAAAACTCTACAGACCTTGCAGAACTTTATGCCATTAAGGGCAAAAGAAAACTCCAACCAGTGGGAGATAGTTGGTGTTTCATAAGCTTCGATTCCAAACTTTAGTGGTCTGGTAACATCAATAGTGAGCTTAACTTCAAGATTTTTTTTCAAATCTATCTCTCCCATATGATTTTTTAGCAGTTTGGTAGACTCCAACAGGTTTGAGAATGTTCTGAATATCAGGTGTGATGTGAGTTGGGATTCTTTTGATAAGAATCCAAAGCATAACTTGGGAGAACTTCTCTTCGTGGATTAAATCAGGACCCCTACTGGGAATTCAACCAAAACCATTAACTTATCAAAGACTCCTCTTGTTCCTCCATTTCTAAGAGTTGAGTAGTCATCTTTATGAGTGAGTCTAAGAACATAGTAATTTCTTCTTCTATTCCATATATCCAGTTCAACTCTGTTGTTAAATTCCCAGTAGTTGTTGATGAAGTTACTTACTCTGGATGTTTGGAAGAAGATATTGCTGCAGAGTTTACCAATGAAACACCATTTCCAATCTAAAAGTTATTTGGTTCTGGCCTTTCCAGGGTTTATGAAGACTTTAGGAAAGAGATCCTCAGGCATTGTGAGAGCTTTGTTCATCTTGGTGACAAGATTCTCAATGGATGGGGTGGAAGAGTTTGAAGAAGAAGCCATTAAAGAAAAATTTATGTAGAGGTAAAATTGAGTACTTAAGTAAAATTGAATATTCAAGTAGTGGTATTGACCAAAGTGTTTATTGGTGAGATGGTACCAGTATTGAGGAGAGAGGGAGGCAATACAGGCTTTAATTTGAAAATGTTTCACAGGTTGGTAGCGTAATGAGCAGTTTCTTTTCCATTTTTGGCTCTTTCTGGATATTTTGGAAGTGTGCAGATAGGTAGGATCTGAAGGTTGTTGAAAATTTTGGTCAAGGGTTTGGAATGGGGGATAGCCAGTGTGTATGTCAGGTGCCCTTTGCAGGTTTTGTTGTTTCTGGTGTATGCGCAAGTGCCAACAGTTGATGGTGATGGCTAATGGGATCTGACAAGTATTCCTGCACATAGAGAAATAGATATTGCTGGATAAGCAGTTAGCATATTTACCTTGGTTCAGCCGTGGGATTTTGTGGTAAGTATTTATTGCTGCAGTAAAACAATAGAGAGCAGTGCTTGATGTGGTAGACGAAGTCTGTCTGTTTATACTGAGCTTGAGTCTTTCGGAAACAACAGCTCTCTGTAATCCCATTGTGGATTGGGCTGCACTTTTTCGGGCTAGGTAACTATATTGGCATGGTTCACCCAATGGGTCAAACCAGATTATCAGAAACCCGTGAGATGTACCCAAAGACCGTTTGTGTGGAGGATTTGTAACTACCAAATGTAAGTTTCTGCTTCGCATGAGCCAATGAGATATAGTTACTTTTTCTAGGCCACTACATGGGATATGTAGTCATGTCTCTCCATAGAATCCAGTAGTACTCATCTCTATGTTGAGTAATCTGACGGCTACTGATTTCTTTGACGGTTGAGATGAGATAACTGTTGGTCTTCCAAACCAAGTTAAAAACTGAAGTAGGAGAATGTTTTCTATATTCTCATTCTGAGTTTTCCAATCAGTAATAAGAAAGAGTCCAATTAAGAGATGTCGAAGAGAATGCAAGCAAAGTATCAGTACCAAGGTTCTAGTGAAGAATGCGGCAGGAAGGTGGTTTCTGATCATTCTCATGGTGGGAAGAAGCAGAAACTTGATGCGAACATATCCAGGTAATGATCCTTAACATTCATATGCATAGTAAAGGTGGATTTTTTCATGTGAATGAGATTTGAACTGTAATTTGAATTGTAAGTTTCGTATTTCACTGTTGATAGAGTAAATTTGATTAGTAATTTTATGTTCCACCATTCGGCTAGGGTGATGCTGTCAGTGGAAGTGATGTTGGAGAAAATGAGTTTTAATTAAAAAGATTTTATGGTCTTGGTATGGTTTGATCTAATGACCTAAGGATCTAAGGATACTCACTCATTTTTGGGTGAATGAAGTGGAACCTTTAGTCCCACATTGTGGAAAACTCAAGAGGAGCTCCACTATATAATCATACACTTATGTATGAATTGTAAAACGTGGGTGGAGCGGGTGGGCAAAAATACATATTTTGACCCATGCGATATACGCGTATACCATGCACCAAGTCCCTTTCCTACACGGATTTATTTTTGGGAGAATTTTTTCTTTAGGAATTTAATTCCAAAATTATTTTTTAAGAGTTTTATTTGTGGGAAATTCCTTTTACGAGTTTTACTTGTTTTTGAAGAAAACAAAAAACCTAACTTGATTTGCAAGTATCTCATCCTATAAATATGACTCGAAATTCTGTTTTAAAAACACACAAGCAGCGACTATCTCTAGGTCTACTTTTCTTCTTCTTCTTATATTTTGTGCGGCGTTTTGCTTCCATCCCTGTTGCTGAGTTCAAGAGTGGGTAACTTGCGTTGTGCTAACTCAAGTTATATCGGGCAGTCTTATCCTGGACACATCTTCGCACGTTGGGGTTTAGCATTACTTCAGAGTATACCCGCGAACTAATGTGTTAAGGACAGCTTGTTGAACCTGTGATTCTGCCCTCATCAATTTGTTCGTGGTAGAGTTGTTTGATACTGTTCTTTATATTATTGTTTGATACATCTGACGTTTCTTCAATTGTTGCAAGATTCCAACAATCTTAACACATTATTCCTTGTAACAATGGGAAAGAACGATGTTGAAAGACCACAGAAGTTTAACGGAAAGGATTTCAAGAGATGGCAATCCAAGATGCTATTTTATCTAAGCCATCATGAACTGGATTATGTACTTGTTCCACATGCTGAATTGATGAATGCTGAAGGTTTAACTGAGGAGGCGATCGAGTATAACAAGAGGTGTAATTTTCTGGCGAAAAATCATATCATGAATGGTTTGGAAGATGCGATGTATGATTTTTACAATGCTAAAGAAAATTTCAGTGCTTATGATTTGTGGACTGCGTTAGAAGCAAAGTATCAAGCGGAGACTGCAGGGAGCAAGAAATTTCTGGTGGCGAAGTTTATGGACTTCAAGATGACGAATGATAAACCTGTTGTTGATCAATTTCTCGAATTTCAACAGATCATTAATGAGATTCTTGCTGAAGGTATGGTCATTGATGAGACGTTTCAAGTATCTGCGGTAATTGAGAAGTTACCATCTTCTTGGTCTGAATACAAGAAAAAGCTAAGACATGAAACTGGCGAGATCAACATGGTTGAATTAGGAAAGAAAATTCAAGTGGAAGAGATGCTGTGCACCAAGGATAAGAACGTGTCTTCTGCAAGGGACATGAGTAACAAAGCTCATATGACTGAACACAGATCTTCCAAAGCTGGAAAAGGTGAGAGTAACAATCGTAACTCTAAGCGTGGTCCTCCCAAGAAAGGTATGTTTCGAAAACCAGAGTCTAGCATTACTAAAATTAAGGGTGCTTGTTATGCGTGTGGAGTTACTGGACATATGGCAGTTCACTGTAGACATCGTAAGGACAAAAAGGATAGTGCTAACTTGGTTGAAAAGAACAAGGACGAGTTTTCTGCAGTAGTGTCTGAAGTTAATTTGGTGACCAATGTGATGGACTGGTGGGTAGACTCTGGAGCTACCAAGCATGTTTGTGGGAACAGAGACCTGTTCACCTCCTACCAGAGGGTAGGGGAAGGCGAGAAACTCTATATGGGTAACTCATCTGCATCAGAGGTTGCAGGAAAAGGAAAGGTCGGTCTGAAGCTCACATCTGGCAAGACTCTCACATTGAATGAAGTTCTTCATGTTCCAGACATCTGCAAAAATCTTGTTTCTTGTTCTGTTTTAGATGATAAGGGTTTTAAAGTTTCAATTGAGTCTGGAAAACTTATAGTAACTAAGGGCAATGATGTGGGTAAGGGTTATAAGACTGGAGGTCTTTACAAACTTAATGTAACCTGTCCTGAAGTGAAATTGAATGATTCTTCTGCTTACATGTGTGTGTCATCGAATGTTTGGCATGGTAGACTTGGTCATGTAAATTACAAATCAATGCATAAACTGGCTAGCGTAGGCTGCATACCCAAATTCACTTTGGATAAAAGTTATAAGTGTGAGATTTGCGTAGAATCTAAGCATGCTAAGAAATCATTCAGGAAGAATGTCCAGAGAAACACTAAACCCTTAGAATTGATTCATTCAGACGTAGTTGACATGAAGTCAGTTCAAACTAGAGGTGGTAAGAAATGGTTTGTCACTTTTATAGATGATTGTACGAGGTACTGTCAGGTTTATTTGCTTAGAGGGAAGGACAATGCCTTAGAAGCCTTTAAGATATATAAACGTGAAGTTGAAAACCAATTGAATGCTACCATTAAAACTTTTAGGTCTGACCGTGGTGGTGAGTATCTAATTCCTATTGGAGATTTCTGTGAAGAACATGGGATAATACATGAAACTACAGCCCCTTATTCACCTCAATCCAATGGTGTAGCTGAACGAAAGAACCGTACCCTTAAGGATATGATGAATGCCATGTTGATTAGTTCAGGATTACCTTCGAATTTGTGGGGGGAGGCTATCCTCTCAGCCAATTACATCCTGAACAGAGTACCCTTTAAAGGATCAGATAAAAGTCCATATGAGTTATGGAAAAGTAAACAACCATCTTATGATTACTTCAAAGTGTGGGGGTGCTTGGCAAAGGTGGCCATCCCTCCTCCTAAGACAAATAAGATAGGACCCAAAACCGTTGATTGTGTTTTTATAGGGTATCCTGAGCATTCTAGTGCTCATAGGTTTATGGTTGTGAGTTCTGAAATTTCTGACATAGGGTTGAATACTATCATGGAGTCTAGGGATGCTGAGTTCTTTGAGAATGTTTTTCCTATGAAACGTGATTCTCGAAAGAGATGTTTAGATGATCCCCTAGAATTTACATCATCCAGTCAGTCATTACCTTTAGAGGAAGATGAACCAGAAATAGAACCTAGAAGAGGTAAAAGGGTTAAAACTATGAAAACCTATCCTGGTTGCATTACATACCTAGCCGAGTCTGATCCTCAGACTTACAAAGAAGCCATGACTTGTCCTGAAGCTCCGTGGTGGAAAGAAGCTTCAATTAGTGAAATGGATTCCATTCGAGAAAACGGTACTTTTGAACTTGTAGATTTACCTCCAGGGTCTAAGGCCATAGGTTGTAAATGGATTTTCAAGAGAAAACGTAATATAAATGGAACTATTGAAAAATACAAGGCTAGGTTGGTAGCGAAAGGCTATAAACAGATAGAAGGTATAGACTTCTTTGATACATATTCACCAGTAAGTAGAATTAGCTCCATTAGGATGTTAATTGCTATAGCTTCTGTCCATAACCTACAGATACATCAAATGGATGTAAAGACAGCGTTTTTGAATGGTGAATTAGATGAAGAAATTTATATGGAACAACCCGAAGGATTTGTAGTTAAAGGTTGTGAGAAGAAGGTTTGTAAACTGAAGAAATCTTTGTATGGATTGAAACAAGCACCTAAACAGTGGCATGAGAAATTTGATCATGTGATGATTTCTAGTGGTTTTAGAATTAATGAATCTGATAAGTGTGTTTATACTAAACTTGTCAAGGATGCCTGTGTGATTGTATGCTTGTATGTTGATGATATGCTTATACTAGGTACAAACATGGATGTTATTAATACCACTAAGAAAATGTTGAATGAGAACTTTGACATGAAAGACTTAGGCCCCGCTGATGTCATATTAGGGATGAAGATTAGAAAAACTTCTAATGGCTATAGTCTGAGTCAGTCTCATTATGTTGAATCCATACTTAAGAAATATAATCAGTTTGACTGTAAACCTGTTTGCACTCCATATGATTCTTCTTGCAAACTCATGAAGAATAAGGGTGTAGGTGTTAACCAACTTGAATACTCAAGAGTCATAGGAAGTCTGATGTATTTGATGAATTGTACGAGACCAGACATTGCTTATGCTGTGAGTAGGTTAAGCAGGTATACTTGTAATCCAGGGCAGAAACATTGGGATGCACTTAATAGAGTGCTAAAGTACTTGAAGTACACAATGACCTTTTGTTTGAATTACGAAGGGTATCCGGCCGTCCTTGAGGGATTTTGCGATGCGAACTGGATAGCAGACTCAGAGGAGTCTAAGTCTACGAGTGGATATGTATTCACTCTAGCAGGTGCGTCTGTATCTTGGAAGAGTTCCAAACAGACATGTATAGCTCGCTCAACTATGGAGTCGGAGTTTATTGCGTTAGATAAAGCAGGAGAGGAGGCCGAATGGCTAAGAAACTTTTTAGAAGATATTCCTCTCTGGCATAGGCCTGTGCCAGCTATATCTATACATTGTGACAGCAAATCTGCAATAGGTAGAGCTAAAAATAGCTTCTACAATGGAAAGTCTATACATATGCGTAGAAGACATGATTCTTTGAAATTACTAATCTCAACAGGCGTTATTTCCATAGATTGGACAAGGTCCAAGGAGAATATCGCGGACCCTTTGACGAAAGGCTTGTCCAAGGAGATAGTTAGTAAAGCATCGAAGGGGATGGGGCTTAGGCTCAAATAATTAAACTTGCCATGAAGGATACTCAACCTTGCTGACTGGAGATTCCAAGATCAAGGTTTCGAATGAGACAACTAATTTGTGGTAGTTAAAGGTAAACACTATCAGATAATTTTATTATCTGTCCCTTCCCTATGGTGTTGATGTGATAGTGTGACTGCATGTGGAGGATGACTTTTAATTAAGTCTTAATGAGTTCTATAGTTTCAATTTAAGATTGAAGTGGGGTGTAGCAGTAAGCACTCTTGATGGAACTCACCTATCTGAATGAGGAAGTGGGTCGCTTCCTATGAGAATGGAGCCAATTCTTTAGAGCATTCTGAGAAACAGGATATGTCCAGGGCCAAAATGGACAAAACGGCACGAACTTAGCAACACTTGGAGGATATCATGCGTGGATATTATTTGAACTACACCAAACGCTAGCAGTTCAAGACATCGCGTTCACTGTTTAGCTAGTAGTTCCGGTAACTTCTCACTAAGCAAGGTTCAAGACCTCATGGACACCTTTGCCTAAATGGTATTTTCCTTACTCTGATTTTTTCGTTTTCCGATATTTCATTCATGTGGGGGATTGTTGGAGAAAATGAGTTTTAATTAAAAAGATTTTGGTCTTGGTATGGTTTGATCTAATGACCTAAGGGTCTAAGGATACTCACTCATTTTTGGGTGAATGAAGTGGAACCTTTAGTCCCACATTGTGGAAAACTAAAGAGGAGCTCCACTATATAATCATACACTTATGTATGAATTGTAAAACGTGGGTGGAGCGGGTGGGCAAAAATACATATTTTGACCCATGCGATATACGCGTATACCATGCACCAAGTCCCTTTCCTATTCGGATTTACTTTTTGGAGAATTTTTTCTTTAGGAATTTAATTCCAAAATTATTTTTTAAGAGTTTTATTTGTGGGAAATTCCTTTTACGAGTTTTACTTGTTTTTGAAGAAAACAAAAAAACCTAACTTGATTTGCAAGTATCTCATCCTATAAATATGACTCGAAATTCTGTTTTTAAAAAACACACAAGCAGCGACTATCTCTAGGTCTACTTTTCTTCTTCTTCTTATATTTTGTGCGGCGTTTTGCTTCCATCCCTGTTGCTGAGTTCAAGAGTGGGTAACTTGCGTTGTGCTAACTCAAGTTATATCGGGCAGTCTTATCCTGGACACATCTTCGCACGTTGGGGTTTAGCATTACTTCAGAGTATACCCGCGAACTAATGTGTTAAGGACAGCTTGTTGAACCTGTGATTCTGCCCTCATCAATTTGTTCGTGGTAGAGTTGTTTGATACTGTTCTTTATATTATTGTTTGATACATCTGACGTTTCTTCAATTGTTGCAAGATTCCAACAATCTTAACACATTATATTCCTTGTAACAATGGGAAAGAACGATGTTGAAAGACCACAGAAGTTTAACGGAAAGGATTTCAAGAGATGGCAATCCAAGATGCTATTTTATCTAAGCCATCATGAACTGGATTATGTACTTGTTCCACATGCTGAATTGATGAATGCTGAAGGTTTAACTGAGGAGGCGATCGAGTATAACAAGAGGTGTAATTTTCTGGCGAAAAATCATATCATGAATGGTTTGGAAGATGCGATGTATGATTTTTACAATGCTAAAGAAAATTTCAGTGCTTATGATTTGTGGACTGCGTTAGAAGCAAAGTATCAAGCGGAGACTGCAGGGAGCAAGAAATTTCTGGTGGCGAAGTTTATGGACTTCAAGATGACGAATGATAAACCTGTTGTTGATCAATTTCTCGAATTTCAACAGATCATTAATGAGATTCTTGCTGAAGGTATGGTCATTGATGAGACGTTTCAAGTATCTGCGGTAATTGAGAAGTTACCATCTTCTTGGTCTGAATACAAGAAAAAGCTAAGACATGAAACTGGCGAGATCAACATGGTTGAATTAGGAAAGAAAATTCAAGTGGAAGAGATGCTGTGCACCAAGGATAAGAACGTGTCTTCTGCAAGGGACATGAGTAACAAAGCTCATATGACTGAACACAGATCTTCCAAAGCTGGAAAAGGTGAGAGTAACAATCGTAACTCTAAGCGTGGTCCTCCCAAGAAAGGTATGTTTCGAAAACCAGAGTCTAGCATTACTAAAATTAAGGGTGCTTGTTATGCGTGTGGAGTTACTGGACATATGGCAGTTCACTGTAGACATCGTAAGGACAAAAAGGATAGTGCTAACTTGGTTGAAAAGAACAAGGACGAGTTTTCTGCAGTAGTGTCTGAAGTTAATTTGGTGACCAATGTGATGGACTGGTGGGTAGACTCTGGAGCTACCAAGCATGTTTGTGGGAACAGAGACCTGTTCACCTCCTACCAGAGGGTAGGGGAAGGCGAGAAACTCTATATGGGTAACTCATCTGCATCAGAGGTTGCAGGAAAAGGAAAGGTCGGTCTGAAGCTCACATCTGGCAAGACTCTCACATTGAATGAAGTTCTTCATGTTCCAGACATCTGCAAAAATCTTGTTTCTTGTTCTGTTTTAGATGATAAGGGTTTTAAAGTTTCAATTGAGTCTGGAAAACTTATAGTAACTAAGGGCAATGATTATGTGGGTAAGGGTTATAAGACTGGAGGTCTTTACAAACTTAATGTAACCTGTCCTGAAGTGAAATTGAATGATTCTTCTGCTTACATGTGTGTGTCATCGAATGTTTGGCATGGTAGACTTGGTCATGTAAATTACAAATCAATGCATAAACTGGCTAGCGTAGGCTGCATACCCAAATTCACTTTGGATAAAAGTTATAAGTGTGAGATTTGCGTAGAATCTAAGCATGCTAAGAAATCATTCAGGAAGAATGTCCAGAGAAACACTAAACCCTTAGAATTGATTCATTCAGACGTAGTTGACATGAAGTCAGTTCAAACTAGAGGTGGTAAGAAATGGTTTGTCACTTTTATAGATGATTGTACGAGGTACTGTCAGGTTTATTTGCTTAGAGGGAAGGACAATGCCTTAGAAGCCTTTAAGATATATAAACGTGAAGTTGAAAACCAATTGAATGCTACCATTAAAACTTTTAGGTCTGACCGTGGTGGTGAGTATCTAATTCCTATTGGAGATTTCTGTGAAGAACATGGGATAATACATGAAACTACAGCCCCTTATTCACCTCAATCCAATGGTGTAGCTGAACGAAAGAACCGTACCCTTAAGGATATGATGAATGCCATGTTGATTAGTTCAGGATTACCTTCGAATTTGTGGGGGGAGGCTATCCTCTCAGCCAATTACATCCTGAACAGAGTACCCTTTAAAGGATCAGATAAAAGTCCATATGAGTTATGGAAAAGTAAACAACCATCTTATGATTACTTCAAAGTGTGGGGGTGCTTGGCAAAGGTGGCCATCCCTCCTCCTAAGACAAATAAGATAGGACCCAAAACCGTTGATTGTGTTTTTATAGGGTATCCTGAGCATTCTAGTGCTCATAGGTTTATGGTTGTGAGTTCTGAAATTTCTGACATAGGGTTGAATACTATCATGGAGTCTAGGGATGCTGAGTTCTTTGAGAATGTTTTTCCTATGAAACGTGATTCTCGAAAGAGATGTTTAGATGATCCCCTAGAATTTACATCATCCAGTCAGTCATTACCTTTAGAGGAAGATGAACCAGAAATAGAACCTAGAAGAGGTAAAAGGGTTAAAACTATGAAAACCTATCCTGGTTGCATTACATACCTAGCCGAGTCTGATCCTCAGACTTATAAAGAAGCCATGACTTGTCCTGAAGCTCCGTGGTGGAAAGAAGCTTCAATTAGTGAAATGGATTCCATTCGAGAAAACGGTACTTTTGAACTTGTAGATTTACCTCCAGGGTCTAAGGCCATAGGTTGTAAATGGATTTTCAAGAGAAAACGTAATATAAATGGAACTATTGAAAAATACAAGGCTAGGTTGGTAGCGAAAGGCTATAAACAGATAGAAGGTATAGACTTCTTTGATACATATTCACCAGTAAGTAGAATTAGCTCCATTAGGATGTTAATTGCTATAGCTTCTGTCCATAACCTACAGATACATCAAATGGATGTAAAGACAGCGTTTTTGAATGGTGAATTAGATGAAGAAATTTATATGGAACAACCCGAAGGATTTGTAGTTAAAGGTTGTGAGAAGAAGGTTTGTAAACTGAAGAAATCTTTGTATGGATTGAAACAAGCACCTAAACAGTGGCATGAGAAATTTGATCATGTGATGATTTCTAGTGGTTTTAGAATTAATGAATCTGATAAGTGTGTTTATACTAAACTTGTCAAGGATGCCTGTGTGATTGTATGCTTGTATGTTGATGATATGCTTATACTAGGTACAAACATGGATGTTATTAATACCACTAAGAAAATGTTGAATGAGAACTTTGACATGAAAGACTTAGGCCCCGCTGATGTCATATTAGGGATGAAGATTAGAAAAACTTCTAATGGCTATAGTCTGAGTCAGTCTCATTATGTTGAATCCATACTTAAGAAATATAATCAGTTTGACTGTAAACCTGTTTGCACTCCATATGATTCTTCTTGCAAACTCATGAAGAATAAGGGTGTAGGTGTTAACCAACTTGAATACTCAAGAGTCATAGGAAGTCTGATGTATTTGATGAATTGTACGAGACCAGACATTGCTTATGCTGTGAGTAGGTTAAGCAGGTATACTTGTAATCCAGGGCAGAAACATTGGGATGCACTTAATAGAGTGCTAAAGTACTTGAAGTACACAATGACCTTTTGTTTGAATTACGAAGGGTATCCGGCCGTCCTTGAGGGATTTTGCGATGCGAACTGGATAGCAGACTCAGAGGAGTCTAAGTCTACGAGTGGATATGTATTCACTCTAGCAGGTGCGTCTGTATCTTGGAAGAGTTCCAAACAGACATGTATAGCTCGCTCAACTATGGAGTCGGAGTTTATTGCGTTAGATAAAGCAGGAGAGGAGGCCGAATGGCTAAGAAACTTTTTAGAAGATATTCCTCTCTGGCATAGGCCTGTGCCAGCTATATCTATACATTGTGACAGCAAATCTGCAATAGGTAGAGCTAAAAATAGCTTCTACAATGGAAAGTCTATACATATGCGTAGAAGACATGATTCTTTGAAATTACTAATCTCAACAGGCGTTATTTCCATAGATTGGACAAGGTCCAAGGAGAATATCGCGGACCCTTTGACGAAAGGCTTGTCCAAGGAGATAGTTAGTAAAGCATCGAAGGGGATGGGGCTTAGGCTCAAATAATTAAACTTGCCATGAAGGATACTCAACCTTGCTGACTGGAGATTCCAAGATCAAGGTTTCGAATGAGACAACTAATTTGGGTAGTTAAAGGTAAACACTATCAGATAATTTTATTATCTGTCCCTTCCCTATGGTGTTGATGTGATAGTGTGACTGCATGTGGAGGATGACTTTTAATTAAGTCTTAATGAGTTCTATAGTTTCAATTTAAGATTGAAGTGGGGTAGCAGTAACACTCTTGATGGAACTCACCTATCTGAATGAGGAAGTGGGTCGCTTCCTATGAGAATGGAGCCAATTCTTTAGAGCATTCTGAGAAACAGGATATGTCCAGGGCCAAAATGGACAAAACGGCACGAACTTAGCAACACTTGGAGGATATCATGCGTGGATATTATTTGAACTACACCAAACGCTAGCAGTTCAAGACATCGCGTTCACTGTTTAGCTAGTAGTTCCGGTAACTTCTCACTAAGCAAGGTTCAAGACCTCATGGACACCTTTGCCTAAATGGTATTTTCCTTACTCTGATTTTTTCGTTTTCCGATATTTCATTCATGTGGGGGATTGTTGGAGAAAATGAGTTTTAATTAAAAATATTTTATGGTCTTGGTATGGTTTGATCTAATGACCTAAGGGTCTAAGGATACTCACTCATTTTTGGGTGAATGAAGTGGAACCTTTAGTCCCACATTGTGGAAAACTAAAGAGGAGCTCCACTATATAATCATACACTTATGTATGAATTGTAAAACGTGGGTGGAGCGTGTGGGCAAAAATACATATTTTGACCCATGTGATATACGCGTATACCATGCACCAAGTCCCTTTCCTACAAGGATTTATTTTGGGAGAATTTTTTCTTTAGGAATTTAATTCCAAAATTATTTTTTAAGAGTTTTATTTGTGGGAAATTCCTTTTACGAGTTTTACTTGTTTTTGAAGAAAACAAAAAACCTAACTTGATTTGCAAGTATCTCATCCTATAAATATGACTCGAAATTCTGTTTTAAAAACACACAAGCAGCGACTATCTCTAGGTCTACTTTTCTTCTTCTTCTTATATTTTGTGCGGCATTTTGCTTCCACCCCTGTTGCTGAGTTCAAGAGTGGGTAACTTGCGTTGTGCTAACTCAAGTTATATCGGGCAGTCTTATCCTGGACACATCTTCGCACGTTGGGGTTTAGCATTACTTCAGAGTATACCCGCGAACTAATGTGTTAAGGACAGCTTGTTGAACCTGTGATTCTGCCCTCATCAATTTGTTCGTGGTAGAGTTGTTTGATACTGTTCTTTATATTTATTGTTTGATACATCTGACGTTTCTTCAATTATTGCAAGATTCCAACAAGTGATAGATCTCCAGATAACCGTATGCGGGTAGGTACTAGTAGTGGTGGTGTTGGTGTTGGTGATGAGAGGAATGGGGAGATTAGGTATGAAGGTGCAGGGGGAATTAATCAGGAAGGGTAAGGGGAGTCTTCTCATCCTAGAACTGTTCGAGATCGTCTTAGGGGAGTGAAAAATGGTTGGGTGTTGTTTGCGTTGCATCCAAGCCAAGGACGATTCGTTGTCAATAAAGGAGTGGTTCTTGTGGGGGATCAGCGCATAGTGTGTGGAGGAGCTCGGCAAGGGTTCTTTGCAGCACCAATTACAGAAGATGCCAAAGCTAGAATTCATGAAAACGATTCCATCCCTCTCCCAATTGATGAGGTTATATTCCCCAATCTGTTCATGCTGGCTCCTGAATTGCGTCAGATGGATGCAGATGTTGGCCGGATAGCTAGTGCTGGGATTGGTGAAATCACTTAGCGCCACGAGATACCAGCTGATGAAAAGTTGTCTGTGCCAGAGCCTAGTGATGGAGGAAGTTTCTCTGCTCCAAGGGGAAACATTGTACCAGTGCCGAGGGGCAGTACACCTGAGCCTGCTAAGGAAACTACAAGAGAATCTGGGGGTGCAGATGCTGTTTAACCAGGTAAATTTCCAAGCAAAATCCAGAGGGGTGAAAGTATTAGAGTGAATCCAACTTTGAACATCTTTATATTTTAGGTTTAAGATTAACAGGATAATCTTAACTTTTTTGATGACTAAAAGATTTTCGGTATATGGTTTGCAAATGATTTTCTTGTGGGTGAAAATGGAGATTTTGTGAAAGTGTAATTTGACTTTGCATATAGATATGTTACATTGCTCATCATGATTGTGTATATAACAGATACATTAATTCCTGTAGACATTTCTGTCGAGATTGACCTGGTCGAGTAGGCTGTTGGCACTAGTCTGTAACCATAGTGGATAGAGGTTTCTGTGGTTGTGGTGAGTATTTAGTTCAGGGAATTTTGGTTTTAGAGGTTTCCAATGAGTCATTAAAAGGATGAGTAGGTAGTGGATTTTACTAAAATTGATGTGCAGACAATAGCAATGAAAAGTAGAGTGGGTAAAAAGAGAGAACATACCATAATAGTGAAGAGAGAAGTCCAAAGAACTCACCCAACTGAACTTGTAATCTAAACCCTTTTTAAACTCACTGTGTTTGTAATTGCGTACTTCATTCAGAAATTGGAATGGCATCAGAGAGTTGTTAAACGAGGATTTGTTGCAGACATTAGTCAACTGGTACTACATAGATGTAGATGGTTGGTGTGCAGAGGGGGTGAAAGCTTAGGATCCTTGAAGGTGTTTGATTGAATGGGAGGGTTTTGTCTTAGGTTCTGAGAACCATTTTCTTTTACAGTGAAATTGTTTGGGTATGTGTTCTTGGAAGGGGAAAATCCAGCTTCCAAGTTAGAGAAATTAGTGATTTGAGTGACATATGTGATATCGGTGATGAATGTGAGTTGAGTGATGTATATGATAGAAGTAATTGTGGTTGTGTTCATCTCAGCTTCAGGAATGGTGATGTTTAGGTGATGATTGTGACTAATACAGTTGCAATGACACTGTAATGGATGTTTGCAGATTGATAAAGAGCTGAGATATCAAACGAGGAAATCAAGGAGACATTTGGGAGAGATCCGACAGAGAATCCGGTGAAAAATAGCCGTTGAGATTACCGTTGAGGGAAACAGACAAGAAGGAACTGGCTCATCCAGGTACCGGAGGCGAGGAGCCAGATAAAGGTAGGGGTGTAAATTCGGGCAGGTCAGGCCGCCCGGCCCAAAAACTAAGACAGGCCGGGCAGGCCAGGCTTAACATTTGTGAGCCCGTAAACAAATTCAGGCCGGGCAGGCCGGGTAAAAGTAGATAATTTGCTACCCAAAGACCGTCAAATTCCGTTTTTTATACGGGCAGGCCAGATCGGGCCGGACAGGCCACTATTTTGAAATTTTTTTTTCTTTTATTTTAAGTTTAAATTTTTAAATGAATGGTATTAAATGTATTTATTTTTAATACAATATCCTTTCCTTTCTAACATTGCATACCGTAAATGATAGTATTATTTTATATTTAAATTACAATGACAAACTTTTAATTTTAGCCTATAATAAATAATTAATTAGGGTACAATAAACTTTCTAATAAGAAAATTTATTACCATTAATGTTTTTAAAAGGCTAATTATAAGTAAAAACAACTATATATTTTATTTTTCTTGACAGAAAATTGACAATTATAAAATGGTAACTTTTAAGTCTTTTTAAGAGGATATTAAATGATTAATGGCACATAGAAGGCTTTCAGGCCGGGCACCAGGCCGAGTATCAGGTCGGGCATCATAATTAATTGCAAAGCTCGAGACCGCCCAATAAATTAATCCAGGTCAGGCCGGATGGCCCATGACGGGCCATAACAGGCTTTGGGCTACTTCGGGTACATGCAGGGTCAGGCGGGTACAGGCAGGCCGAGTATTTTCGGGTATTATTTACACCCCTAGATAAAGGAGAGAGGAGAGAGTTTTTCAATGGTGCATTATAGGAATTCTCCTCCTATACCATCGGAGTTGCCCTGATTGTGTTTGGAGAGTTGGAGCGTGCAGGGCAGAAAGCATTGTGATGGTGAGGTCAGTCGGTGCTGCGAACATAAGATTTGGTGGTGCAAGTAAAACACAACCTAGCAACAAGAAACGACAAACAAACTGAAAACACAGAAACTTTCGTGAGGTCTTGGTTGTTCGGCAGTTCCATGGAAGTATGGATGTAGTTTCTTACTCATCTGCAGCTGCTCCTCTTTCTCTCGTGCTTTCATCCTCCATGAGAAACCCTAACAGAACCCTGAATTTCACCAATCCTTCGTTTCAGGTATCAATTCTAGTAATCTCACTGCTTTCATTACTACATTACATACACTTAATAGATACTAAAATTCAGTTTCGATTATTGCTGATACTTAGATTAATCTGGAAAAATTAACTATGAAACCCTAAAGAAAATTTTGCATATGCTGAAATGTAGATTTATACTGTTTATATGACTGTTGGGTTTGTTTTAGTTTCAGCCATCAAAGAAGAATTCATATCGATTTCGTTTAGTGCTGGTTAGTTGTGTCAAACCTCAGAAATTAGGTTTATATTCTGCCAATGTTAAAAAAGTGCTAAATTGGAAGGGGAAACTTAAGCAACATTTCCCCTTCGGCCTTGTTCGATTTGTCGTTGGAGTTGTATTGGTTATGTCAGTATCCATTGCTGTTAGCAGAACTCCTTCCTGTGAGTAAGCCACTCCCACTCCCAGTTCTAAGTTATTTTGGGCCTTTGGAGGATCCTAAGATTCACAACTCTGGAATTTACTATATTGCAGCGGCACTCACGGAAGAGAACCTCCTTTTCTTGGAAGCGTGGAGAACAATTGATCGTGCATATGTTGATAAAAAGTTTAATGGGCAAAGTTGGTTTAGGTATAGAGAGGATGCCTTGCGGAAAGAACCAATGAAAAATCGAGAAGAGACATGTACGAGTTCCAACTATTAGTTTCTTGAAGTTTTGTACTTGCTTCTCATTTGATTGCTGTATACTGCTTCCATCCTTCTATTTAATTGCGATACTGGAATGTAGTTATTTTGTAAACAAGCTAGACCATAAATATGGTAAAGGCTTATCTGTCTTCTTTAGAGGATTTGTCTACCTTTGAAACTCCATTTTAGGGACAAGTTTGAAATTATGTGTTGTTTTTTCAGATTGTTTTCTCCTTCAACTATTGATTACAACATAGGCCAGTAGGAGTTTATTTAATAGTAAAAATATTGCTTTGCTTGGCAAATGACAAGCTTATCATTTAAATTGTACTGATATTCTTTTCAGATACGGCCATAAGGAAAATGCTTGCCACACTAAACGATCCGTTCACCCGCTTTCTGGAGCCAGAAAAGTTCAAGAGTTTGAGGGTATGAGTTTCTTTCTTCTTATTGTCCTTAACCACACCCCCGCTGTAGGCAAAAGTGTGAGTGATCAATAAAAATGTTAGAAGCAGTTGATTGTTTTATAGCATTTGCTTAAAATCTGTTGATTTTTTTGAAGGCAGTCCGGCACTCAAGGTGCCCTTACAGGTGTGGGGCTTTCCATTGGTTATCCTATAGGGTTTGATGGATCACCTGCAGGGCTTGTTGTTATTTCATCTACCCCAGGAGCACCAGCTTATAGGTCTGGCATTATGTCTGGAGATGTTATTTTGGCAATTAACGGTACAAGTACTGAAACAATGGGAATTTATGATGCAGCTGAACGATTACAGTAAGATCCATACTTTAACAAACTTATTTTGTTGAATGTTTTCTCTTATAGTTTCAGTAGCATATACGTTCAAGTTTCCACTTCAGTCAGTTCCATATCTTTATTATACTCTAATCATCTGCCTGTTTTTATTTGCTTTTCATTTCTTTTCCTATAAACTGAACTGCAGGGGTCCTGAAGGAAGTTCAGTGGAATTGACCATTCTCAGCGGACCTGAAACAAAACAGATGGCCCTGAAGTAAGTTCTAGTGCACTGTTCAATTTTGTGTTGTGTTACAGAGTTTTTAATGAAATTTCCATGTGAAGAAGAAAAAGAGAAGAAGAAAGTAGATACATGTTGTTGCTTAATATTAACTTAGATTTTGGAATCATCAATGTCTGCTCACAGGAGAGAGAGGGTCTCGCTGAACCCTGTGACCTCTAGACTATGTGAAGTCGCTGCTGTGGGAAAGGACACATCCCGAATTGGTTACATCAAACTAACAACTTTCAACCAAAATGCTTCTAGTGAGTACTGGTTGTTTGTAAATTGGTTTGTTTTGGTTCATTAAAAAGGTCCTCTCTTCAATTACGTAACTGGGTTTGAAACTTCTCAAGCTCACTATGAACTTGATCGTAAGTAATGAGTTTTCATTGAAGCGTGGTCCCTTTTGTAGGAGCTGTTAAGGAAGCAATTGAAACTCTACGTAGTAACAATGTCAATGCTTTTGTGTTGGACCTTCGAGATAACAGGTGATACACATTTCCTTTAAATCTATATCTTTGTTCTACCTCTAAGAAAGTTTCTAAAATGTTGGGTTTTAACAGTGGTGGCCTTTTCCCAGAAGGAATTGAGATAGCTAAGATCTGGTAAGCTTCAACCTTTTTTTTTTTTGCAGAACAGAGGTTATTACAAATGCGTTTTGTTCTTTGCATTTTTAGCTTCTCACATATATGAATGCTGGTTGCTTTTATATTAGTAAAATGTTAACTTTCTCTAAGTACTTTTGATTAGGTTGGATAAGGGTGTTATCGTGTATATATGTGATAGTCAAGGAGTTCGAGATATTTATGAGGCAGATGGAAACAATGCGATAGCAACATCAGAGCCTTTAGCTGTGCTGGTGGGTTTTTTTCTTTTTTTTTTCTTTGTATTGGAATGCTACTAGAAAAGCACCACAAGTTTCCTTGAAATGAGAGATTGTGTGATCCAACCTATAGATGGGTAGTCATTATACTTCTTTACCTAATAGTAAATGGTCTATTTGTCTCCATGATTAATTATTATATGATCAATTATATCAACAGTGGCGGTTAGTGGTTAGGCTTTAGATCTATCAATGGTTAGATTTGCTTGGTCACGATTAAGAATTTCTTATTCAGTCTCAGAAAATAATGTTGCTGAGATTCATAAATTCACCCATGTTCTGATGTGGGTTTGGTTCAGGTAAACAAAGGAACTGCCAGCGCTAGTGAGATACTAGCTGGCGCTTTGAAAGATAACAAGCGAGCAGTTGTGTTTGGAGAACCGACATATGGGAAAGGGTAAGTAAGATTACTCGTTACTCATTTTAAATATTTTTAAATTCTTTTCAGCTCGAACGAACTTAAAAAGTGCCAAATGGCAACAGGAAAATACAGTCGGTTTTTGAGCTATCTGATGGTTCTGGAATGGCAGTAACTGTGGCTCGATATGAGACTCCTGCACACACCGATATTGACAAGGTTTGTGTTACTTCTTTGCACAGGGTATTTTATGTTTTGCTGAAATTAGGATCTGTGTACACAATATTACATTATCTTTTGTGGGCCACATAAATTTTCACCACCTTTGCCATTTGGCCCCAAGGCTAGTGTATAAATGGTGCGAACAAATCCTAGCTCTACTTAGATTTTTTTTTTGTTTTTTTTTTGAAGACTTTGAATGTTGTCTGCTAATCACTCTGTTATAATTGTTCTAGGTGGGTGTGATACCGGACCATCCGCTACCCACATCATTTCCAAAGAAAGAAGATGATTTTTGTAGCTGCCTTAAAGACTCAGCATCTGCTTGTTACCTAAACAAGGTCAAGCTGTTTTCAAGGTGATGACCACCTGTAAATTAACATTCTTTTGCGGATAATTAGTTTAATCAGCTAAGCTGTTGATTAGAGTTTATGAATAACCATTCTGTATTCGGTCTTATTTATGATAATTTATTACTTTTTCAGTCTGGGTCAAATAAACTACGGACTGGCGCCTATTATCCTCCCCTGCATTTACGGTTAAATGAACTGGTTATAAAGAGAACAAGATTTTGTGCCCGTGCTTTGCACCGGGCGGACCCGAAAACCATCTACCATAATTTTTTTACTTTTAACCATAGTTTTGGTTTGGTGTGATGTGGCTTTGCCTCGCCCCATTCCGATGCATGCTTAGGATTTTTGATTTGGTGTGGCTCGACTTCGCCTCGCCCTATTGCTTAGGATTTTTGATTTGGTGTGGCGCGGCTTTGCCTCGCCCTATCGCTTAGGATTTTTATTTGGTCTGGTTCGGGCTCGCCTCGTCCCAATGCATTTTTGATGTTTTTTTTTGGTGTGGTGCAGCTTCACCTCGTCCTGAATTCGCCTTCTCCTTCTTGATGCATTTTTTTATTTTGGTGTAGCGTAATTTTAATGCAGTAAAGCTTTTGAATACTACACTTGTTTGAATGGTTATATCAAAACTGAAAAACATTACACTAAGATGAAACTGTACTAAGAAAACATCCGAATAGTTTGTCTTTTTGTTTATCTGTTCTCAGTTGTAGGATAAAACCATGCTATGCACCGGGTAGTTATAAGGTTTTTGCTTTGCATGTGATTTTTGGTATTTTTTTCTTTTCCTATTGGATTTTTGTTACAAGGCTGAATTGGGGGCCTTAGAAAAATAATCGGGGACCCTAACTACAGGACAAAAAAAAGGTCATGAGATAGTAATTGGGAGTTATCCTTTATCCCCAACTTTTTTAAATGGCTAAACTACCCCAAATCATTAGTGGTAGTTAAGTTAATTAATTGTTAATTAGTTTAATTAGATTAAAATCAGATTTAGGGATAAAATTTTGATAAAAGAAAAATTGTGTTTTTGTGTTGTGGAGAGGAAGAAGTTGAGTTTTGGGGGTATTCCAGTAGAGGAATCATATTGCTCAAAATGAAGGAACCAATCCTCAAAATGAAGAACCCGAAGCTCAAAACAATCAGGTAAACTTCCTATACTCTTCAAATTGTATGAATGATGCCCCAAGTGGTCGATTCATGTACACTATGCAACTACTCAGAATGAGAGTCGTTAAGTCGAGAGGGTAATAAACGAACGACTCTAAGGAGTCGTCAATTACTTGACACAACCTTTGACTACTCAAACCTGCAACTTTTGCAGGTTATGAAAAATCGTCAACCAAGTGTGATATAATTGACGATTCCAGCTAGTTAGGTCATATAGAGTCGTTAACTTAATATGTTTAGAACCCAACGACTCTAAAAAATTTTACTCTCTGAAGATGTTACTCTTAGGGTCGTTAATTAGGCATTCTTATATACTGACGACCCTAGCGAGCCATTTCATAGATCAAGGGTCGGCAAGCAAAATTTATAAAACCAAACGACCCTTCAACATCGTTAACGACTTCACATGACGACCCTTCAACATAGTTAACGACTACAACCATTTGACATGACGATCCTTCCTATTTTTTGAACAGGGAACAAATTTTGTATCATATAGAGTCGTTAGCGATTTAGAAATCCCTAGACGACACTATTCTAGGGCAGAAAACCAGGTTTAGGGTCGTTATTTTGTTGGAGAAAATGAGTTTTAATTAAAAAGATTTTATGGTCTTGGTATGGTTTGATCTAATGACCTAAGGGTCTAAGGATACTCACTCATTTTTGGGTGAATGAAGTGGAACCTTTAGTCCCACATTGTGGAAAACTAAAGAGGAGCTCCACTATATAATCATACACTTATGTATGAATTGTAAAACGTGGGTGGAGCGGGTGGGCAAAAATACATATTTTGACCCATGCGATATACGCGTATACCATGCACCAAGTCCCTTTCCTATTCGGATTTACTTTTTGGAGAATTTTTTCTTTAGGAATTTAATTCCAAAATTATTTTTTAAGAGTTTTATTTGTGGGAAATTCCTTTTACGAGTTTTACTTGTTTTTGAAGAAAACAAAAAAAATCTAACTTGATTTGCAAGTATCTCATCCTATAAATATGACTCGAAATTCTGTTTTTAAAAAACACATAAGCAGCGACTATCTCTAGGTCTACTTTTCTTCTTCTTCTTATATTTTGTGCGGCGTTTTGCTTCCATCCCTGTTGCTGAGTTCAAGAGTGGGTAACTTGTGTTGTGCTAACTCAAGTTATATCGGGCAGTCTTATCCTGGACACATCTTCGCACGTTGGGGTTTAGCATTACTTCAGAGTATACCCGCGAACTAATGTGTTAAGGACAACTTGTTGAACCTGTGATTCTGCCCTCATCAATTTGTTCGTGGTAGAGTTGTTTGATACTGTTCTTTATATTATTGTTTGATACATCTGACGTTTCTTCAATTGTTGCAAGATTCCAACATATTTACTACACCCTAATGGTTAACGATTTTTTTATCAATTCAACATGCATATCAAAAATCATTAAGCAATAAAAAAACGTGGTTAACGACCCTGGAACTGTAACTGCAATTTTGCAGTTGAAAACCTAATTTTTTTTAGTTCACTTACGACGATGAATCGGTGAGAATTTTTTTTTCCATAGAAGTTGTTAATGGAATGGGAAACAGTGAGAGAGAGAAAGCGGAGGAGAAGAAGGGAGGAGAAAGCAATTCAAGGTATAAAATGTGTCCTAGCCCCCAATTAGTTTACATGGCCCTCAATTCAGCCTTGTTTTTTAACTTCGAACCTGTGAAATTTTAAGGAAAATATTTTTATAAAACAAAAACTACGTATCTATGGAATTTTAAATGATAAGCAGCACCATTTCAGACCAAACCAATTCAAGGTACAGAAAGCACCACCACTGAAATCTTCTCTTCCCGTTCAAATCTACACTGCCACCAAAACCAACACCAATCTGCGAACATATAAATTCGCCACTATCCAAACCATCTAATTCCTCTCGCCATGAACCAAATTCTAGAACACAAAGACGACCAATAATTTCCCCTTAATTTGCAATTCAATTTGTACCTAGTATTCTCATCAATGTCGCCTTCCATTTTCAGTCATTAGATCACGGCCCCAATTTCATTTCTCATCAATTACTGGTTCCTCTCCCTTTTAAACAAATCCATTTCCACTGATCCAACATCTCCATGCAAAAACAATCTTCAATTAATGCTCCTTGAACTCCATGGCGCGAATCCAGTCCTCAGCCGATAAAAAAAAACCAATATCCACTATTGTTGTTAACTCATCAGCTCTATCTATGTGTTGAACTCAAGCTTCATAATAATTGTATTCATCCATCATCCTTATCATATTCCAGCTGAGAACAATCTTTGAAGTTATAAACACTTAGACATATGTAATTTCAAGCATTAGCAATTGTTCCATAAATTAATTGTTGGTGGGTTTACATCGCTGACAGCTGAATTGGGGGTCATGGAAAATAATTAGGGGCCTCATCCAATTTATACCCACCCCATAAAAGATAGAGGGCTTCCAAAATGTTGGTGAAAATACGAATTTAGCCTTCTCTAATAACTACCCTAAAAATCTCATTAACCACTAACCTCGGTCACCAATCTTCATTTCAATCAAAACTTCTTCTCCTCCCATTCTTCTTCTCCTCCGCTCCCTCCCTCCCACTGTCTCCCATTCCATTAACGATTTCTGGAAAAAAAATTCTCACCGATTCATCGTCGTAAGTGAACTAAAACCCCCTAATCTAAATTGGGTTTGTGTTTAATTTGATTTGTTGATTGAAAAATTATGTTTTCAACTGCCAAATTGCAGTTACAGTTTCAGGGTCGTTAACCACGTTTTTTTATTGCTTAACGATTTTTGATATGCATATTGAATTGATAAAAAATCGTTAACCACTAGGGTGTAGTAGATAACGACCCTAAACCTGGTTTTCTGCCCTAGGATAGTGTCGTCCAGGAATTTCTAAATCGTTAACGATTCTTCTCGACGATCCTTTTTAAATACGAACGACTCTGTCTTATGCAGAACCACCTCTCTGTCCCAAATAGTGATAGGGTCGTTGGGTTCTAAACATATTAAGTTAACGACTCTGTGTGACCTAACTAGCTGGAGTCGTCAATTATATCACACTTGGTTGACGATTTTTCATAACCTGCAAAAGTTGCAGGTTTGAGTCGTCAAAGGTTGTGTCAAGTAATTGACGACTTCTTAGAGTCGTTCGTTTATTACTCTCTCAACTTAACGACCCTCACTCTGAGTAGTTGCATAGTGTATATGAATCGACCACTTGGAGCATCATTCATACAATTTGAAGAGTATAGGAAGTTTACCTGATTGTTTTGAGCTTCGGGTTCTTCATTTTGAGGATTGGTTCCTTCATTTTGAGCAATAGGATTCCTCCACTAGAATCACTCATTTCAAATAACCATAAATTCCCCCCCCCCCAAAACTCAATTTATTCCTCTCCACAACACAAAAACACAATTTTTCTTTTATCAAAATTTTATTCCTAAATCTGATTTTAATCTAACTAAACTAATCAACACTCAATTAACACTAATGGTTTGGAGTAGTTTAGCCATTTTTAAAAAAGTGCGATAAGGGATAACTCCCAATTACTATTTCATGACTTTTTTTGTCATGTAGTTGGGGTCTCCAATTATTTTTCCAAGACCCCCAATTCAGCGAAATAGACATAAGGACATATATGTTAGCTAAGGATATCGTGAATGTTAATAAAGCGTACTTTACAATTAACACAGTCATGATAGCCATACCTACATTATCAGCCACGTCAATCAGAGCCCAAAAGAAGGCTAACCATAATGAGAGGTGCACTGCATTAATCCAATAGTAATTGTCTCTGTAGCAAATGGTTGGCCTAAGATCTTACTTATTCCAACCAAAGCAAGGGAAGGTACATACGTCAATGTGGAATAATCACCTGGCAAACAAATTAAAAGAGTTACATATCCTGGTCATTGATAGAAAGGACACAAATAGTATGATAATTGCAAGGAGCTTGGCAAAGATACAACAACAATTGTACTCTTTGTTCCCTTGTACCCACTCATCTGAAACAAATTCCTACGAACAACTACTAATGAAAACTAATTCTGAAATTAAGAGATGACTTGCTTTCTGCATCTGAGCCCTGGTCGACCCAAGCATCATATTCTTGGGCAGATACACATGTATATATTCTGATCCATTAACATAATAATATCAAGCATACTTTACAATTGAGGAAAAAACTAAAAAAATATAATTATCAGAATATGAATTCTTTTTGGTATAATAAAAAGTTACCTGCTTGAATATGATTTGTCAGGAAAAAATATTAATTAAACTGGAAAGGATAAACAAAAACCCTAATCAAAATAACAAATACAAAATTGACTTTGAAACTACTTCACGACGTGATATTTTCCATCGGTAGATGCTTTATAAGAAGAAGAAGATATGCTTGACATTAATCAATCAAATTCCAAACAAAAAAGACTAACTCCATCAATCCGATTACAGCAAACCTAAAAATTTGCACAAATTGAACAAACCCCGATTACTTGTTGCAACAGATCAATAAAATTTAAAAAAAAATCAAAAACTATAAAGAAATCATAGATTTATTTAAAACATACCTGTTTCTCAAACTCAAAGATTTCATCACCAGCGTTCCACTTCGCTTATCCCCCTATAAACAACTAAACACTGTTAATCATCCTTTATTCCTTTTTGTACGCGAGGAATAAGATAGCAAAGAGGAACCGTAACATAATTGGTTAATTGAGTTGCCTTCTTTTCAAATTTCTTCACTAGGTTTTTGATTCTAGGAAACGGGAACATAATATCTCCCTTTCTTTATCTAACAACAAAATCAAGACCCATCTACTCTTCAAATCTTGATCATCTCTGACGCTGCTTTTATCTCTTTCGTGTGTGTTTGTACCCAAAATAAATTGTAGGCACAAAACACGAATGATTTGATGATGATGATGATGATGATGATACGAAATTAGGGTTACGAAACAAATTGAAGAAAAATAAATAAGGAGACAAGGATTTAACGTGGTTCGGCAAGTGTTGCCTACATCCACGGAGGAACGGAGAGGTATTTTATTGATGTATTTGATACAAGGGTGTTTTTCTTCGGGTTAGCTAACCTAAAATTCCATGTATCTTTTTAGGGTTTATGATACATGTATTTATATAGTTTATGTAACCCTAATTAGGTAAACTTCATGTGCAAGCAACTTGGGCAACAAGTCTTCTAGAAACTTCTGGAATCTTTTCACGGGCTAGACGTAACGGGCTTTATTAGCGGGACTTCCGTGTATTTTATACACGGTACAAACAATGTATGTCGCTGCTTTTATTTTTTTTCTTCTCGTTCTCGGTTTCAGGTGAATGAGAGGAAATCTCATCCAGTTTAGGGTTGTGCAACTCAAAACAAATGGTTTGGTTTAGTTTTTCACGGGTGTATCGTCCACTTTGACGGTGTTACTTAACGTCCAATTAAGTATTCGGTGTAAACAGAGTGTAATTAATTAGGCACAAATTTTGACAAAAGTATTATCTACCCACGTTTTCGCTAACAGGGTTACAAACGGCCAGTTAAATATAGGATGTAAACAGAGTGTAACCCAAATTTTAATGTCCTAACCAATAGAGTCTTGCCAAGTGTCCTCTCCAAAATTACTAATCCCCAAAGCTTTTATTTAAGGGAATTTTTAAAAAATGCCCATGTAGGGAAATGAATTTAATAAAATGCCCACATTTTTTGAAACTTTATTTAATGCCCACGCCGTTAGTAATTCCGTCTAATCCCACCAAAACAGTAAAATCTCATGGACTTAGTCAATTTCTCATCTGACGAGATGAGATTTTGATGAGTGCAATTACTAAACTGCCCGTTACATTAAAATCCCAAAACCCATCTTTCACCGTCCGTGTGACCAATTAACGGCTCAAATTTCACGTGCTAAATGAAACGGAAGTGTCAAACGTGATCCAAACAGGTGGCTCAAACGGGTGTAGGAGTTAAAAAATGAGTGGAGGACGTGTTGACAGTCCACCTATGACCTATCCCATTACATTTCTTTGTTGTTTTCAAAAAGTATCGAACAAATTTTTCAATGAATAGCAACCTTGACTTTTTTAGGGTTCATTACTGCGAATCGATTTTTGTTCATGGTGTGAGAATAAAATGCTACAGAGAAGTAGAGATGGTAAAAGAACAGGGGAAATGGATATGAGGTTCGTCGTTGTCTTCCTGCTCTTTATCTCTCGACCAATTGAAGTAGATTTCTGTTTCCGGTCCCAACAGCAACAACAACAGATTGGGATTTCTGAATATCGATTCAAATGGGGTTTAAGTAAATTTTTTTGCTTGTTATAGATTGCAGCAATAAAGTCTCTTTATCTAGATTTGCTTTGGGAGTTTGATTTAGTCAATTTTGGGGTCGAATGAAACAACAGTTATTGTTTTTTCGTTGATTTTCATGACTGCTATCATATTCAACGGTTGAAAATACTGATATTACTGCAATGGTTGCAGATATTTAGGTTAGAATCCGATGGAGATGGCAAAGAGTGAAGTTCAAATTGTTTAAACTGAAGACCTAATTAGTTTTGGTTCTTAAAGAAATTTGGAGATGTCATCGTATTTTTTAATTCATTAACTGGTAGCTGTAATTTTAAATGGATTAATGATTTATAATTTTTAATAGAGGCAACCCAAATTGGATTGCCACCGGATCTTTCTTAACCGGCGCCGGAGAAGAAAGTGAGAACTTGGTGCAGTCTTCAACGCCCTCTGAAAGGTCGGCGGTATCAACCATTCATTATTTGGGTGTGTTTAACTATACAACCCTATGATTTAACTAGGTGGTGTCTCGGGCATTTTACACGACTTAACCAGGTTCTAATCACACGATTCAGGGGCTTAAATGTATTTTCACAAGCTTGATTGTTGCCACGTTTACAGCAACGTCTGTTAAACGTTTTTTCAATAAAAACGGGACGGAAAAAGTGGGCTTTAAATATATTATGAAAAAAATGTGGGCATTTTATTAAATGCATTTTCTTATATGGATATTTTATTAACAATTTCTTTATTTAATTTAATTTGAGGGATGTCACACTGTCTGACGTGGAAGCTCATATGACTTAGGGTTTGTTTGGAAGTTTGGAAACGGTATTAACAAATCCTATAATAGTTTATCTTAATTTAATTTATGATAACCTTGATGGTTAGTTTTAATGGTGTTTGTCTAAAATTCTATCATATATTGGGTTAGGTTAACTTCTGTTTGTTTGACTCCAAAAATAGGTTAATATAAATAATTATTTCTTAGACAACTACTTATTTTAAAGGATAATAACCGTCTAATCCAATCCAGGTGAGGATACAGGTATTCCAGGTTTTTGGAAGAATACCATAACCTCACTTTTTTAGCTTCCTAAAATCAAGGAAGGTTTAATAATCCTTATCCAAGATTGGAATTGTTATAAGACAAACACATTTTAACCGTTTTTTACTAGATAACCCAACCTAGGATGGGATATCCAGGATACCAAACACGACCTTAGTGTTTCAAAGGAGGGGAGAAAATCACGCCAGACCCAAACCAAATTCCTAACCTACATCACCGTATCTTTTTTCGGCATGAAGTCCATCCTAAATCAAACTTTCTACTGATGTTCATCAAATTTTTATGAACCAGTGAGTCGCAGTGGTCTAATCAAAATAAAGACAAGCTTAATATATAATTTGATTTATTTTATCGAAGAAACGAGTAGTTCGTCATGTCATATAAATAAAATTCTTTACGAGGATGTTGATCCATTCCCATTTCGTTAGCTTCCTGGGCATGGGACCAAGTGCTCGAAACAACAAGGGAGCCATGATTTTAATTAAAAAATTTCATTCCCATTTCGTTAGCCTCCTGGGCATGGGACCAAGTGCTCGAAATAACAAGGGAGCCATGATTTCAATCAAAAAAATACGAATCTTACATTGAGAAATTCATCTAACTTTTACTCATTTCAGTTAAATCTGTCGGGCAATTTTCCTACATGCCTTGGAAAGCAATCAGAGAATTATGTCTGTGGAGAAAAGTAGAGAATTATCAAGTAATTTATCCGCAATAATGCATAGTGTACCGTGGGCTAGCCAAAACGGGTTTTCCCCTGTGAGACAACTGGCGGGACCCACACAACCAAAAACCGTCTCCCTTGTTAGCTCCAGCATCAGCGGGTCCGTGGGTGTCATCAGGTTGTCTCACGCGGGACAACCCGTTGTGGCGAACCCACGGTGTACACAGCATTACTCACTTATCCGTGTATTTGCACGCGGTAAAAAAGGCATATGAACTGTCTAGAATTTTTCTCTTTTCCCTTCGGCCGATTTTTTTTTTCTTTTTCTTCATTTTTTTTGTGCAGTATGCGTCTTAACATTATGAGAACCTAACGATCAGTGAATCAAAAGAAATACTACTATTAGTGAAAGTAGATCCACGTGTAATTAACTTTATATTCATAAAGAATGCACTAACAAATCGTAAGAGTAATGAGGGATTAGAAATTGATATTGCCTGTCAAAAATATGTCTGACTCGGGAACTGCACTCTTCTTCTTCTTCCCAACCAAACTCTTCATCTCCAAAAGGTCGGCCACCTGATCAATTGAATCATGAAATTGAAATTGAAATGCAAGATGCAAATGAAAATCTGTCTCATTCAACCCCAAAACCAAATTTTTCATTCTTACAAACTGTTAAGAAATCTTTAAATCCCTGGGCAGATTGGGATAATGAAGGATTATTTCAATAATTCCGAAGAGAACTCAAATGATACCTCGGATGCTCTGCTGGAACAATTTTCCCAACCAGGTAATTCTTCTTCCTCTCCTATCCCTGTGATTTCCTTGGATCCAGCCACTAAGGATCGAATTCGTAATCCATGGAGGAAATGTCTTATTGGCAAGGTTCTGGGTAAATCAATTGGATTTAAATTTTTACAAGAACGAATCAATGTGATGTGGAGACCGGTTGGGCAGATTCAAATTCTAGATTTACGAAAAGACTTTTTCTTATTTAAGTTTGCAAATGTTGAAGATTTAAAAAATGCACTACTTCATGGTCCATGGTTTATCAGTGGTCATTATTTCTCTTTAATCGATGGGAACCGGATTTTAAGCCGACGGAAGCTAAAATTCTGAAAACCATTTTATGGATTTAGCTTCCTACCTTGCCTATTGAATACTTTGATAAATCTGTTTTGTATCAGATTGGAAATGAAATTGGCAAAACTGTTAAAGTGGATGGTACCACCGAGAATATTTCCAGAAGAAGGTTTGTTCGAATTTGTATTGAGGTTGATCTTCTTAAACCCTTGCTGCCTGCTGTTCGTATTGGAAAGTTAATTCAACCTATTGAGTATGAAGGGGTTTCCTCCATTTGTTTTCATTGTGGCCGAGCTAATCACAGAATTGATAATTGTCCACAGAAACAACCGGCAACTTCTGATGTGGCTGCAGTTCAAGCTGATAAACCTACGACCAATGCTGCAAATCTTCTCCCCACTGAGTTTGGTGCATGGATGCTGGTCGATCTCAAATCTCGCCGGAATCCTACAAATCCGGCCCGGAAAAATCCACCGACTTCCGGCTCCAGATTTCACGTTCTACGGGATTCTGGAAATTGTGAGAATGTAGAGAACCGCCCTGGAATTAAAAATTCTAGTCAACATGTGGGGAAACATTCTACCACCAGTAAGTCTTCCTCACTCAAAGATAAATCCAAGATTGGCTCAAATTAACTTTTTCTTGTAGATGGGAACAATAAACAAAGTTATAGGGATACATCACTACCCTATGCTACTAATGATAGAGATACTGTGGTGAAACCTCCTACTGTGCATGAGCCTGTGACAACTGGGAAAGACACCTCATCCCATTCACCAGTTTCTACTTTAACATATAACCAGACTTATGGGCCGGCTTTAAAAACAACAGTACAAAATACTTTGAAGGCTAAAGCTACTATTACAGACAAGCAACTATCTCATAATGGTGAATACAACTCCCCTGACAAATCTCTTTTCCAGAAGTTGCAAATTTCTCTCTCTGGAGACTTGGATGGTCAGAGACATAGAGAGAGAGAGGAGATCCTCCAGGAGATATCAACATGGAAGACAGAAATCTACACCTTGGTACTCCAACACTGGAAACTTCTCGACCAAATCAGACTTAAGATGCGGGAATACCTCGAGCTTCAGAAACTACTCCACCAACAACAATGGTATTTGGACAATCATCCGCACCTACCGGAACAACCACTTGCTCTAGTCCTACATGCCAGCAACTTCCTAAGGCATCAGAATTTTCCGCAGAACACAATGCGACAGATTCTACAGGCGTATTTTCCCCAGGAAGAATGGTTGCTTCGAAAAACAGAGTCCGATATAAGGATATGGCACGCCGACAGCATGGTAGAAATACTGCACATCCCTTATGTGGAAACGCCAGCTCTCCTAAGAGGGCCAAAAGATCTGCGGAGGATAAGGATGGAATTGGTTACTGCTTGGGATGACCAAGTGATCGAATTTTATATAGTGGTAAGAAGGTTGTCGTTCTCTCGGACTTGTGAAGATTGATTTAAGATTTAAGATTATGAAAAGAACTGAGACTATGGTTTCCACCATTGACCAATTTTTAAGTGATTCAGTTAACAACAATATTTATGCAATTCATGCGTTCAATTTGATTCTAAGATATTGCCAATATTAGATTTCCAAAATATTAATTGTTATTCACAAGTATGGAACATCAAGAGCTCTAAGCTAAGCATGCACCATCAAGAGAGAACACAACTAATTAATCAAAATATTATAATCAATTATAGTTCATTGCAAATAATCATAAAGAAATTGCAATAATAAATTAATAAGAAAATACCACTTTATTATTGGAACAACGCTTCCTCCATAATCCCAGCATGTGATTTTAGTTCCTCATTATTATAAAGAAAACTAAATATAAGAAATAAAAGAAAATTGTGAAACTGGCTACCGGCTCACTGGCTCACCAATCGTCCCCTGGTTTCCTGTTCTCGACATCAATATATAGATTTCAACAAAATCTAACCTTCCTCTTTTAATTCTCTTCCACATGTCATGTCCAATGGGAGTGTGCCACTTGTCTAAGAATACACAATATCACCTAATAAAGACTCGCCACATGTCCGACCTCTTGCTTTTCTTTTCATGAGAAATAAAATATTATATGAGCACATACTGATCTCATGTACGAGGTAAGTACTCATTTTGTCATTATCTCAATTCCAAAACAGATGTCATGTATTAATGTGGTGAAGTATATATTATGCTCAAAATCAATCTTCTTTAGTTGCAAAAGATATTTAGTTTCCTTTCTTCCTCCACCATGTCGACATACCTCGTACATTAATTATTGAGTAGGATTTTTCATTTTACGTGATATCTCCTAAATCCTTCGAGAACTAATCACCAAGTCCTTCATCTTAAAATCCACGAGACCAAAATGCCCGAGCATGTTAATTTCTTAAACCAACTTCAGCCCATCATCTCCTTCACTAACTTAAATTGGGCCTATCCCATTTAGATCCAAAAGTACCCACGACCCATGTACTCCGTAGTCCATATTTTTTTCTTGGAATCCTAGGTTTAGCCGATTTTCTTGGAAGAGCCCATTTTATTCAGTTACCTACAAAAACACAATAAATACCAAAATAAGCACCAACAATATATATTTTGGGTAGTAAATATGTAAGAATTAATCGCTCATCACACCCCCAAACTTATATTTTGCTAGTCCTCGAATAAATTTATTCTAGAAAATAAAAACTCACTAGATGGCCCTAGTGACCGAGTTATAGTCTGGGGAGGGTTTACCAGAGGTGTACCCACAAAACCTTTACTCCAGACCCTAGATATCTACGCAGAACCTTGAAAGGCACTAAAGAATCTCCTTGGTTGGCATACTCTCATTGACTACAGGAGGAAGTTCCCTGATGCGAAATTCCAATTGTTGTACACGAGTTTGCACTCAGCATACTAAAATTCATATATAAGTGACAGAGCTCTACTCAGATAGTTTCTGGACATCATAACCGGAGTCTACCAATCACATGGAAAGATTAAGAAGATGGATAAAGAGAAAAAATAGATGGTTTAAAGTGAACGGTGTTTCCCATATCTTTCTGAAGGCTTCTGCCAAGATGAACCTATCCTAATGGACTGAGATGGTCTGACTAATATCAACACAACTGGCATATACAAGGAGACCAGTGGTAGATAAACCTAACTCTAGGTCAACACAACTGGCATATACAAGGGCACCAGTGGTCGACTTTATTGAATTTATTCCGGCTGGTCTGATCGTCTGGTCTCAATTTTTTATTTTTGGTATCTCAATCACTCTATTTCACCCTAGCAATGGTAACAACTTGAATCGTGTGGCCCACCAAATCACTTAAGAAAATAAAAAAAAAAAAGGATTAGGATTCAACGAGATATGGCGAAACTACCATGTTTTTTTTTTTCAATTCTAACACCTGAGCTCTGTGCTTTTATGAATAGACTCTTTAGATGTTTCCATCTAATCAGATTGGTTCCTCAACTCCTACGACCAAGATGTTCCCATCCACTTAGATTGGTTAGTACCAACCTTAATAAGCATAAATTTGTAAGCTCTAGAGTTTATTCATTGCAACTAAAAGTTTCTCCCACACCCCCAAACTTAAATCTAACATTGTCCTCAATGTTCTAAAGATAAAATTAAAAGCATGAACAAGGAGAAACTGTTACCACTCTAAGCGAAAGAGCTAAGGAAAGATATTACCGTGTTGCAAGAGCATGTGTTACCTCCCAAGAAGTGCTAAGTTTAAAGTCTTCATCCAGACTAAGAAAGGATTAGTCACCTTATAGAATCATAAAGTAATAGCCGGAATAATTGCGGATCACCAAAACCAAATAGAGATATCACAAGTAAAAGGAATCTGCACCATGCAAAGTTAACAAATAAAGCACACCCTTGTCTAGTTTCCTGTTTAAGACAACTACATCTAGATGTGGTTCAGGTTCAGGTTCTATAACTGGGTCTAGATAACATATTTCCCTTGGTTGCATTTCCTCAAAAGTTAGATCCGAATGTTCAGGTTCTAGAGTTTGGAAAAACTCAAATAAAAACTTAGAAGCACATAATAATAACCTAAATAATTGCGGATCCTTAAAGTCAATCAAATTTGACTTACACAACTGACCACAAAGAGAGTGGTGGTCTTCCTTAAACAAATATGTCGACCCTAATCTCCTAAAATAATTAGGTTTAGTCTCGAAACTTAATATCTGACACGTTTGAATTTCATAAGTTCCCACAATTGGAAAAAAAGTTTTTGGTGGGAAAACAAAGTCAATCGAGGTATCGTAGCCTGGGTTAACCACATCAACCAGAGGTTGGGTTTCTAACAACTGAACTTCTTTCTGGACATCATTAGGTCCAGGAAAACGTGTATGAAGATAATCTTGTAAAATGGTTGAGGCATATATGTTAAGCTCCAAGTGAGGGACCTTTGTAAGAGTTAAAGCACATGGAGAATAAAAATCACCCCCAAACTTAGAGTTTTCAGTGTCTCTACAAAGACTAGTCACAGCTTCCCTAGTTTCAAGGTCATCAGATTCCTGAAAATGGTTAATTGATTCTTCTAAGTCAGGTACATCCTCACTCATCTCTACGATTTCATTTTGTTTTTCTAAGACTAATCTTTCTAAATCGCTAGACTCGAAAACAATATTCTCAGGATAAACCCGCTCCTCTAAACTATCATCGCCTTTGTAATCAAAAGGAAATACTACATCATCTAAGGAGGTCTATCTTTAGTCAAATCCTCGTCCTTTTGAATAGGTGAATAATTATTAAAATTATTTGGATTTGAACTAGAAATAATATTATCATTATAAAGCTCAGTTAACAAATTCCTGATCACTATGCCTAAATATTTCAGATTCTTTATCAGCACTATCCTCATCATAATCATAATAACATGAAAATGGTTGAACCTCATCTAAAGTATTGCTTCCAATTCTATCCTTGTCATCTTGATTATGTAAATAAAAATTTTACTCACTTTCAAGGTTGATTTTTGAAGCAATGTATTGGAAATTTGGTGCAACTCGAGTAATTCTTTCTTCCGTCTCTAACTCAAGCCTACGTGTTGACTCAGCAAACTCACGTGTTGACTCAGTTAACTTACATGTTGACTCGGCTAACTTCCTGAGGTTATCTTCTAAAGAAGGTTCACTCATTGTTACAGTTCTTTCGTCTATAACTAAGTCATATGTGTCCGCTGACTTATGTGTCGACTCATGTAACTTACGCGTTGACTCAAGTATCTTACGTGCCTCATCTAGAGAAGAGGAATTATAGGAATTTTGCTCGTATGACCGGTATTCATGTTAATAGTATTTGGGCTCACCATGGTATGAGCCATAACCTTCCAAAGTTTGGTGTTCCCAACAACTATTCACACTATGGTCATAAAAAGAATAATGTTCATGTTGCTCAGTCGAATAATCATTTTATTGGCTATACCAGTTCGACATCCCAACTGCAAGGGAATTCTAAACAAACACAAAGAAGGCTGACTCGACCAGAACAAGCCTATTTTATCTAGCAAACAAAAAGCATGAAGGCTCCCTTAGATTGTTTCTAGACCAGCTTTTATTCTTTCAAAAAGGAATTCGTTACAATATGAGCAAACCTCTCTGGAATCAATCCGAGTTAAAGTAAGTTGAATAGAGACGAGGGAAGCTCAGTGAAGCTTTGATACCCAAGGCCTTACCGGCATTAAAAGGCGGCGATTCAACTCACAGAAACCATCATGAACTTCAAAGTATGCTCAAAAGAGTAACCAATATTTTCCGAACGACTTTCCTAATAAGCTCGTTACCCTATCGGTCTCGTTCTAGTCCAAATTTTAAGGCTTAGGTTCGCGTAGGTTACGTGTTCCTAAGGCGGGCAAGAAGGAAACGGTGATGAAATCCGAGTCCTTATCTTGATTTGGCCAGTCCTTGCCCTTTATTAGAAAATTAAATCCGATTTCAGGTCCTCAACATATATGCATACGAAATCATCCAGTAAACCCGCTGACAGGGGATTCGCAGGTGTTTAGAATTCTTACCCCCCGTTTCAGACGGGGGATGAACCGTTGAAGTCGACTCGGGCCACGACTCCTATGTCATGTACGAACCCGAGGGGCCGAGGCGATATCGTAATCGCCGTCCTTCTCTGCAAATAGTTTATTTAAAACTACCCTTCCGTAGGGTTTTAAAAATAAAGTTCAATGTTCAATGTCCAAAAGAAAAGAAGAAAAAAAATGTCCAAAAATAAAATATTACAAAAATAAAAACCTTAATTACATTTTCTAAAAAAATAAAAATAAAACTATTTACAAAATCTTCTTCTTCACTCCTTTTGGATTTCTCTTTTCTTTCCTTTTTGGGCTTTTCCTTTCTTTTTAGCACTTTCTCTTTTCCTTTAGCTTAGCTCCAAATCTGAAAGCAAACAAAAATACCAAAACGCGTAAAAAATAACAAATAAAATAAAACCTAAAAACAAATCTATAAAAAAATCCGCGTCAGCGGCGCCAAAAGTTGATCGAATTTTATATAGTGGTAAGAAGGTTGTCGTTCTCTCGGACTTGTGAAGATTGATTTAATATTTAAGATTATGGAAAGAACTGAGACTATGGATTCCACTATTGACCAATTTTTAAGTGATTCAGTTAACAACAATATTTATGCAATTCATACGTTCAATTTGATTCTAAGATATTGACAATATTAGATTTCCAAAATATTAATTGTTAATTGCAAGTAAGGAACATCAAGAGCTCTAAGCTAAGCATGCACCATCAAGAACACAACTAATTAATCAAAATATTATAATCAATTATAGTTCATTGCAAATAATCATAAAAAAATTGCAATAATAAATTAATAAGAAAATACCACTTTATTATTGGAACAACTCTTCCTCCATAATCCCAGCATGTGATTCTAGTTCCTCATTATTATAAAGAAAACTAAATAAAAGAAAATTGTGAAACTGGCTACCAGCTCACCGGCTCACCAATCATCCCCCTGGTTTCCTGTTCTCGACATCAATATATAGATTTCAACAAAATCTAACCTTCCTCTTTTAATTCTCTTCCACATGTCATGTCCAATAGGAGTATGCCATTGTCTAAGAATACACGATATCACCTAATAAAGACTCGCCACATGTCCGACCACTTACTTTTCTTTTCATGGGAAAGAAAATATTATATGAGCACATACTGATCTTATGTACGAGGTAAGTACTCATTTTGTCATTATCTCAATTCCAAAACAGATGTCATGTATTAATGTGGTGAAGTATATATTATGCTCAAAATCAATCTTCTTTAGTTGCAAAAGATATTTAGTTTCCTTTTTTCCTCCACCATGTCGACATACCTCGTACACTAATCATTGAGTAGGATTTTTCATTTTACGTGATATCTCCTAAATCCTTCGAGAACTAATCACCAAGTCCTTCATCCTAAAATCCACGAGACCAAAATGCTCGAGCATGTTAATTTCTTAAACCAACTTCAGCCCATCATCTCCTTCACTAACTTAAATTGGGCCTATCCCATTTAGATCCAAAAGTATCCACGACCCCTGTACTCAGTAGTCCATATTTTCTTCTTGGAATCCTAGGTTTAGCTGATTTTCTTGGAAGAGCCCATTTTATTCATTTACCTACAAAAACACAATAAATACCAAAATAAGCACCAACAATATATATCTTGGGTAGTAAATATGTAAGAATTAATCGCTCATCACCAAGCATGACAAAGAGTGTTCCGGACAAGTGTATGGACAGGATTGAAAACACAGGAGGCCAACAAAGGATTCGAGCGCATGATACAACAGAACCATCAGAGCGCATGATAATGAGCTGGAACTGTAGAGGGGCTGGTAAACCTTCTTTTACCAGGGTGTCTAAGGACTTAATCCATACTCATAAGCCCACCATATGTGCAATTTATGAAACTAGGATCGATGAAGCTAACTCTTTACATATCATTCAGGAATTAGGATATACTAAATGTCTATGTGTAGTATCTGCTGGTTTTTCAGGGGACTTTGGTTGCTTTGGAACGACTCAGAAGTGGCTGTGGATGCCACATCTATCAGTCGTAATGCGATTCATGCTGTTGTTACTCCAAAATTAGGTGAACCTTGGATTTCTGTCATCTGTGTATGCCAACCCGGTTACTCCTCTTCGCAAAAGAACATGGGATGAGATGGAAAGTGTTGCTGCTATTGACTCTCCAAATGTTGCCATGGGGGACTTCAATGCTATCACTACTGCTTCCGAGAAAAAGGGAAGTTTGTCTCCTTCTTTCTCTCAACTCAAGGATTTTAATTCCATGATTTCTACATGTGGTTTAATAGACGTTGATGCCATAGGACCCAAATATACTTGGACAAACAAACAGCTCAATGCAGCCAATATTCAGGAAAGGCTTGACCGTGTTCTGGTTAATGAGAAGTGGCGGCTCTTGTATCCTAATGCCCAGGTAACTCATCTTAGCCATTTTAATTCAGACCATCGGGTTTTAATGTTGGATTTACAACCAATAATAAAGTTTAAACCTCGTCCTTGGAGACTAGAAGCTATGTGGTTAGAGGATGATAGGTTTAAATCTTTGGTTTCCCAGGTTTGGGATTCCTCTAGGCATCAGTCTAGTTTGTCTCCTAGTAATGATTTATGTGACAAAGTTCGTAAACTCACTCTCCAGGCTAACCTCTGGAATAGACGTGATTTTGGTGTTCTACATCAAAACGTTAGTAAAGCTAGGGAAGATTTGATCACGGCTCAAAATCTATTTAGCCTGGACCCTTCTTTAGCTAATAAAGCTCATGAAGCTCACTGTCTCAATAGGTATCTATATCACCTCAGGCTCGAGGAAATTTTTTGGGCCCAAAAATCTAGAGTACAGTGGCTTAAATATGGTAACTTAAACACCCGTTTTTTCCAGGTATCCACTATTATTAGGAGACACAGAAATAGGATCTCAGCTCCTAAGTCTAGTAGTGGTGACTGGGTTTATAATGAGGATGAGTTAGAAGCTCTTATCACTGATCATTTTAAGAAACTATTCTCAGATCCATCCCCTTCCACTTCTTTTGATCTGGAACAATTCTTTTAACGGGTAGTTGAAACGAAAGCAAAGAAATCCAAAAAAAAGGTGTGAAAGCTACGTTCCGTCAACCCAAATATCTTGGTGCCCAACAACTCTACGCGAGTGAGAAAGATTATACCACTAAAAGATTTTCAGGGCTCCAAAAAGGCTTAAAACACATGATGATACATCGATCAATCTCAGTTTCTTGATCCTAGACTGCAGAGTTGTGGGGTTCAATAACTTGGTGAGTGTATTGTTGGAGAACTAAATATAGTCCCACATAGCTAACTCCTTAGTCTAGATCCTACTATATAAGGTGTGGAGTCACTCCACTCACTCCACCAATTGGTTTTGAGTTGGAAGCCTACACACTTCTATCATGGTATCAGAGCTAGGCCCTATATGAGACGTAAGACCCAGTAAGACCCAAGAAGGCAGGGCAACCATACAGCTGCACTCACCGCCAATTGGTTTTGGGTTGGAAGCCCACACACTTCTATCATGGTATCAGAGCTAGGCCCTGTATGAGACGTAAGACCCAGTAAGACCCAAGAAGGCAGGGCAACCATACAGCTGGTCCCCGATGTAGCGAACTCACAGAGCCCTACACGTGGAGGGGGCATGTTGGAGAACTAAATATAGTCTCACGTAGCTAACTCCTTAGTCTAGATCCTAATATATAAGGTGTGGAGTCACTCCACTCATTGCCAATTGGTTTTGAGTTGGAAGCCCATACACTTCTATCATGTATCTGCAATCAGTTCTGTTGATCGAAGTGGAATCATCGTGATGACACCTGACTCAATTTTCTCGCGTAGAAAATGAATATTAAGCTCGACATGAGCAGTCCTCTCGCGAGCAGCAGAACCAGATGTTATCGCAGCCGTACCCTTATCATCGCAGTGAATTGGAGAGCTTTTCTTTACAGAAAACCCCAACTCTGTAAGAAAATTAGGCAGCCAAAGAATCTCACAAGTCCCATCACTTATAGCTGTGTACTCTGCTTCTGATGAAGAACGAGATGTCTTGTCCTGCTTCTGGCTTTTCCATGAAATCAAGTGGTTACCCATGAAAGTACAATAACCAGATGAACAATGTTTGTTTGGCGAACTTTCATAGTCTGCACCTGCATAGCCTGATAAAACGACTGCACAATCCAAAATACCCGTAGTTCTGTTGACAGAGTGCAAAACCACGCTGCTTACGAATTAGCTCAATTCCAGAGAAGCGCCTAAGATGTCTCAAGTAGTTGATCTTGAGAACCTGACCCAAATACATTTTAACATGGTCGATAAACATATTATCATCCCCTGTGATAATGATATCATCCATATTTACAAGAACGATAGTATGAAGGCCTCCATTACCTCGACGGAAGAAACAAGTAGGATCTGAATTGCATCCGGTGAATCCCATTGACTTGATCACTTTACTGAATTTCTGAAACCAAGCAAGCTGAGAATCTTTAAATCCACATAGAGTTTTAAGTAAACGATAAACGGTTCTTGAATTCCCCCTCTGAAGTTGGAAACCAGGTGGAGCAGTCATATAAACCTCCTCTTTAAACCCAACATGCGAGTAGGCATTCTGAACATCCAACTGATGAATAAACCAATATTGACGAGTTGCAAGAGAAATAATGAGTCGTATAGAAGGCATGTGAGCAACAGGAATACCAGTGAACCCAAAATCCTCATTATCAAAAGTAACTTGAGTACAAGCAGTTGCTACGAGGCGAGCTTTGTAACAATGAACAGACCCGTCATCATTATACTTCACTGCAAAAACCCACTTGCAGCCAATTGGGTTTTTTCCAAGAGGAAATACCTTTTTTACCGCAAAACATATATGATAGCTAAGAAAATCTAATTTTACAACGCAAACATATTTTAAAAAACTTCGAAAAAAACAAACATCAACTTGGAATTTGTATGTAAATGCCTTTAACTCATGGAATATTATTAGCCAATTCGTAGTAAAGAAGACAACCAATCTGAGCCCATGCATTGAGTATCCCTTACAGACTACAGCCATTTGACTGTTATGAATATCAGATGTTGTATAAGAATAAATTAAGCAGTTGATGGATTTCCAGATTGTTCAAGCACATATCACTTACAGAATTTGTGTTCCACTTACCACCTTGATACATCTGTTGAACATAGAGTTCTAAGTCCAAAATGGAGTGAAGGCCAATTCTCACTAAACATAATTCGTGTATTTTATGGTTTTTGGTCGTACCTTGTGTTAGTGACGATTAAGGAGGGAAGTCCATTAAGCAAATGCTTTGTACAGCAACCGACATTGAGGCCATTAGATATGGGAGCGTGCATTCCAGTTCCACCTGAACACCACATACTTAAAAGGTAACATCAATAGAAATTAGTTGGTTCTTGGTCCCAGCAACAGGTGACTCGTACCAGAACAACAACCTCCTTAGGTACGGTCGACGTGGAGAGTTCCATACGACTCATAAGAAGGGCATGTACATCTATGCGCAAGTAGTACATATGTGTGTAAGTTGACCAAATAATGCTATTTCATTTCTATAAAATCCTCATCCATGAACCAAGAAATGGGAAAACAGCAATGACCAATCTGATCAGTAAGGGCGTGCTTTTGTTTCTCCCTTTCTTAGTTAATTTTCCTTTCATCTCTCTTGACAATCCTCCTCTTTTTTTAGGAGACCTCTTTGTAGCCCCATCACCAGATTTTCTACCTCGTAAATCTAGCTCCTCCCATCCACCAAAAGTGGTTTCACGCTGATTATCTTTCCGTTTAACTGGACCATTTTTATCTGCTCCCATCCACGACTGATACCCTGACCTTCCCCCACTGGTCTGACTCATTTCTGTTTCATCCTCTTCCTCACTCATCATAGTATCCCTGCTCCCTCTGGCAAATGGTTTTGTCTTGGTCCCTGACCTAGGTTTTTGGTTTTTATTTATCCTTCCAAACAGTTTATCAATTGCATACGAAAGAATCGACTGTCCAAGTGGAAGTGCTAAAGCCATAAGGAAAGCTTTTGGTCCCGATGCCAACAGCAACGATGCAACAACGGCTGGAAGCAACCAACCAAAGGCACTAAAGACCTGCATTGATTAAAGAATACAATTTTAAGAGTGTTTACTGTAGTTTAAAGTTTCTATCCTACCCAAGGAAATATTCCAACCAGATTCCTTCGCAAAATACAAAGTGATTAATCAAGAAAGATCACAACATAAAAAGTAATCCGAGAAAGACTTGATAATAAGAACATCACATGACTCAACAACCCATCAACTCTACCAGAATGCCCGAAGTTTGAATCTTCGTACAAAGGTTTTATTCATGATATGGGCATCACTGCATAATTATTTACCTACTCTTTCGATTCTTTGTAATCTCTGTGATAGGGAGGAGGAAACACTGGAGCATATTTTCATGCATTGCTCGTTCTCTTGGACAATTTGGAGTTACTTTTTAAGAGCTTTTAAAGTTAAATGGTGTTTTCGTACAAATGAATTTTATGGCTTGGAGATTTAATATGATGAAGGAGAGAAACAATGATATTTGGTGCTATCTTCCTTATATTATCTACTGGATAGTTTGGAAGGAGAGAAATTCAAGATCTTTTGGCGGAAGACGACCTAGTGTGGATGAATTGGTTGATAAGGTGAAGGGTTTGCTGGTTCTGTGGTTTTCAAATTTAAATACGTTTGAGGGTATTTCTTTAAATCAGGTTATATGAATTGGAAAGGCATTGATAATCTCTTGTAACAATTTTGGATTTTCTTCATAGAATTTTAACCTTTAATTTCAAAAAGAAAAAAAAAAAATCCAAATGAAAACTCAAGAAATGACCGCCGTTGGCTTAATCTGGCTCCCACCTTATTCAAATTTACATATATCAACAACTCATACATTAACAACACCCAACAAAACCAAACAATTAACAAAACAAACCTATAACGAATTTGAAATTACCATACCTTGATGATCCATATATTATCCACAGCTTCTTCCCAAACTCCTCCTCCTCCTCCTCCACCTCTTCCCATCTCTGGTGAATTATCATCTTCATCAGACCACCAATTCCTTCTTTGTTTCTCTCTCCTTCCAAAATCTACGTATTCATCATCTTCAAATTCACTATCATCATTCAATTCATCTCCAAAATTGATTTTGAATCGATCAGTCCAGTTAGCCTCGGCATTTGAATCCCAATACCCCTTACCAGTTCGTGAACGCCTCTTAGTAGAACAACATCGAATTACACGTGCAGAACACAAATTAAGGTTTCGAGTATTATGGTTTCTTGTCAGAGTAATTAACGAGCAAGTAGTGAGACAGACAGTCTCCATTGATGAAGAGCTTCATTTATTCATTTCCTTATCTTATTTCTCTCTTTATAAATTAACATCCCAGCTTTTGGATTTGTTCACCCATACTTAAAGACTTGAAGGCTAGCTAGCTAAACGGTCCGGCTACGATGGGAATGGGCGCATATTTAGAGTATGAGGCACCTCCTATCTAGCTGACACGTCACCCACAAAAACTGCCTTCCAACTAATTATTGGTTTCTTTGTTTCATTCAAATATTTCCTGTTTTACTTACTGATTTGCCCCTGAACTGAATTCCACTGATTTCTCTCTTTTCTTCTTTGACTCGACCTAAGTAACGCATTTTTGTTTTTCCTTTATTAGATAGGTAATTTATTTACCGTATCTGTGGTTAAGGAAATTTATTTATTTCAATCGGATGAGAAACCAAGTAAAAAATTTATAAGAATCGCTCCAAAGATTTGTACAGTATGTATAGTTGAGGTAACAAAAAGAAAACAAAACACTCGGTTGATGAAAATATGTGTTAGTGACTCCCTGAAAATTAATAGAAAGCAATAGGTATGTATTTTTTTTTTAAAAGGTGTGCATTGGCAACGGCCAAATAGGTATCCATTTCCAACAAATAATCACATTATACATATTTCACAACCTTGAGCATGAAAGTTCCAGCGTAAGATTGGCAACTATTGACAACCTCAAGCATGAAAGTTCCAGCGTAAGATTGTCGACTATTGACTGCAATAAGACCCATATATAAGCAGCTAAAACCGTGATGAAATTGATAGAAGACAGAGCGAAAAAAAAGATAGACATACATAAACAGTTCTTGGTGGAACTAAAACTACAGAAGTCATTCTACACCTCCAACAACCAAAAGCAAAGATATAGTTAAACATTTTATCTAACTTTTGACCCAAGTAGTTTGCAGAAGAGCAGAAACGAACAAACTGCTTATCGTTAGTCATTTCGTTTCCGAATCTACACTAAGATAAAAGACTAGACACTGTTGACAAATGTGAAATGTTTCGGCAAGTTTATCAAACAACAAACGAAAATAAAAATGTCTACGTGCGCAATTGCAAATTTAACGAGACTTTAACAAAGAATAAGAACTTGGCATCCTGTCTTGCTTGTCCGTATTGTTGCCCTTGTACCTGAAATATAATGAAAACAAGACGGATTAAAAGCTAAGCTAAACAAGGCAGAAAAATGTGCTTACGCGTTTTCAAGATCATTAGCACTAGTGGTATTTAGGCAACGATATATGGTACTGCCAGGGTTTTTACTTATTAGCATTAGCTAATACGAAGGTATTCGACCAATAGGGGACTGGGTAATGGAGCATGCATAAGGACAAGCAAAATACGTACAAAGTAGAAACCTTCTTTTTCTGTAACAAAGTGATGAAAGAAACAATTAATTACCTCATTGCCTTTTGTTTTCGAATTTTTTTTTTCTTCCTTAAGCCTACCTCCAATGCCGACAAGTACTTAGGAAATTGCTCACCTTTTTTCTTCTTTTTAATCTCAGGATCGTGGATGGTAACTTGTCCATCAACATTTCTTTTTCCACTGTGTACTGATTTACCTGCTTGTATTTCCTGGTCGGGATCGTCGACATTGCTTGCCTCCATGCTAACCTTTTCGAGCTGTGCATTCAACTCTTCAATGCAAGCATCAAGATGACGCTTGACAATACAAGCAGAACTTTCATCTATGGATCTTTTCATCGCAACAATAAGGGATTTATGTGCTAGATGACTACATCTAACACTGGAAGATTCGGTGCAGCTGGTGAGTATTGGAGTGCACATGTTATCAACTATAAGGCTGTCCTTAGCTTGTGGAGTCCACCTCTTCAAAAAGTACTGCGGAGGAATCTCAAAAATCTTTCGAGAAAGAAGCACTCTCAAGGCATGTTAAAACTTTGGTAAATTCTTTTCTTATTTTCATTCATAGTATTTCCATAGATATTTATACATGACCGATAACTTGGAGACTCAAAACTTTCCTAAGACACGGATTTGAGACTTTCCTTATGAGTCTCAAAATCATGACTTACATGGACAATCCTTTCCTAATATATTACCACACTTTCCTAATATATCACTTACCTTATCGGTCTCAAATTCGTGACTTACATGGACAATACTTTCCATAGACTGACCACTACGGTCTTGGAAAGTATTACGACATTTCCTAATATATCACTTTCCTTAATATCCCCCTCAAGACGGAGCATGCAGGTCACAAATGCCCATCTTGGACAAAAGACCTTGAAACTGAACTCGGCCTAATGATTTGGTGAAGATATCCGCCAACTGCAACCCCGTAGGCGTATAAGAGGGAGAAATAATTTTCTGTACTATCGCATCCCTGATGAGATGACAATCCACTTCTATATGTTTAGTTCTTTCGTGAAAAACGGGATTCTGAGCAATATACAATGCCGACTGACTATCACAAAGAAGACTCATTCCCTGTGTATGACAAACTCCCAAATCACCTAGTAATTGCTTCAACCACTTCAATTCACAAGTAGTTGCAGCCATAGATCTGTATTCTGCTTCAGCTGAACTCCGAGAAACTGTGTACTGCTTTTTGGTCTTCCAAGACACTGGTGAATCTCCAAGAAGCACAAACCATCCTGTCAACGATCGTCTAGTCAAAGGACAGCTTGCCCAATCTGAATCACACCAGCCTTTTAAACTTAGACTACTATCAGAGCGCAACAAAATTCCTTGCCCAGGATTCTTTTTCAAATATCTAACTACCCTAAGTGCAGCTTCCCGATGTTCTTGTCTTGGATGCTGCATAAACTGTGACAAAAATATGCACAGAATAAGCTAGATCTGGTCTAGTCATAGCCAGATAAATCAATCTTCCTATCAGTCGTCGATACCTTTCTGCATCACTCAGCAACGGCCCTGTTGCCAAAGCTAGACGATGATTAGTTTCCATTGGAAACTCTGGTGGTTTTGCTCCTAATAACCCCGTCTCCATAATAATGTCCAATGCATATTTCCGTTGACAAACATAAATGCCTCGCTTACTGCGAGCTATCTCCAAGCCCAAAAAATATTTCAATTTTCCCAAATCTTTCATCTTGAAACACTGTCCCAAATATGTTTTAAATTTATTTAGATCCACTATATTATCTCCTGCAACAATCAAATCATCCACATACACCAAAACATTAAGTTGCATCTTTCCTTTGATCATAGTGAAGAGAGAATAGTATGAATAAGATTGCCGAAAACCATAATTCTTCAAAGCTGTTGATAGTTTTGCAAACCAACAACGTGGAGCCTGTTTCAAACCATACAACGATTTCTTCATTCTACATACCATATTAGGATTACCTTTCGCAAATCCAGGTGGTATTTTCATTACACCTCTTCCTCCAAATCTCCATGTAGAAACGCATTGTGTACATCCATCTGATGTACTTCCCAATTTTTAACAGCTGCAACAGCTAGAAAAGTGCGCACTGTTGTCATTTTTGCTACAGGTGCAAAAGTCTCTTTGTAATCTAAGCCTTCCACCTGATGATTTCCAAAGATCACCAATCTTGCTTTTAAACGAACCAAATTCCCATTTTCATCATACTTCTCTGTATATATCCATTTACTTCCTAGTGCTCTCTTGCCCTCCGGCAATTCTTGCAAAACCCAGGTATCTTGTTCTTCTAGTGCTCGTATTTCTTCTTCCATGGCTTTCCGCCATCCTGGATGTTTCATTGCTTCTTTAAAGTTGCGAGGTGCAGAACCCGCAGTTATAGCTGCAAGAAATTTCTTATACGGTGTAGAAAATTTATCACAACTAACATAATATGTCAAAGGATACCGTACCTGAGGAGGATGATTGTGATGGATGAAGATGAGATGGACTATTTTCTCGAGTGGTGTGCGTCACAAATCCCTTAAGCCTACTCGATGGAATTTTCGTACGCTTTCCTTTACCCATATCACCTTCTACTGCAACATCATTGCCCGGACTCACAAGCTCAGCAGATCTCTCTTGAACTGCTACACGTTCTCCTTCCGTCGCAGTCACATCTTGAACTGCTACACCTTTCTGTTGTCGCAGTTACGCCTGGTATGCCTACAGCGTCTCCTGCTGTCGCTGTTACGCCTGGTACTGCCACACTTCTCCTGCTGTCGCTGTTACATCTTCATCATCACTCCAGTCAAACGCTGGACTCAACTGATCAGTCTCAGCTGATACACCAGTCACCTCGGTCTCAATAGAATGACCAGGCTGATCACTCTCGGTGCGAGTCGAAACTGTTGGCTGCTGCAACACAGATGTTTCATTCTTATATGGGAAACTATTCTCACAAAACTGGACGTCTCTTGACACTAGAAATTTTTTCATCCAAGTCATATACTTGCCATGCCTTTTTACCAAACGGATATCCAAGAAAAACACACCTCCTTCCTCTACTTGCAAATTTATCCCCTTTATTACTTTGATCATGCACATAACACAGGCATCCAAACACTTTCAACTGATTATACGGAGGTTGCTTTCCAAACAATATTTCATACGGCGTTTTATTTTCAGAATAGGTGTAGGAGTACGATTAATCAAATACGCAGCTGTCAATGCGCATTCTCCCCAAAACCGTATTGGCAAGTTGGCTTGAAATCTCAAAGCCCTTGCCACATTCAATATATGTTGATGCTTTCTCTCCACTCTTCCATTTTGTTGCGGAGTGCCAACACACGATGTTTCAAAAACTATCCCATTAGTCTTAAAATATCCACGCAATGAATTAAACTCGGTACCATTATCACTTCTAACAATTTTGATATCTTTATCAAATTGTCGTTTCACAAGAGCAATGAAATCAAGAAACGTTCGTTCAACTGCAGTTTTTTTTGAAGCAAATGAATCCACACACCTCTTGAAAAATCATCTACTATTGTTAAAAAATACTGTGCTCCACAAGACGATGTAGCCCTATAAGGACCCCATCTATATGAATCAACTCAAAAATACAACTGGATTTACTTAGACTACTAGCAAACTACTCCTATGTTGTTTCGCTCTTGGGCAAATGTCACAAACTTCATTATGCTTCTTCAATCTACTCACACCCGGCAACCTTTGCAATACTTTTTCTGATGGATGTCCCATTCGTCGATGCCACAGCTCGTATGATTCTCCACTGACTGCCATAACTTCAACTTGAGGCACACCACAGAAAATATACAGTCCACCTTGTCGTTCACCCATTCCAATCACCTTCCTCGTCAACCGGTCCTGTATAAGACATAAACTGTTAGTACATTGTACCGTACATACTAATTCATCAATAAGTTGTGTGACTGAAATTAGGTTACAAGTTATTTGAGGCACATAAAGCACATTATCAAGTCTCAAACCGCCCTGCAGAATAATAGTCCCTATTTTCTCAGATTGTGCATATTTTCCATCTGGGAGTCCAACAGTACACTTCACAATATCTTTCACATCAATCATGTCATCTCTTCTACACGTGACATGATTTGTAGCTCCCGTGTCAATAATCCAATTCGGTTTAGTTTGCTTACCTTGAAGTTGGGACGTATTTTTCTTTGCATTCAAAAACTCAAGCACCTGTCTGAGTTGTGTTGCGGTTACTCCCATCAAATCTGAGCCGTCTGAGGAATATGTACCATTTGACTGCTTTGTCTCTGATATATTTAGATTATGTGCTCGAACCTGATTGCCCGTTCCTTGTCCTCTACCTCCTCTGCCATTCGCAAATCCACCACGACCTCTACCACCGGTTCTTCCACCTCGACCATATCCTCTTCCACTTCTAGGTTTATCTCCCCACCATTCAGGGTATCCAATAAGCTGAAAACAACCTTCATCCGAGTGTCCTTGTCTGCTACATGCTTGCAATATTTATTAGGATCATAAGTGTTATTGGAGTACGTTGATCAGATTGTACCTTGAACGCCATCACATTGTCATGAACTTCGGTGTGGCAGCTACATCTCCTCTTCTGAGACGTTCCGAGTTTATCATTGTTTGATATGCTACATCTATTGAAGGCAGTGGATCTCTTGCCAACAATTGTTCACGCAAGGAACCATAGACAGCATCTAGTCCAATTAAGAAATAATGTAGTAAATCTTCTTCTCTCAAAGTACTAACCTGTGTTGCAATATCACACTCGCACTTGCCACACTTACACGTTGGTACCTTCATATATGTGATCATCTCATCCCATATCTTATTCAATCTTCCAAAATAAGCAGCCACACTTTCTGTTTGCTTTTGTTTACACTCACTTAAAGATGTCTTTAGCTGGCATGTCCGTGTTCCACTTACAACACAAAACCGTCTCTTCAAGTGGTTCACAACAAGTTGGCATCATCATAGTCTCCCAAACTCGATCTGAGTGATGGCTCCAATGTGTTGCTGATCCAAGAGACAAGCATTGACTGAATTGCCACCCATTCTTCCAACTGTTCACTTTCTTTAGGTTCTTGGATTGTTCCATCAATGAAACCAAACTTCCTCTTAGCTATTAATGATCTTCTTATGGCTCTAGCCCATTCATCATAGTTATGTCCTTTTAGAACAACCGGTGTGATAAATACCTGGACCATCACTTGATCCTAGGTGATATACTGGATTTCTTTTTGCGTATCATATTTTAATTCTTGTCTTTGCTTGATTCTCCATCACCACCCATTCTCAACGATTTTTTTTTTTTTTTTTAGGTTTTCAACTGGCTCTGATACCATGTTAAAACTTTGGTAAATTCTTTTCTTATTTTCATTCATAGTATTTCCATAGATATTTATACATGACCGATAACTTGGAGACTCAAAACTTTCCTAAGACACGGATTTGAGACTTTCCTTATGAGTCTCAAAATCATGACTTACATGGATAATCCTTTCCTAATATATTACCACACTTTCCTAATATATCACTCACCTTATCGGTCTCAAATTCGTGACTTACATGGACAATACTTTCCATAGACTGACCACTACGGTCTTGGAAAGTATTACGACATTTCCTAATATATCACTTTCCTTAATAAGGCATGATTACATAAAATTCCTGTAAACTCAAAACCCATACAACTACACTCAATTCTGTTTTCCTTTTTGTAGAAACGTACGGTCCGATCTTTATCATTCTTGAGGTTGAACAACATCTCCACTTTATGAGTGGTAACTATATCATTCTCATCTTCAATTCTATCAAGAAAACAAGAGAACTTTTTTAGTTGTTCTTGAAATATTCGAAAGACCTTCCGAGTATAAATTTGGCTGCTTGCTTTTCAAACCGTAACACAGTATTGAATATTGGTTTACTATGTTTACAGTAGTAATCTTGTTGAATTTCTTTCTCCCTCCAGTTCAACTGGGCTTTCTCATACTGTCTAATAAAGTCATTGATGCATAGCTTTCCATTCAAGTAACCCTTTACAAAGCTATTTACACTTTCACTTCTTTGTGTTGCTGTCATTCCAGAACAAAAGTGTTCCCTCCCGTATACAGGAGCCCATTTTTCTTGTAATGAATACAAGTTGATCAACCATTCATTGTCAGACAAAGAATATTTTTCGATCATAGACTTCCAAAGTGATTCAAAGTCTTCTTTGATTTCAGCCATATAAATGCAATGCTCAAAATCTTTATTCACTACATATACATGTGCAAGGTGCTTTGCGGCATTTTGATATATATGTCATAAACATAATCTGTGATGAGTAGTAGGCATTGCCTGTTTTATCGCATTTCCAATTGCTTGGGCTTGATAGGTAAAAATAGTCTTAGGATGCTTTCCGGATATTGCACTCAAGAATGAGTCAAATACCCAGACAAAAGACTCTATTGTTTCATCGAGAAGTAATGCCATCCCAAACAAAACGGACATTCCATGATGATTGACACCTACAAATGGAGCACATCTGCACATGGCATACCATACTTGTTAGTTAAGTTGTATCAAAACAAACAACGTCACCAAAAAATCCATAATCGATTATCGACTTCGCATCCGCCCAGAAAAAGTTACAGGCTTGGTCATTTTTATCCACTTGTACTGCATAAAAGAAAGCAGGGTTCTCCTTTTGCATATGCCTGAAGTAATTTACAGCAACTTGTGCATCCCCTTTTTTATAAATCTCTCTACGTCTTTTTTGAAAATAATTCTTGCAATCAATTTGAGTGAAATTCAATTGATCTGAACCATGATGATCTGCGCTCATAATTGCAAATGTTTGTGTTGGTCCACATCCTCCAGAATGAAGTGATTCCATGTATGTAGCTTGTTGTGGTAATAAAAGATGGGCTTCTGAGACATCAGCTAGTTCGTGATTGTGTTCATCATCAAATTTTGTTACAACTAACGAACCACCTTGCGCAATACATTGGATACGAGCCATGCATCCAGTACGTAAAATTGGTCGTTCCTTCTGAGGTGTCCCTCTTTTGTGTCTCTCTTTGAATCCTTCTTTTGAGCAAAGAACTACCCTTTTTCGAATTTGACCGTCACTTGATCGCTTGACATGACCCTTGCGAACACTAAAGCCTTTTCTTCTGGCATACTCATTATAAAATTCAAACAACTTGTCGTCTGATTCAAATGTCATTCCAAGTTTCGGCACATCATCACTTGGATCGCGGATTGTATAATCCCCATCAGGTACTGAATTTTCATCAACTTCATCACTACTGTCCATACTCGATTCCGACTCCAACAATCCATTATCATTGTAATGGAAATCGTCTTGATCAAAGTCATCAGTTGGCATAAAATTAAGATCCCACAAAGCAGTCTCGCCATCACTCTCGATGGGATCCTATATAAATGAAGATACAGTCGTAAGCAAATTAAACAAACATAGTTATGAACTAATTCATATATGTAATATCATTTGTATATTCACCAGAAAATGTTTGGTCTGGTCAGTGAAATATAAAATGACATAGCATAAAAACCACAAACATGTTTTCATTGAATAAATTATTGGCTTACCTCTTTTCTTCAGAATAAGCTTAATTAACTTCGTTTCTGGAAGAAGAAAAATGGTTTCCTCGTCTGTTCGGTGATACAGATTCGATACAGATTCTTAGAGCAACTGCAATGGTGGGAGTATAACCAAAAACCAAAGAGGGAAAAAAGATCAAATTTTAGGTTTAGTCTGGTGTGTGACGCTACGGTTGAAAAACTAAATTTGGTCAGACGTACATTATACGTTCGCCTGGTGTGGGGCGTGGACTATGCCAACGCCTGGTGTGGGACGGGGACTATACGTTTGCCCGGTGCAGAAAGACTCAAAAAAAAAAATAATAAAAAAAAAAAAAATGGGGCAGAGGTATTAAGCATCGCCTGGTGTGGGGCGTGAACTATACATCCGCCTGGGGTGGAACGTGGACTATACGTCCGCCTGGTAATGGGGCGTGGACTATATAAACGCCCGATTATATTTGGGTTTGGTCTTGGTCTCCGACCAAATTTGATCTGGGTTTTAGTCTTTGATCAAATTTTGATCGATGGTCCGTCCCACTACCTCTATCCACTGGACCAAATATTTGGGTTTAGTCGTCCATTGTGGACGCTCTTAGGAAAATAAGGATCTCATAATATATAATAATATATTATAGGTGAATAATAACTAATCCGTTGAATACAATATTTGAAGATTTTTTTTTTTTTTTTGTGGAATGTTAGGGTAAATCAGTAAAATGTGTTAGGGAAGTTGAGCATTACCGAGGATAGACCGAAATTAGTTGAAAGACAGTTTTTATGGGTGACATGTCATTTAGATAGGAGGGGCCTCATACTCTAAATATGCGCCCATTCCGATCGTAGCCGGATTCATTTAGTTGGTTGATGTTGAATAGGGTGAATCCAGAACATCAGATATAGATAAATCCCAGAGTCGTTATACCGCTCGAAGAAGTAGGATGACTGAAGAACAACGGGCTATTGAGAACGAAAGGCGTCGTGTTCGCGACAGACAACACCGAGAGAACATTACAGCTGAGGAGAGGTTGCTACAAAAAGAGCATTGGGCAAAATCAAAATAGAGTGAATAAGATGAATACTGAATCTGAAACAACAGATCTGCATACTTCCCAAATTCGTTTTACAGCTCGAAGTAACCGGATGACCGAAGAAGAATGCTCTGCTGAAACAGAAAGGCTTCGTATTCGCGAGACACAACATCAAGAAAACTTGACAGCTGAGGAGAGAATTTGGTAAGGTAACATTTGAATGCCTAATTATTTCTTTTGCATTCTGTTTGAGTTTTTCTAACATTTTTCCTGAGCATATGTAGTGTTTACTTATAGCTTATTAAATTATTTTCTGTGTTAATGAACGTATTATGTTAGACGATAGGAGAAAGGCCAAAATTATCATTACCATTAGGTAAATATAGGTAAATACATCAAAAGTGCAGAGATGAAATATATTATTTCAATAGGTTAATAATATGAGGGGTATTATTAATACTTGGGAGATAGTTTAAAGCAGAAAAGAAGAATATAGTGTAATCATTAGGCATCTAAATGGAATGGCATGGTGCAACGGAACGGAATATCTTATGAATGTGCTAAAAGGGGACATCCTGATGGCATCATTCACTGTATTGCAAGTACTAGAACTGAGGTGGATGGATAACTTAGAAATCCTACATGAACCAACGCGGGAGTGGCGAATTTAAAATGTGTTCGACATTTCTATTGCCACAATTAAGTTGGTGAATTTTCTCTTAGTGTGTAGTTAACCGTTAGCATCTTATTAATTAATGCTTATTGAAAGGCCTTGCATTCCATCCAGTTGAGTTGAGTATCTTTTTTAACTAACGTTAGAGGGTTTTCTATGACGGCATAATATGTTTAACTAAAAATTGTGTACTTGAAGGGAAAAATGGCTGGAATTAACTGTTTTATTTTAGAGAACACGTTAGTTGTTTAGTTTGTCCACAGCAAGACGGTTCAAGTGATCCGCAACGGTGTTCTCAATTCTTTTCATGTCTTTGATTTCAAGATCAAACTCTTACAAGGATGAAATCCATCGTATGAGTCTCGGTTTCGCTTCTTTCTTCATTAGCAAGTACCTAAGTGCCGCATGATCAGAAAAGACAACAACTTTTGTACCAATTAGATAAGAGCGAAACTTTTCCAAAGCAAAAACAATGGCTAACAACTCTTTTTCAGTGGTTGTGTAGTTTTGTTGGGCCTCATTTAACGTTCTAGAAGCATAATAAATAGCATGGAGTATCTTCCCCAAACGCTGCCCAAGCACTGCACCAACCGCGTAGTCACTTGCATCACACATGAGCTCAAAAGGCTTGCTCCAATCCGGTGGTTTAATGATAGGGGCTGAAATCAAAAGCTCTTTCAAGCGATTGAATGCCTCCATAAACTTTTCATCAAAGTTAAAAACCACATCTTTTTGCAATAAATTACAAAGTGGTGACGCTATCTTGGAAAAGTCCTTGATAAACCTACGATAAAAACTTGCATGTCCAAGAAAAGAGCGTATCTCCCTCACCGTAGTGGGAGGGGTTAGAGCACGAATAAGTTCAATCTTAGATTTATCAACTTCCAAGCCTTTAGAAGATATTATATGGTCTAAAATTATGCCATGAGTTACCATAAAATGGCACTTCTCCCAATTCAGCACAAGATTTGTTTCAACACATCGCTCAAGGATTAGTGACATATTGTTCAAGCAAAGGTCAAATGAATCACCAAAGACACTAAAGTCGTCCATGAACACTTCGATTATGTTTTCAGCATATTCTGAAAAGATATTTATCATACACCTTTGAAAGGTAGCTGGAGCATTGCACAAGCCAAAAGGCATCCTTCTATAAGCAAAAGTACCGAACGGACAAGTGAAAGTAGTTTTCTATTGATCCTCCGGTGCTATCACAATCTGATTGTAACCTGAATAGCCATCAAGGAAGCAATAGTAAGAGTGTCCAGCTAAACGTTCAAGCATTTGATCAATAAAAGGTAATGGAAAATGATCTTTCCTAGTGGTGGCATTCAATTTTCTATAATCAATACAAACCCTCCAACCGGTTTGCACACGAGTTGGGACAAGTTCATTCTTATCATTCTCCACCACCGTCACACCTGATTTCTTTGGTACCACTTGCACCGGGCTTACCCACTTGCTATCGGATATGGGGTATATAACACCTACTTCCAAAAGCTTGAGTATCTCCTTTTTCACAACTTTCATCATGGGAGGATTCAAACGACGTTGCGCTTCCCTTGTAGGCTTTGCATCGTCCTCCAAACGAATCTTATGCATACAAACGGCAGGGCTTATACCCTTGATATCAACGATTGTCCATCCAATGGCCGTCTTGTACTTCCTCATCTACGAGCGGTATGTTCACATGAATCTTTCTTCGAACATCTAAAATCTCCTTTTCTAGTTCCTCCATCTTGGACTTTGCGAATCTGCAAGGGAAAGGTAAAGGAGGAACATAAGTAGAAACCGGAGTTTTAGAGTTAGGAATAGGTACCTCAAAAGTTCGGGGAGAATCTTCATTCTTCTCCTCCAAAATAGGTTCCTTTGGTGTTTCCACCTTGCCCGAATCAGTAATTTCGGGTTGCACAAGTTGTGTACCACTTCTCAACGTAATAGCATTCACATCCCCTTTTGGGTTAATAGGTTGAGAAGGGAGTTTCCCACTATTTTGTGCCTTCAATTGGTTCAACTCAATAGCCATAGAACCAACTTGAGTTTGCAAATCCTTAACCGTGCTCTCCGTTCTTTGCATAAAAGATTTCAGCAACTCTTCCATACTTGACCCCTGATTTTGAAGTTGTTGTTGTTGTTGTTGTGGTTGGTGGAATTGTTGACGCGGCTGCAATTGTTGTTGTTGAGGTTGAAATCCACTCGGATGGTTGAAATTTGGTTGTTGAACCGCTCCTTGCTTGTTCGCATAGCTAAAATTGGGGTGATCTCTCCATCCCGGATTGTAAGTGTTGAAGTAGGGATCATACTGTCTTTGCTGATTTGGGAAGATCATATTAGCTTGTTCATTGGAGTCTTCATACCCTTGAGAAGAACTTGGTATCACCGCGGCTGCAACTTGTTGCATCATAGCTGTCATGTTACCCATTTGTTGACGAAGTTCCTCCACCTCGCTCACTTCATTTACTCTCCTAAGAAGCACATCTGAACCACGACTCAAGAATTGTTGGGAGTTTGCTGCCATGTTTTCAATCAATTCTCTATCTTGTGCCACCGTTTTGCTCACTAGTGCACCACCAGCCGCAGCGTCAAGAAGATTCCTATCGTTTTATTGGTGTCCGTCATAGAAGTATTGGATAATCATCGCGTTGCAGAATTGGTGGTGAGGGCAGCTTGCCACCAATCTCTTGTATCGTTCCCAACATTCATATAAAGATTCTCCCACATTTTTCTTCATCCCGCAAATCTCCTTGCGAATTTGAGTAGCCTTTGATGCAGGAAAATACCTCTCTAAAAAGAGTTTCTTCAACCCATTCCATGTTGTGATACTTCCGGGAGGTAAATAACACAACCAATCCTTAGCACTATCCATCAACGAGAATCGAAAAACTTTCAACATTGCACCATCCGCTTCCACATCCGCTGGAAGCATGACCGTGACAATGGTGTGGAAGTCCATAAGATGCTTGTTTAGGTCTTCATTCACCATGCCATGAAACTTTGGTAATTCTCTAAGAAACCCCGGCTTGATCTCAAACTTGTGAGTTTGTTTGAATACACCCTTGTTGTGTATCCAACTTGTGAGATGCCAAGTCCTTGAGTGTACGATTTGCATCACCCATTGCCTCTTCTTCTTCTTCTTCTTCAAAAGGTGGTTCTTGTTCAACCGGTTCCTCTTGTTCTAGAACTTCTTGTTGTAACTCTTCTTCCACTTCTAATTGTTGTTCTTCCGCCGTACCTTGACTTGGTTGGAGTATTGTGCCTCTTCGAGTGGCTATTCTGCACCTTGGATAGTTCCAATCTTTAGAAGCCAGGGATTAGGTACCTGAAAACAATTCTCGCAAACAAGTGAGAAACAAGACAAGAAACAAAAAGCAAATATGGAAGCGGAAGTAATGATAAGAAACTAAAAACTTAATAACAAGCCGTATGCCTCCCCGGCAGCGGCGCCAAAATTTGATCGGTTGTCAACCGTCAAATATAATTTCACTTTCTTACTTAACTACAATAATATAGTAAGTGGTAGGAAAGAGTTCGTATCCACAGAGAGGCTTTTGTTGTTATGTAATTTTCAGTTTCTAAGATAACCAAGGGGGATTTTTGTTTTAGCAAATAAAATAAAATAAAGTAAAGCAAAGCAAATAGTTGGAATAATAAATAAGGAGAAGATATTGGTCACGGGATAGTATCATTCACAAACATGTATTTTCATCAACGACTAGAATTGATATTTTAATCTCTCATCTATTAAAAGCCCTAGGATACCTTGATCGCAAGAATATCCCTCTAATTCCCTAATTTCATCACAACCACATTAAAAGATGCATATGTGAATTCTTCCTAGAAAGTAACCCAAAGTGTAAAAGCACAATTAAGTTTAACTCCCTAAAAGCTTTAAGATTTATGGAATAAGACTAATCAAAGCAATCAAACGTGTAAAAGCACTAATTCGATTTAACCAGGGTTATGATTCATATGTGACTGGTAGGATACATCGCTACAAGCACTACCCACAATTATGCTACTGAAAATAAGGGACAAACAACTTTTTCATATTGAAAACCCTAATATAGCTTTAGAGATGAATGCAAATCGGATTGATTCCGGACTCAACCAATCAAACAATCAAATCCTATAAAAATATAGACCATGAATCAAAAACAATAAAATATTGAGACAAAACTAATCCATAGATTCAAATAACATATTTGAGAAATCAACTTTTATCCCATAACCAATAGTTGTATTTAGTTACTCATAATAATGGAGTTCATCATAATCATAATCAATAAAATAAAGAAGATGAAAACAAACGAAAACAAACGAAAACAAACCCTAGAAGAAGTTCTCTCCAAAGCTCCAAGTAGAAGATAATACGTGATATCCAAAGTTGTAAAAAACTTTTTCTTTTTGTAGCTTTTCTCCCTTCGAAACCTAGGTCAAAAATTCAAAGCCCATTAGATGAAAGTCCACGTGGCCCAAAAGCGAGATGAACCCATGTAGAAACTCTGTCAAATCGTCGCCGAAAAGTTGCCAGAGAGTCGCCGGAAATTTGGCTCAGGTGACCGGCAAAGACCACCCGGTTAGCGATCAAATGGGTCAAAGCAAGACCAGTCAACTGAGTCACAACCGAGTCATCTGGTCAACTCAGTCTAGGATGAGTCAGCTGCTAGTCAGATAAGTAATGTCTGAGTCAGGGGCTAACTCAGCTAGGCCAATGCCATCTTGCACAGGCTGGTTCATACATGCGTCATGTTGATGCTTCATTCTTGCATTTCAGCTCTGCAACTTGAGCATTGCACACAACCACTTCTGCATTTCTGTAACAGCATCCTTTCAACACAACACCATTCCTTTCCCTGTAATGAGCAACATTCTTCTTTGTAATTTTCCAGCCAAGGCACCTGCAAATCACTTCCATAAACTACAACGGACAAAGATCAAATCTTCAATCCATTGCCTGTAGCTTCACCAGCACTACAACTGCAACACAGACTTTTTCTTCTTCCCTGTTTAATTACATAGCTCTACCATATCAAGCTCCACTTGTAATCCAAGTTCTGCTCAAATCCACCAGTGCCTTCACTTCAGATGCAATTCAGTCAAGCAGCAAACCCAACTGCAACATTAGTTCACCACAGACCACCTGCAACTCCATGACCAGCTACGCATTCACCATATCCTGCATCTTCTCAGCTCTCCACTTCTCTTGCCATCACTGCCTATAGTAACACATCATCATTCTGAACTGCAGCTACCACTTCCCTTGGCTCTGCCAATCCATTCAACAGCTGCACATGGTACCAGTTCATGCCTGCAACCTAACATACATCTAGATTCATTCTTGAGCCAACACACAGCACCACCAGCTTCAGTTGTACTTCTATGAGTTCAATACCACCATTCTCAGCACATTTTGCAACATAACCACAGGCCCATCCACCATCTGAACTCCACCATGCTTAAACACATCAATTCCCAAATTCTGCAGCTTCATGACCATTGCATCACCAACAGTCGTCTCAGCCGAGGCACCCGCAATCATCCTCAAACCCATCTTAGCAGCCTCACGCCATTCTTCGCAACCCAATCAAGCACCACCTGAACTTTCAGTTCCTTAACAGCTTTATTACCTCCTGAACTTATCAGAATCCCCGTGTAAACTCATTCACATCATATTCTCTTCCTCCAGCTCAATTCCAGTTAATTTATGTCTTGAAATTCAGCTCCAAATCAAACCCAGTTCAGCTCATATCCTGTAAAACGATCCACCAACACAAATTCGAGCCACTGATTCACATAAACACCCAACAAAACTCACATCTTCCACAGCTTCTCTCAATTGAATTCATGGCTTCACAATATCTCTTTTATCTGTCGAGAACCCCATGTGTAAACACCCATTGTAACTCCTCAGAAATTAGACATAGAAATGTCATATTCCAGCTGATTTCCAACTAAAAACTTCTCCTAAACAACACATCTGGCCCTTCCATTCCTTGTACTCTCTTAGCAGCTGCAGCTAGGAATCAAACCCGAGACGAACCCATCTAGCTCTGTTCATCACATTCCAACCCCTAATTTCAGAACTCCAAATCCATTTCTTAACTTCAATCTTTCAAATTCAAATCTGCGACATCGACCACCATCTTCTGTAATTTCTGCTCATCTGAACCCTGATTTCAGAATTCTGGTTCTCTAAATTCACCAGCAACAGACTCAAATCTCCACCATACTCGAGTTCAAAGCTAACCCATCTGCTAATTCATTCTTCTTTGTCTTTTCTTCGATTCTAATCATCTTCTCTTTCATTTCAAACACCAATACAAAATCCTAACCTCAATCTCTGTCAAAACCCTAATTCAAACCACCAGATTGAATAGAACCTAAGTTAACACAGTTCTTCGATTTCAAGTTCAACAGCAACCCTAGTCTTCAACAGCAATAGCTTCATTAGAGTCAGCTTCAGATCCCCTTTCACAAACTCGACTGAACCACAACAACAACATCTCCTCCTTCTTAAGACCTGGCATTCGGATCATATAAAGATAAACTCTTTAAATCTTCTCTAATCAACCATCTTCCTTCTTCCATCTTTGATTTCTCTGAACAAGAACTGGAGCCTCCATTGGTTTCAAGCAAAGAGGAGAAATAATGGCTAATGATGGGAAATGATTTCCTCACTGGATTTTAGGTATTGTGTGGGAAATGGGAGTGATATATACACCCATGTAATACTGGATAAGGGCCAACCAGCTGAACTATCAATTTTCCCTTCAATTGTCGGTCTTGCGAGACTGACAGTTAAGTTTTCGTGATTCTTGTTCCTTCAGTTCCCTAGAACCGACAAGCTAGCTCCATCACTCGCCTATGAATTGACGATTCTGTCCTTATGCTCCAAAAGAGTGCTTTATTCTTTTGCATTCTTCCGCCAACAACAACCGCCTCTCATTTTTCAGACCCACTTTATCTCTTCAATTTCTTGACATCACTAAAGTTGTCATGCTTTTCAGACAGAAATTTTCATCACTAAAACCGACATACTTTTCAGACAGAGATGAAGAAATAAAAAGCAAATAATGAGAAATAATCCGCCTCCAACACTTTTGCACTTGAGATGAGACTTTTGGGCTGTTTCCTCTTCTTTTGTTCCAAATGACTCCAAAGTACCTAGACACTCAAAAGCAAACATAAGATATATAATTTACAAGAAAAATAGCAAAGAAAGCATAAATACTAGATATAAAATTAGGTGTTTTAGACACCTATCAAATTCCCCCACACTTAGACTTTGCTAGTCCTCGAGCAAATCAAATAAAAGAATTCTAAAACATACATACAACTCCGTCTCGTCGAGCCTACGGTAACTTTTAGCATAAATAACAAGCCTTTGAACCCCTAGGTGTCCCTAGTGGACGAGTTATAGTCTCGTGAAGGTTTACAAGAGATTTGCCTACAAAACCTATTTTTCAAACTCCATCTACCTGTGACAAATCCATGAATGAATCCAAAATGGTTGCAAAAGGAGGTACCTTGTTATGAATCAAAATTAATATATATAAATTAAGCTCTGTTAAGAAAGTCGAACAAGCCATAATCTCAGAAACTAACAAACCACAATCACAAATGAATATATAAAGAAGATGGAAATAGATATAGATGGTTCCGATGTTTACTAAAGTGATCAATGTTTCCCATATATGTCTGAAGGTCGCTGCCAATGATGAACCTATGAATCCTATTGGATTGAGCTACTAGTCTGAATTCTAATATCAACACACTGGCATATACAAGGGAACCAGCAGTCAATAAACTTAAATCTAGATCGACTCACTGGCATATACAAGGGAACCAGGAGTCGATTTTATTGTACCATAACAAAAAAAAAAATTGACATCATGATTGGATCTTGTGGATCCAAGCGCATGTTTCTTGTCAGCAGATTACATGATAGTTACCTTGGATCCTGCACTCCACGCTTGCTTAGGCGACGGAGACAGGGAGAACACACACATATTTCTTTATCCAAGTGTCAAATTTATTCCGTTTGGTCAATTGGTCGGTCTCTTTTTTTTTTTTTCTCTTTTTGTAGTAACTCAATCACACTATTTCATCCTAACAGCAATAACAAGTCGATGTTAGTGACCCACCAAATCACATAGATATAACAAGGTTGAAAAAGTAAAAACAGAAAGTGATATAGTGATATTCCGAGCTATGGTAACAACTTTCATATTATTTCTAACACTTAAATAATTTTGTCCCTTGTAGTTAATGGGTTCCTCAACTCCCGCAACCAAAACGGTTTCATCCACATAGATTGGTAGTGTCATCCTAAAGGAACATATTTCTATGTTTTAGAGTATCATTTTTTGTTTTTTTTTGTTTTCATTTTTCAGTTTTCTACATTTTGTTTTTTTTTTTACTAAAAAGCATCAAACTCTAAAAACATATAAATGCTCCCCCACACTTAAAATTTACATTGTCCTCAATGTAAATTAACTCATCCAAAGTGAAGTTCAAGGTGGGACATTTCGCAAATAATATGCAAAAACAAAGATAAAAATACTGAAAAAAATAAAAAAGATAAAGGTAAAGATACAAAACCGGTGGGTTGCCTCCCACTTAGCGCTTGGTTTAAATTCGTCAGGCCGACTATCTCCTTGCTTTCTATGACTCCTCTAGAGGGATTGCATCCACAAAATTAACTCCTTCCACCACTTCGGAAGAGAAGTACTCATAGTATGGTTTCAACCTCTGCCCATTAACTTTAAATTCCTTGCATGTAGCTATGCTACGAATTTCGACTGCACCATGAGAAAACACATTAGTAAAAATGAAAGGTCCAATCCAACGTGACCTTAATTTACCCGGAAATAATTGCAGGCGAGAATTAAACAAAAGCACTTTATGCCCAACACAAATTTTTTTCTAGAAATCATAGTATCATGAAATGCCTTCGTTTTCTCCTTGTAAATGCGTGAGCTTTCAAATGCATCATTGCGAAGCTCCACTACCTCTTGGAGTTGTAACTTCCTTTGCTTTCCAGCACCATCCATCTCCATATTGCATTGCTTAATAGCCCAAAACGCCTTATGCTCAATATCCACGGGTAAGTGACAAGGTTTACCATACACAAGCCTAAAAGAAGACATCCCAATAGGTGTCTTGTATGCGGTTCTATAATCCCACAAAGCATCAGTAAGTCGCATACTCCAATCCTTCCTTGTTGGATTCATCGTCTTCTCAAGTATGGATTTTACCTCTCGGTTGGAAACCTCGGCTTGTCCATTTGTTTGGGGATGATAAGGTATTGCAATCTTGTGCGACACATTGTACTTCTTCAAAAAGTTTTGTAAGAACCTGTTTTTGAAGTGAGAACCCCCATTGCTAATTATGGATCTTGGAATTCCAAACCTTGCAAAAATATGAGCTTGCACAAAATCTGAAACCACTTTAGAATCATTAGTTGGGGTGGCCTTAGCTTCCACCCATTTAGAGACATAATCAACAACAAGTAAGATATAAAAATTCCCATGGGAGTTGACAAAAGGACCCATAAAATCAATACCCTATACATCGAAAACTTCAATAAATTGAATAAAAGTTTGTGGCATTTGATTTCGATCACCTAGATTGCCTGTTCTTTGGCACCTATCACAAGTTGTACAAAATATATATGCATCCTTAAACAAGGTTGGCCAATAGAAACCGCTTTCAAGCACCTTGTGAGCGGTTCTCTTACTCCCAAAATGTCCTCCGCAAGCATAAGAGTGACAAAAAGACAATATAAAATTAAATTCACATTCGGGAATGCACCTTCTTATTACTTGGTCGCTGCAATGTTTCCACAAGTATGGATCATCCCATATGTATTGGTTTCCCAACTTCTTAAGTTTGTCCCTCTCAGCACGAGACAAGTTCTTTGGAATTTGTTTAGACACCAAGTAATTGACAGTATCAGAATACCATGGTTCTCCAAAGGAAATTGAGAATAGTTGTTCATCCGGGAAGCTTTCACGCAATGGGATAACTTCCTTGTCCACAGCAAGACGGATCAAGTGATCCGCAACGGTGTTCTCAATTCCTTTCTTGTCTTTGATTTCAAGATCAAACTCTTGCAAGAGTAAAATCCATCGTATGAGCCTCGGTTTCGCTTCTTGCTTCATTAGCAAGTACGTAAGTGTTGCATGATCAGAAAACACAACAACTTTTGTACCAATTAGATAAGAGCGAAACTTTTCCAAAGCAAAAACAATGGCTAACAACTCTTTTTCAGTGGTTGGGTAGTTTTGTTGGGCCTCATTTAACGTTATAGAAGCATAATAAATAGCACGAGGTATCTTCCCCACACACTGCCCAAGTACTGCACCAACCACGTAGTCACTTGCATAACACATGAGCTCAAAAGTCTTGCTCCAATTTGGTGGTTTAATGATAGGGGATGAAATCAAAAGCTCTTTCAAGCGATTGAATGCCTCCATACACTTTTCATCAAAGTTAAAAACCACATCTTTTTGCAATAAATTACAAAGTGGTGACGCTATCTTGTAAAATTCCTTGATAAACCTACGATAAAAACCTGCATGTCCAAGAAAAGAGCGTATCTCCCTCACCGTAGTGGGAGGGGTTAGAGCACGAATAAGGTCAATCTTAGATTTATCAACTTCCAAGCCTTTAGAAGATATTATATGGCCTAAAAATATGCCATGAGTTACCATAAAATGGCACTTCTCCCAATTCAGCACAAGATTTGTTTCAACACATCGTTCAAGGATTAGTGAGAAATTGTTCAAGCAAAGGTCAAATGAATCACCAAAGACACTAAAGTCATCCATGAACACTTCGATTATGTTTCAACATATTCTGAAAAGATACTTATCATACACCCTTGGAAGGTAGATGGAGCATTGCACAAGCCAAAAGGCATCCTTCTATAAGCAAAAGTACCGAACAGACAAGTGAAATTAGTTTTCTCTTGATCCTCCGGTGCTATCACAATCTGATTGTAACCTGAATAACCATCAAGGAAGCAATAGAAAGAGTGTCCAGCTAAACGTTCAAGCATTTGATCAATAAAAGGTAATGGAAAATGATCTTTCCTAGTGGTGGCATTCAATCTTCTATAATCAATACAAACCCTCCAACCGGTTTGCACACGAGTTGGGACAAGTTCATTCTTATCATTCTCCACCACCGTCACACCTGATTTTTTTGGTACCACTTGCACCGGGCTTACCCACTTGCTATCGGATATGGGGTATATAACACCTACTTCGAAAAGCTTGAGTATCTCCTTTTTCACAACTTCCATCATGGGAGGATTCAAACGACGTTGCGCTTCCCTTGTAGGATTTGCATCATCCTCCAAATGAATCTTATGCATACAAACGGCAGGGCTTATACCCTTGATATCAGCGATTGTCCATCCAATGGCCGTCTTGTACTTCCTTAGCACCCTTAGAAGTTTTTGCTCCTGTAATTCACTAAGCTCGTCAGAAACAATCAGAGGTAACTCTTCCTTGTCACCCAAGTATAAGTACTTTAAGTGACTTGGGAGAGGTTTCAATTCTAATTTTGGAGATTTATTAATAGATGGTAAAAGTTTTTCATCCCTGCATGGTAAAGAAGTAAAAGAGATATTATGAGTTTCCGGGCATCCCTGTAGTGAATTAAGATCACCAAGGGCTTCCTTGACTTCATTACCACACTCTACACCATTATCCATGGATGTAGTTAAAACAGTTTCCAAGGCATCATCACCATTCAATTCAAACACTTGTTGTGCCAATGTATTCATAACATCAATGGAGAAACAAGAGTGGACATCACTAGGATATCTCATCGTCTCGAAAACATTGAAACGTATTATTTCTCCATCAAACTCCATAGTTAACGTTCCCTTGTCCACATCAATAATGGTTTTCGATGTTTTCATGAAGGGGCGCCCAAGTAGCAATGGAAGAGACGAGCCCGGTGAACCTTCATTCATCTCTAAGACGCAAAAGTCAGCTGGAAATACAAGTTGATTAACCTGCACAAGAACATCCTCAACAACACCCATTGGGTAAACATTAGATCGATCGGCTAATTGCAACACAATTCCAGACTTTTTAAGAGGACCTAACTCAAGTGAATTATACGTGGACGCAGGCATAACATTAACGGATGCACCTAAATCCAACATAGCTTTGTTAAATGTAGTGTTACCAATTGTGACGGGAATGTCAAAGCTACCCGGATCCTTGCATTTCAGTGGGAGTTTGTGTTGTAAGATTGCCGAACCATTCTCCCCCACACTTAGCACTTCATTGTCTTTGAGCCTTTTCTTGTTGGTACGCAAGTCCTTCAACACCTTTGCATACTTTGGCATTTTATTTATAGCATCTACGGGCGGTATGTTCACATGAATCTTTCTTAGAACGTCTAAAATCTCCTTTTCTAGTTCCTCCGTTTTGGACTTTGCGAATTTGCGAGGAAAGGTAAAGGAGGAACATAAGTAGAAACCGGAGTTTTAGAGTTAGGAATAGGTACCTCAGAAGTTTGGGGAGAATCCTCATCCTTCTCCTCCAAAATAGGTTCCTTTGGTGTTTCCACCTTGCCCGAATCAGTAACTTCGGGTTGCACAAGTTGTGTACCACTTGTCAACGTAATAGCATTCACATCCCCTTTTGGGTTAATAGGTTGAGAAGGGAGTTTCCCACTATTTTGTGTCTTCAATTGGTTCAACTAAATATCTATAGAACCAACTTGAGTTTGCAAATCCTTAAATGTGCTCTCCGTCCTTTTCATAATAGATTTCAGCAACTCTTCCATACTTGACCCCTGATTTTGAAGTTTTTGTTGTTGTTGTTGTGGTTGGTGAAATTGTTGACGCGGCTGGAATTGTTGTTGTTGAGGTTGATATCCACTCGGATGGTTGAAATTTGGTTGTTGAACCGCTCCTTGCTTGTTCGCATAGCTAAAATTGGGGTGATCTCTCCATCCCGGATTGTAAGTGTTGGAGTAGGGATCATACTGTCTTTGCTGATTTGTGAAGATCACATTAGCTTGTTCATTGGAGTCTTCATACCCTTGAGAAGAACTTGGTATCAGGAAAATACCTCTCTAAAAAGAGTTTCTTCAACCCATTCCATGTTGTGATGCTTCCAGGAGGTAAATAACAAAACCAATCCTTAGCACTATCCATCAACGAAAATGGAAAAACTTTCAACATTGCACCATCCGCTGGAAGCATGGCCGTGACAATGGTGTGGAAGTCCATAAGATGCTTGTTTGGGTCTTCATTCACCATGCCATGGAACTTTGGTAATTCTCTAAGCAACCCCGGCTTGATCTCAAAAGTAGAGTTTGTTTGAATACACCCTTGTTGTGTATCCAACTTGTGAGATGCCAAGTCCTTGAGTGTACGATTCGCATCACCCATTGCCTCTTCTTCTTCTTCTTCAAAAGGTGGTTCTTGTTCAACCGGTTCCTCTTGTTCTAGAACTTCTTGTTATAACTCTTCTTCCACTTCTAACTGTTGTTCTTCCGCCGTACCTTGACTTGGTTGGAGTATTGTGCCTCTTCGAGTGGCTATTCCGCACCTTGGATAGTTCCAATCTTTAGAATCCAGGGATTAGGTACCTGAAAACAATCCTCGCAAACAAGTGAGAAACAAGACAAGAAACAAAAAGCAAATATGGAAGCAGAAGTAATGATAAGAAACTAAAAACTTAATAACAAACCGTATGCCTTCCCGGCAGCGGCGCCAAAATTTGATCGGTTGTCAACCGTCAAATATAATTTCACTTTCTTACTTAACTACAATAATATAGTGAGTGGTAGGAAAGAGTTCGTATCCACAGAGAGGCTTTTGTTGTTATGTAATTTTCAGTTTCTAAGATAACCAAGGGGGATTTTTGTTTTAGCAAATAAAATAAAATAAAGTAAAGCAAAGCAAATAGTTGGAATAATAAATAAGGAGAAGATATTGGTCACGGGATAGTATCATTCACAAACATGTATTTTCATCAACGACTAGAATTGATATTTTAATCTCTCATCTATTAAAAGCCCTAGGATACCTTGATCGCAAGAATATCCCTCTAATTCCCTAATTTCATCACAACCACATTAAAAGATGCATATGTGAATTCTTCCTAGAAAGTAACCCAAAGTGTAAAAGCACAATTAAGTTTAACTCCCTAAAAGCTTTTAAGATTTATGGAATAAGACTAATCAAAGCAATCAAACGTGTAAAAGCACTAATTCGATTTAACCAGGGTTATGATTCATATGTGACTGGTAGGATACATCGCTACAAGCACTACCCACAATTATGCTACTGAAAATAAGGGACAAACAACTTTTTCATATTGAAAACCCTAATATAGCTTTAAAGATGAATGCAAATCGGATTGATTCCGGACTCAACCAATCAAACAATCAAATCCTATAAAAATATAGACCATGAATCAAAAACAATAAAATATTGAGACAAAACTAATCCATAGATTCAAATAACATATTTGAGAAATCAACCTTTATCCCATAACCAATAATGGAGTTCATCATAATCATAATCAATAAAATAAAGAAGATGAAAACAAACGAAAACAAACCCTAGAAGAAGTTCTCTCCAAAGCTCCAAGTAGAAAATAATACGTGATATCCAAAGTTGTAAAAAACTTTTTTTTTTTGTAGCTTTTCTCCCTTCCAAACCTAGGTCAAAACTTCAAAGCCCATTAGATGAAAGTCCACGTGGCCCAAAAGCGAGATGAACCCATGTAGAAACTCTGCCAAATCGTCGCCGAAAAATAGTCGGAAGTTGGCCGGAGAGTCGTTGGAAATTGGGCTCAGGTGTCCGGGAAAGTCCACCCGGTCACCGGTCAAATGGGTCAAAGCAAGACCAGTCAACTGAGTCACAACCGAGTCATCTGGTCAACTCAGTCTAGGATGAGTCAGCTGCTAGTCAGATAAGTAATGTCTGAGTCAGAGGCTAACTCAGATAGGCCAATGCCATCTTGCACAGGCTGGTTCATTTATGCTCCATGTTGATGCTTCATTATTGCATTTCAGCTCTGCAACTTGAGCACTGCACACAACCACTTCTGCATTTCTGTAACAGCATCCTTTCAACACAACACCATTCCTTTCCCTGTAATGAACAACATTCTTCATTGTAATTTCCCAGCCAAGGCACCTGCAAATCACTTCCATAAACTACAACGGACACAGATCAAATCTTCAATCCGTTTGTAGCTTCACCAGAACTACAACTGCGACACAGACTTGTTCTTCTTCCCTGTTTAATTACACAACTCTACTATATCAAGCTCCACTTGTATCCAAGTTCTGCTCAAATCCACCAGTGCCTTCACTTCAGCTGCAATTCAGTCAAGCAGCAAACCCACTGCAACAGTAGTTCACCACAGACCACCTGCAACTCCATGACCAGCTGCGCATTCACCATATCCTGCATCTTCTCATCTCTCCACTTCTCTTGCCATCACTTCCTATAGTAACACATCATCATTCTGAACTGCAGCTACCACTTCCCTTGGATCTGCCAATCCATTCAACAGCTACACATGGTACCAGTTCATGCCTGCAACCTAACATACATCTAGATTCATTCTTGAGCCAACACACAGCACCACCAGCTTCAGTTGCACTTCCATGAGTTCAATACCACCATTCTCAGCACATTCTGCAACATAACCACAGGCCAATCCACCATCTGAACTCCACCATGCTTAAATGCATCAATTCCCAAATTCTGCAGCTTCATGACCATTTCATCACCAACTGTCGTCTCAGCCGAGGCACCTGCAATCATCCTCAAACCCCTCTTAGCAGCCTCACGCCATTCTTCGCAACTCAATCAAGCACCACCTGAACTTTCAGTTCCTTAACATCTTCATTACCTCCTAAACTTATCAGAATCCCCGTGTAAACTCATTCACAATATATTCTCTTCCTCCAGCTCAATTCCAGTTAATTTATGTCTTGAAATTCAGCTCCAAATCAAACCCAGTTCAGCTCATATCCTGTAAAACGATCCACCAACACAAATTCGAGCCACTGATTCACATAAACACCCAACAAAACTCACATCTTCCACAGCTTCTCTCAGTTGAATTCATGGCTTCACAATATCTCCTTTATCTGTCGAGAACCCCATGTGTAAACACCCATAGTAACTCCTCAGAAATTAGACATAGAAATGTCATATTTCAGCTGAATTCCAACTCAAAACTTCGCCTAAACAACACATCTGGCCCTGCCATTCCTTGTACTCTCTTAGCAGCTGCAGCTAGGAATCAAACCGGAGACGAACCCATCTAGCTCTGTTCATCACATTCCAACCCCTAATTTCAGAACTCCAAATCCATTTCTTAACTTCAATCTCTCAAATTCAAATCTGCGACATCGACCACCATCTTCTGTAATTTCTGCTCATCTGAACCCTGATTTCACAATTCTGGTTCTCTAAATTCACCAGCAACAGACTCAAATCTCCACCATACTCGAGTTCAAGGCTAACCCATCTGCTAATTCATTCTTCTTTGTCTCTTTTTCGATTCTAATCATCTTCTCCTTCATTTCAAACACCAATACAAAATGCTAACCTCAATCTCTGTCAAAACCCTAATTCAAACCACCACAGATTGAATAGAACCTAAGTTAATACAGTTCTTCGATTTCAAGTTCAACAGCAACCCTAGTCTTCAACAGCAACAGCTTCATTAGAGTCAGCTTCAGATCCCCTTTCACAAACTCGACTGAACCACAGCAACAGCATCTCCTCCTTCTTAAGACCTGGCATTCGAATCATACAAAGATAAACTCTTTAAATCTTCTCTAATCAACCATCTTCCTTCTTCCATCTTTGATTTCTCTGAACAAGAACTGGAGCCTCCATTGGTTTCAAGCAAAGAGGAGAAATAATGGCTAATGATGGGAAATGATTTCCTCACTGGATTTTAGGTATTGTGTGGGAAATGGGAGTGATATATACACCCATGTAATACTGGATAAGGGCCAATCAGCTGAACTATCAATTTTCCCTTCAATTGTCGGTCCTGCGAGACTGACAGTTAAGTTTTCGTGATTCTTGTTCCTTCAGTTCCCTAGAACCGACAAGCTAGCTCCATCACTCGCCTATGAATTGACGATTCTGTCCTTATGCTCCAAAAGAGTGCTTTATTCTTTTGCATTCTTCCGCCAACAGCAACCGCCTCTCATTTTTCAGACCCACTTTATCTCTTCAATTTCTTGACATCACTAAAGTTGTCATGCTTTTCAAACAGAAATTTGCATCACTAAAACCGACATATTTTTCAGACAGAGATGAAGAAATAAAAGCAAATAATGAGAAATAATCCGCCTCCAATACTTTTGCACTTGAGATGATACTTTTGGGTTGTTTCTTCTTATTTTGTTCCAAATGGCTCCAAAGTACCTAGACACTCAAAAGCAAACATAAGATATATAATTTACAAGAAAAATAGAAAAGAAAGCGTAAATACTAGATATAAAATTAGGTGTTTTAGACACCTATCAACCCACAACTAAGAGTTTCTACGACCCAAAGTCGAAGACTTGATAGACGATGTCTCACACAGAAAAGTCTATAGAATTGAATAAATCTGTCTCCCACAGAAATACCCAAGAGTTTTTGTTCCGTCTTTTGATAAATCAAGGTGAATAGGAATTAATTGATAACCCGGACTTATATTCCCGGAGAACATCCTAGTATTATCAATCACCTCACAATAATCTAAATTGTATGGTAGCGAAACTAGATATTGTGGAATCACAAACGATGAGACGAAGATGTTTGTGGTTTCTTTTTATCTTGCCCTATCGGAGATATAATCTCAAGCAAATTATTCAATTGAACTCGTACGATAGAAAATGGCAAGATCAGTTTGCTCAACTACAAGAAAAGTAGTTTTTTCTGGCTTCACAATCCCAATGAAGTCTTTCAGTCGTTAACCTATAGGGTCTCGAGAAGAAACCTAAGGTTAAAGGAGAATCCACTCTAGCAAACCAACTAGTATCACACATGAGGTGTGGGGATTAGTTTTTCCAGATGCTAGAGGTCTCTTTTATATAGTTTTCAAATCAGGGTTTGCAATCTAAGTTACCTTGGTAACAAAGTATTCAATATTCACCGTTAGATGAAAAACCTGATTCAACCAAGCTAATATTTTTCAACCGTTAGATCGAAACTTAGCTTGTCACACACACAAATGAAATGCATTCATTTAGGTTTGAGTAATCGTACCTAAACGTGTACACTTAGTTGGTTCACAAATAGTTAACCAATGGTTAGCCATATGAGCACTTTCATATTAACCGTATTCATCTTTCTCATAACTAGTTCAAATGACTCATAAGAACTAGTTGATAGAGTTGTTCAATTGCTTAGGTCTTTATTCATAGACACAATTGGAAAAAAATCGGTTTGATCCACTTGAATCAATTCATGAACAATATAGCAACGGTTTACAAATATTACATTCCTTATAATTTATTGTTTTAAGTTCATGAACTACCGATTTGAGATATCGCCAGCTTGAGTACGCGTACGGGTGTCCGTACCTTAGATACCAGATTTGAGTTTACAAACTCAGCAGAAATTATCGGTTCGAAAACTTACATGTTTGCAAACTACAAACTCAGCAGAAATTTTCGGTGGAAAACTTTCGCCAGTACGCGTACCCAACCTGTCTCCTTCACCAATACCGCATTCACACATATGCACGCACTTGGATTCTGGTACATGGATTTATACACTAATATGCGAACACACTATATATGCTTATATCCGTAGATGGTAATTTCGACTCTACATTTCAATCATTGAAACATTCTTCTGTAATGTTATAACAATCGTCATTCACGACTATCGTCATCAAATCTATTTTCAAGATTGAAACGTCATCATGACTTTCGTCACGGGTAAAGATGAAAATGGTTAAAGCAAAAGCTTACCAACACATATTTCGAGAAATAGATAGGCGAGTAAACTCGGATCGAAATAGCAAATGTGTATGTATGAAAACTATCATACTTAAACGACGTTGTCTCAAGGAGATAGAATAGAATTTTTAGTGATAGATAAGTTCAAGTCTCCACATACCTTTTAGTCGGATGAAGTTCCACCGGTTCCTCGAGTAGTTCTTCGTCTTCGTAAGATGATCGCCGTGGAGTCTGGAGCTTCAACTACACTTGACTATCCTAGACCGAGTCTTAGTCATAAGTAAACTAGAAATCAAGAAATATAGTTTTGATCACTAATATTGATAAACATGCTTGAGATAAAAACGCATGCGAGTTCTACCTAGCAATGCTCTAACAATCTCCCCCTTTGTCAATTTTAGTGGCAAAACTATCAATACATATGGATTACAAAATAGATAAAAACTTTGTAGCTTCTCGTCCACATGCTTGATCTCCTTGGTACTTCAACATTAATCGAAATCTTTGTCACTTCCAAGTACTCCAATGATTCCAAAGGTTGTAAGTTTAGCATCATCGTTGTTGAAGTTCCATAGCCAAAATAATGAGAAAAAAAATGCTCCCGGCGGATGAAGTTCCGCCGGTTCGCGGACTGGTACTCACGCAACTAGTTTGTCAACTCCAGTGGAATTTCTTGGGATGAGAAGTTCGGCAGTTCGCGGACTGAGTTCGCGGACTTGGCAACAAGCCATTCTTCCGGTTTCTCTTGATCAACAAAGTTCGCAAACTTTGGTTCAAGGAATAGGACTTATGGATAAATGTGTTTCCACAACAATGCTTATGTCCACCATTGGTTATGTAATTTAAACTCTCATTTCAATCATTAAAACATTCTTAGAGGACGTTATATAGTTGTTACACCATTTCTCGTCAAAGCAATTTTCAATACGATTGAAATATATCATGACTTTCGTCACTAGGTAAAGATAAACTTGGTCGAAGCGAAAAGATTACCAACACATATTTCGAGATATAGATAAGCGAGGTATACTCGGCTCGAAATACCAAATGTGTATAATCCAAGTCTATATAGATAGCATACGACTTCATGTCTCAAAGAGTATGAGATAGAGTAGATAGACTTTTGAGTGACAGATAAGTTCAAGTCTTCACATACCTTTTTGTCGAGAAGTTCCACCGGTTCCTTGAGTAGTTCTTCTACTTGTATGATGAATCGCCATGAAGTTCTTGAGCTCAACTACACTTTCTATCCTAGTCCGAGACTTAGCTATAATAGACTAGAAATCAAGACTTATAGTTTTGATCACTAACATTGACAAACATGCTTGAGATATCAACGCATGCGAGTTCGACCGAGCAATGATCTAACAATCTCCCCCTTTTTCAATTTTAGTGACAAAACTATCAATACACATGGAATACAAAAAAGATAAAGAAACTTTAGTAGCTCATATTCCACATGTCTAATCTTCAACATTTCTCGAAATCTTCGTCACTTCCAAGTACTCCAATGATCCCAAAGGTTGTAAGTTTAGCATCACCGTTGTTGAATATCCGTAGCTATAACAATGAGAAAGAATCGGTCTCGATCATTGTTGTACAATGTCATAGTATTATTACACAGCGTCAAAGTTCAATTTTATCACAACTTTAACAATAATACTATGGTGATATGTATCACTCCCCCTTAGTCAATACTCCATCTCACATGGAAACCACTCCTCCTTACATAATGATCCGAAAACCATATGTATTTGTAGTATGAACTACATATTAATTCTCCCCCTTTTTGTCAATAAAATTGGCAAAGGTATAAGAACGGGATCATAATGAAATTTCCGAAAGAGACATTTCATGACTAAAAGAAAAAATACATACAAACTAATTTAGATGCAATCATAAATCCGAACATAAATTCATTCATCAAGGAGTTTAAAGATACAAGATAACCCCTCTAAAATTCCATAGCCGCACTCCCCTCAAGATATTACCATTAAGCACAAGTTCAAAAAAACTCTCCCCCATTTGATGTCATTCCCGAAAGAACAACAAGAGCGACCTTAATTTCAAAAGAAAAGAAGAATTTTATTGGACACCAAAAACCATGAGAATGATTTTCTATATCCAAAAACTCAATCAAATTAATCACAAGTAAACCCATGATTAATTCAATCGGAATACACAATCAAATTAAACACAAGAAGTGATCAATTCAATTGATTGTGCTCAACATAAGAGAACTTATGGAGACATGAAAATACTCAACTAGACTAATTACAAGAGGACCCATAATTCATCTAGTTGGAATACACAACCAAACTAATCACAAAAGTAATCAATTTAATTGTCATTTGTTTTGCTCGACATAAGAAAATTTACGGAGCAATAACTAAATAACCAAACAAGGTGATTAATTTAGTTCAATATGCTCGACATAACATATCTCACGGAACACTAACTAAGCTAATAAATCAACTTGGTTGTATAGTGCTCAACATAAGATGCATTATGGAGCCTCACAGTAATACATAAATATGGATCAGGAATGATCAATACTGCGGAATACACAAGGATTCATTCTATCCTCAATCACTATTTGCATAACGATAATTAATAGACATAATCCTTGAAAACAAAAGATTTTAACCTATCTTCCATCAAATGTTTGACAATATAGGCTTACCTTTTGTATTTTTCAAAAGTCTATTCATTTTTTTTCCAGTACGTGAATACCAATCACAAACGACTTTACTTTTGACAGAATATGGGACCTTCAAGTTCAAGGACGCAAACTTACATATCCCATAACAAATTGCAATATATCAAATCATAAAGATTAATACTGCAAAAACCATCCTTCAAATAATTTTTTTTGGAATTTAAACAAATAAATCTAAAAATATGAAGATGAAAACATTGGACATAGCTATGTGAAATTACAATAATGGCTATTCCAAACTCTAGTTATTCTTCTAAACAAAACAAGAAATAAATTCTCATCCGAAGATTTACTAGGCATCAAGACAAACTCGTAATGCACATATAAGATGATTTGTCCATAGAGGGTATAATCAACCTTTTTCGCCTGGATTTACACCAAGAATAGCTACCAAAGGCGTATAAAAAGATTTTCAAAGAAGATCATACAAATTCATTAATGACCATGCACCATAGTTCACATAAAATGATTGTGAACATTCAAGAATCCCATAGTAATGCGTACTACTGCCCATTCTTGAACTTCCTTCTTTTTTATTCACCAACAACATTATTTTAAAGTCTACAAATGATCTTAGAAGAGTACTACTCCATTACTCCAAGTGCCCAAGTCCAAGATAAGTTGAACAAGTGCAACGAAACAGAGCAAAACACTCAAAAACAAAAGACAGGACAAATACCAATCTTAACTCATCCAAATTCAATAATTATCACCTCTATTTTGAAGAGAATTCAAATATAAAGAGACTTCAAAAATAATGAGGTCATTCCGAGTTCGGACGAAGAAGATACGGCCAAAACAAGTGTATTGAATATCGACGTCAAGTATGCATACGGGTTTGCAAACGAATTTTCGTATCCTGGAGCAGTATGCAGACAGGGTTTGCGAACTTAAACCCCTAAATTTTGGTTTTAAATGATGTCATGCATACTTGGTATGTGTACCATGAAGTCCAAAATCCCTAACTAATGTTTTCAAACCTAAACATTTAAGAACCTTAAACACAGATCAAGTTAGGTAGAAAAGAACGATAAGAAAGGTACGTGAATCATTATAAGTTCTCTAAGAAAATAAAAGCACAAATATTGATCAAGTTTATAGACATACCTTTTTAGATGAATCCAATTTAATTCTACAACCTTACCAAACATAATCTGTGCGCCCCAATTTTCGTGCTTCCCTCACCGTATACATAACAAGGCATTCCTTGGTGAGGATGCACTTACAACACACTCAAGTTGTGTTGAGGTGAAAAATGTCTTGCTTACCACAAGTGACTTTTGGATTATCATGAAAGAGATCGCTTTTAGAACCTTTCACATCCAAATCCATTTTTCCAAAGAACTCTTTAAGTTCCAACATCATGGATACTGCCTTCTCCATAGTCATGGAATTTTCTGGGAGATCATTTTTTTTCACACTCAAAGCATCCTTGACTTTCTTTGGTACCCACTTATGAGTTCGTTTAGGAACAATCAGAATCTTCTTCCCAATACTCTCTTCTAGATTTTTAGAAGGAGAATTGGATTGACTATTCTTTTGTAAGTTAGTCTTTCTCCAATTGGGAGCATCGGATCTTGTCTTCGTCTTTACAAGGTTATTCTTTTGATAATCATTAGAATTGTGAAAAGAATTTGTATGACGTTTATAGGCAAGTCTAGGATTATCACAGCACTGATTCCTTTGCCTAAAGGTTGGACGTTTACAACCCGTAATGTCAAGAGTGTTAGCCTTAACATATGATCCCGGTTTAATAACTTATTTTGACAACCAAACAAAAATATCATGAAGTTTTTCATTCCTTATACGAAAACGACATCTCCTTTCCAGGTGACCTTTGTTTCCACAATAATGACAAATATAAGGAATGTTCTTACCCGGATTCATGTGTGCTGGTTTTGGAGGTTGATATACTTTGCTCTTTTGAAACTTAACTGCAGGTGAAGGTATTTCACTTTTTCCATCAGTGGAAACCTTTTGTCGAGAAGAATCACTAGCCTTGACAAATTTTACCTCTTTGCTAGTACTTGGAGCATTTATTTCCTTATAGACCAATCCTCGTGTATCACGATGATTTTTACTTGCTCCTAGCATAGTGGTTAATTTGCTTGAACTAGTATTGAACTTTTTCAAGTCATCTTCCAATATCTTGATTTTATCAAGAGCAGCAGCTAAATCAGCCTCAAGGCGTTTTTCTCGAGCGAGACAAGCACTTTTTCTGTCATCAAAACTAATTTGTTGAGAGTTAAACCTTGCTTCAGATTCTGCAAGTTTCTCTTCCAACAAAAAGTACTTTTGATAAAGATTATCACATTCAAGTGACTTCATACGTAGGTTTTCCTCAGAATCCTTGAGGATCGATTTGTTAGAACGATTCAAAAAATAAACACCTGCGTAAAATCTTCTCAATTTCTTGTTTTCTCGATAGAGAGGAGTCAGAAGAGGTGTGACATGAGAAGTCGTAATCTTCTTCATATTCCACGAATCCAAAAACTTAACATACTCTGAGACTTGCTCATCAAAATATCTATCAATATCTGAATCACCTTCATCAGAAAGTTCATCCAACTGTTCTTCTAGGATAGTTTCCCAACCAACAGTTTTTACATCAAGAGAATGTTTAGATATTGACTTAGATGTGACAGTTCTCTCGGGTGAATCCAAGCTTTTAGAATTATTTGGTAATTTCTGAACTGGTACGTTATTATAGATAGACTCGTCCATAATCATATCGCTACAATCACAGACTTATAAGATCTTTAACGTGTTTGCCTGCTTTGATACCAATTGAAAAAGTGGGGGTCTAACAACAACACCCAATATTTCGCTTAGCAATATGTATGGACTAATTCGAATATACTTTTAAGAGAATCAACAAGACTCAATCAATTAAAAGTATATCAACGATTTTATATCTCTCTTCTTGATTTGATTTACTCAAGCAGAAACTGCGAGTTCTAATCAAATGCAAGGAATAACTTGGATGGTACCAAAGACCAACCAAAGGTTGGATTACTCTAATTGATGATCTAACGCATAACCTGTATTATTTCAATTATAAAGATAAAACAATATAATGCGAAAATTGAAATAACACAGACACCAGAAATTTTGTTAACGAGGAAAACACAAATGCAGAAAAACCCCGGGACCTAGTCCAGATTGAACACACTGTATTAAGCCGCTACAGACACTAGCCTACTCCAAGATAACGTCGCAATGGACTGTAGTTGAACCCCAATCAATCTCCCACTGATCCAAGGTACAATTAGGATCCTATGCCTCTGATCCCAGCAGGATACTGCGCACTTGATTCCCTTAGCTGATCTCACCCACAACTAAGAGTTGATACGATCCAAAATCGCAGGCTTTGACAATAAACAAATATATCTCACACAGATAAGTCTATCAAAGGATCAATCTGTCTCCCACAAAAAAACCTTAAAGGTTTTGTTCCGTCTTTTCATAATAATCAAGGTGAACAGGAACCAATTGATAATCCTGTCTTATATTCCCGAAGAACGGCCTAGGATTATCAATCACCTCACAACAATCTTAATCGTATGGTAGCGAAACAAGATGTTGCGGAATCACAAACAATGAGTCGAAGATGTTTGTGATTACTTTTTATATCTTGCCTATCGGAGATATCAATCTCAAGACAATCAATCTGATTGTACTCGTACGATAGAAGATGCAAGATCAGATCAAACAACTATGATAAAAGTAGTATCGGTCTGGCATCACAATCCCAATGAAGTCTTTAAGTCGTTAACCTCGTTTTAGAAGAAGAAAACCAAAGGTTAAAGGAGACTCGACTCTAGTATGCAAACTAGTATCACACGTGAGGTGTGGGGATTAGCTTTGCAAAATACTAGATGTCTCCTTTATATAGTCTTTCAAATCGGGGTTTGCAATCAATGTTAGATTAGTAACAAAGCATTCAATATTCACCATTAGATGAAAACCTGATTTAGATTCAAGTTAATATTTCTCAACCGTTAGATCGAAAACTTAGCTTGTTATACAAACTTGACAATGCACGCTTCTAGGTTTGTTAACCGTACCCAAAAGTATGCACTTGTTGGTTCAATAATAGTTAACTAAATGGTTAGTCATATGAGCATTTCATATCAACCATGTTCTTATTCACCATAACTAGTTCAAATGACTTCTAATGAACTAGTTCGAGAGTTGTTCAATTGCAAGGAAATCTTATGTACTACACAAGACACAATTGAAGCAAAGATGGTTTGATTCACTTGAATCGGTTCATGAACTTTTATAGCCACGGTTTTCAAACTGCATTCCTTAGTCTTTTTAAGTTTAAGTTCAGAAATCATCTTCAGATATATAACCTTCTTAAGTTCACACACTAGGTTCGCGGACTTAAGCAACCGGGCAGAGTTTACAAACTCCAGCAGAAAATCTCAGAAAAAGACCTTCCGCCGGTTCGAGGACTGGTACTCACGCAACTAGTTTGTCAACTCCAGCAGAATTTCTCGGGATGAGAAGTTCGGCAGTTCGCCGACTGAGTTCGCGGACTTGGCAACAAGCCATTCTTCCAGTTTCTCTTGATCAACAAAGTTCGCAAACTTTGGTTCAAGGAATAAGACTTATGCATAAATGTGTTTCCACAACAATGCTTATGTCCACCATTGGTTATGCAAGCTAAACTCTCATTTCAATCATTGAAACATTCTTAGAGGACGTTATATAGTTGTTACACCATTTCTCGTCAAAGCAATTTTCAAGATGATTGAAACATATCATGACTTTCATCACTAGGTAAAGATAAACTTGGTCGAAGCGAAAATCTTACCAACACATATTTCGAGATATAGATAGGCGAGGTATACTCGGCTCGAAATACCAAATGTGTATAATCCAAGTCTATAAATATACCATACGACTTCTTGTCTCAAAGAGTAGGAGATAGAGTAGATAGACTTTTGAGTGACAGATAATTTCAAGTCTTCACATACCTTTTTTTCGAGAAGTTCCACCGGTTTCGTGAGTAGTTCTTCTACTTGTATGATGAATCGCTATGATGTTCTTGAGCTCAACTACACTTTCTATTCTAGTCCGAGAGTTAGCTATAATAGACTAGAAATCAAGACTTATAGCTTTGATCACTAACATTGACAAACATGCTTGAGATAGCAATGCATGCGAGTTCGTCCAAGCAATGCTCTGACAATGGTGCTTGTAGTATCCATGAAATCACGGTTTTTGTGAGAGGAGTTCACAGTCAAATCTCAACAAGCAGTCTTAAGATATAAAGAATATCAGAGAAGGAAAAAAGAATGTAGGGTTTTTAAACCTTTAAACAAGTTCATACACGTCCAACTCACAACCCTATAAAGAGTAGAATTGTCAACAATAACCCTCTTCTTTTGGCAAAACGGGCTCTTCCAATATCAACAGTGATATGGAGGAATTCCAAAACCAATCAATTACAAGGCTAAAAAGAAAACTAAATTTTTCATTTTTTGATGCACAAGACAAAACAATCAAGTTGTGCTGTGGTGAACAACAATTTGTCCATCATGACCCTTTTGGTTGGAATTCATGGAACCCTGCCTTTCCATATGTTTAGACCATGTTTTCTTCTCTAATGGACTATATCTATCTTTGGAAACCAATTTCTTCGAGTAAGATAAGATCTTACATACCTCAGATGTTTTCTCCGCTAATTTAAGCTTGGTAGAAAGACGATCTGCTCTTCGTTGAAGCTTGTTGACATATCTCATCTTGTGTTTGTACTTGAAACACTTTGAAAACTCATGTACCTTGAGTGAAAAATAGGAGCATGTCAATGCAAAAGATGATTCAGGCGCCTTTGTAATGCAAGCTTCTAGGCACAAGGTATATCCCGAAACATTAAACAAGGGTTTTCCAAGAGAAGGATCAATTGATTCTTCCATCTTGATTGGGCTCTCTTCTAAAAGATTATCAAGATTGATGTATATATTGCTACAATTATCAAAATCAATATTTTCACATAAAAAAACAACACTTGATTTTTTGTCTTCATCAGAATCATAATTGTCAGACATCTCATCAAGTGTCGCAGCAAGACCTTCATTCCCAGTGTATTTTCTACGGTTTGGGCACTCGTTAGCAAAATGACCAAAACCTTTACACTTAAAGAACTGAGGCATATCCTCTTCATCAGTTTCATCTGTGTCCCTGTTTTTAGGAGGAATATGATTATGAGGTTTGACTGATGTTTTTTCCTTATCTCTGGAGAACCGTTTACTTATCTTCTACAGAAGATCTCTAAATTGTCTTGTGATAATCGAGACCGATTTGTCAAGATCTTCATCTGATGAATCTGTCTCGGAATGACCTTCTCCATAAATATATACATTTTTACTTTTATCAAGTAATTTTGTGTCTTTTAGTGCTTTGAACCCAACATCCTTAGATTTGGATGAACGCTCGTGATCAAAGATCTTAAGCTTCCCAACCAGCGTATTTCTGGAGAGATTATCCAGGTTATTTCCCTCAACGATGGCATGCTTCTTAGAGTCGTATCTTGATTGCAGCGATCTGAGAATTTTCATCACAATGTCCTTTTCAGGAATGGTCTTACCCAATGCAAAAGATGCATTAACAATTTCAGACACTTTGTGATTAAACTCATCAAATGAATCTTCATCTGCCATACGAAGGTTTTCCCAATCGGAATTAAGGTTTTGAAGCCTAGCTTCCTTTTCACTGGTATTACCTTCGAATACGGTTTCTAAGATATACCACGCATCTTTAGACCTAGTGCAATTTGACACATGGTGCTGAAGATTTGGGGTAATGGCATGTATGATGGCATTCAAACTGTCGGAGTTTTTCTTTGCAGCAAGTATCTCAGCAGCATCGTATTCGCCAATATTTTTTGGAACATTAACGTTACCTACTGCAACAACGGGAGCATCATAGCCATTAACAACATACACCCATGATTGAAAATCACGCGCTTGAAGAAAAGCTCGCATAACAATTTTCCACCATAAGTAATTAGATCCATCGAAGACTGGTGGTACGTTAATAGAGATAACACCTCTGTCCATAGATTCAGATCGCTACAAACACGGACTTTTGAGGTCTTGAACATGTTTGCCTGCTCTGATACCAATTGAAAATGCGGGGGGTACAACAACCTCACCCAATATTTCGATTAGCAATATGTATGGACTAACTCCAATATACTTTCTAGAGAATCAACTAGACAGTCAGACTCAATCTGGAGAAAAGTATATCGAGGAGTTAATAACTCTCTCACTTGATTTGATCTTTACTCAAGCAAATAGAAATCTGCGAGTCTTTATCAAATACAAAGATAATAATTTGGATGGTACCAAAGACCAATATCCAAGGATCAATCAATTTCCAATCAACAACCAAGGGTTGGATTTCACAATTGATATATACAATGCACAACCTGTGATATTTCAGTTATATAACAAAATATAATGCGGAATACAAATAACAAAGACACCAGAAATTTTGTTAACGAGGAAACCGCAAATGCAGAAAAACCCCGGGACCTAGTCCAGATTAAACACCACATTGTATTAAGCCGCTACATACACTAGCCTACTACAAACTAACTTCGGTCTGGACTACAGTTGAACCCTAATCAATCTCACACTGATTCAAGGTAAAATTGCGCTCCTTACGTATCTGATCTTAGCAAGATATTACGCACTTGATTCCCTTAGCTGATCTCACCCATAACTAAGAGTTTCTACGACCCAAAGTCGAAGACTTGATAGACAAATCTGTCTCACACAGAAAAGTCTATAGAATTGAATAAATCTGTCTCCCATACAAATACCCAAGAGTTTTTGTTTCGTCTTTTGATAAATCAAGGTGAACATGAATTAATTGATAACCCGGACTTATATTCCCGAAGAACATCCTAGTATTATCAATCACCTCAAAATAATCTAAATCGTATGGTAGCAAAACTAGATATTGTGGAATCACAAACGATGAGACGAAGATGTTTGTGATTTCTTTTTATCTTTCCCTATCGGAGATATAATCTCAAGCCAATTATTCAATTGAACTCGTACGATACACTACACCAAATATGGGTTTTAGCAACTCATATTAGCAACTCATATTAGCAACAGCTTAGCAGTTGTTGCGAATTTTCAGTTGCTAATTTTAGTTGCAAAAAATTCGCAACAGTTACGAAACTCGCAACTGTTTACTTTAGTTGCGATTCGCAATAAAATAGATTTTTACGTGTGTAACTCGTGTGTGTGCTGCCCACACTTTCAATATGACTCTGTTTCAGCCCATTCAGATGCTTGGAGTCAGTATGAATAAATCTAAGGTTCTCAGATAGATTTCTCTACTTCGCGAGGTTTGTTTGCTATAATGGAAAAACTTATGCATGTATTTTATTCAATTTCTGTTTTGATTCTTAGATTTGGGTTTTAGGGATTCTATGTTTGATTTTTGATTCTTGGTTTGATTGAATTTGACCTTGTGTGAAATCCCCAAGTTTCTAGGGTTTCGGATTTGACAGATCGTGAAGAGGAACAACGCTTTCCTCGTCAAAGAGTTTGGAAATAGAAATCAGATGGTTCAGTTCTACAATGTTAGCACCTTCATACACTGGTAAGATAAATCAAGAAAAATGGTTTTGTACTTTGGAGTTATGATTTGGGTTTGTTTCGATTTTGTTAGGTTTTTTTTAGGGATTTGGTTAATTATTTGTTGCTGTTGGAAATTTGGGTATTGTAGGGTTAGCGAATGCAAAGACTATTTCTGGTATTTCTTTTGGCATGTTTGGAGCATTATTAAGTGATTTGTTGTTCATGAAATTTTTTTTATGGCTGGGGACTATATAACCAAATCTTTAGTAGATGAATTCTATTTCAATTGTTCCTGTAATCATTGTGAGTATAAGGGCACAATCTCGTCCATAACTTATCGTTGATTTGGTTTTCTTTGACAGGCATACAATCGCGATCTTTTCCACTTTATGTATATACATCTGATTATGGTCCCATCAATGACTTCTCTCAAGAAGCACCATGATAAGTGATAGACACATTTTTGTGTCTGATATAATCTCAATTGTATATATTGTTAGTGCTCGGTTTTGTATTTATTATGGCTTTTTGTGTCTTTGTAGGTGTTTCTGGAGAAATAAACTTTTGCGGCAAAATTGGCTCGAAAATGTGGTTTTTGCACTCGTGGGAGAAAACTAATAAGGGGCACGTCAATTACTAAGGGGCATCCCATTTCCAGGGAAGCACTATTGGCACCCCATCAGAGGATAAGGGGAGGTCATCTTCAAGAATTCAAATTCAAGTTCTGGAAGGAATTATTTTTACAGCGGAGCATATTTTAGGGTTTGATTTTGGAACGATTATGGAGAGATTCAACCGCTAAATTCTCTTGGGTTAGGCTTCAGTGGACTAAACATGGCGTGTATGGGTGTTTTATTCGATGAACTTGGGCTGGATTTTTAGTATGAAGCAAAACAGGAAAGTGATATAGTCTCGGGTTTTTTCTGTTGAAAAGTTACGTGGATTATGCTGGATATTTTCATGGATATGACTCGAATTAGCCCGTTGCTACAAAACAGGGGTGGTAGTAGAGTTTGAATCGAACCATGAGAAGTTGTGATGTGGTTCTCGTGAAAACAGGGCAAGAGAGAAGTTATGGGAAGTTGATTTATTTTTAGTAAATACGTACAGAAAGGGAAGACAATATCACCTGTTGGATTTGATTTTATCCTAAGAAGAGGGTTGACGACGGAAACCAGAGAAGAAAAGGGAAAGAATCGGAAAAGAAGAAAAACAAGGGTGTTCTCGGGATTTAATGACCCTGTGAAGTATATAAAAGGAGTTGGGAGGTTCAAAGAAGGATATCGAGTAGTTGGGGGACGGTACGAAAACTTAGGAGAAGTTTAGAGGAGAATAGAGAGCTCCAAAGATCGAGTTGCAGGAAAAATACAATATTGTGCTGCTGCTGCTGAAGAGGAAGAACACGAAGAACATTGACGCACAAGTATCTATCGCAGAACACTATCGCTATTCAACAGCAGAACCCATCTATCGTTTCTCAACAGTAATTGCATTAGGTCTTTAGCTACTGTTTCCTCTTTGTAACAGAGATTCTGCAACACCTTCACATTGTTGCGAATCGGCTGTGTTATCACTTTTTCACCTCCTTGTACACTTTTGAGCTATAAAAACATATTTTGAGAACATGGTTAATATGAGGAGCTAAACCCCATTGCTGAGGCGCTAGAGGAAGCTATTTTTCCAACAAGAAGTGGTATATTCTCTTTTATCTATTTATTGCAATTTTATTATGATTATTTGCCTTGAACTAATATCGAATATGATTTTTATTTGAGTAATTGTGATCTATTTTGATGGAGTATGCTTAGTTTAAGACTTTTGATGCTTCATACTTGGTATTTACAATTATTGCTTTTGAAAATCTACTTGTTGCAATAGTAAGAATCAAATTGAACGAGAAAATTGCATGAATACAAAGATTGGATTAAATCACTTAAAACTTGGAAAATAGTGGAATCTTAGCCTCAGTGTTCTTTTAATATTGATACCAACTTTGTCAGTGTTTGTTATAATTATTAGTGAGTTTTCTATTTAGTTTTGAATTTAAGTCGAAAGTATCCTTCTTAAGTTCGAGAATCGAATCAGTTTTTACCACTATCTATAAAACACATCAATAAGTCAGCATTTTCTGGCAAAGCTGTCCTTTATCTTAATCGGCATCAAACTGAGGAGTGGAAATGATGGATTTTATTCCATATCTATATACTGTGTAGAAGGTTGAAGTTAAATATTTTGATCTTTTATTTGTTTGTTTGGCTACTCCTTTTTCTTAACGGCATTGCCAATGGCCTGTTTATTTTGATGTCGGTTATGGTAAGCCTTGTGTATTCTTCTCTTATATTTTAATTTTTTTCTTCATTTTTTCTTGTTGCAGGCCTCGTTTATTGACATGCCTAGGAATGGGTAAATGTTGCACTCATCATGTATCTGTAGCATCCTCGGAAAAGGTGGACCTTAAATCTTCTTTGTCCAGAGAAGTTTAATTTTTGTACTTTAAAACATGTCTTATTTTTGATGTACCACTACTTCACGGCAACGGAGATCTATAATCCGATTCGTGTTTTCATTGCCGCATGTCTGGAGGACCGGATTTGGGGCTTTCTCCTATTACTACATTCAAAAGGATTTTAGTCTTGGAAGATTTGCTCAGGTTTGTATATATTACTAGTATGTATATTGAATTGTAGGAAGTTATAGTTTTCATTTTTCCTTCGTTTCTAACTAATCCAAGTTTTCTAATCTGACATTTTCTAACGCAGATGATGTGGCGGCTTAATTTCTTTGTGTCATTTTGCTAAGTTGTTCTTAATTTCCTCGTGTTTACTTGCATATCTTATGCGACTCTGTTGTTCCCGGGGAAACCACTCGCAGGGGTTTCTATGTCTATGACAATAAGCGCAAGGCAAGGCCTGATCCTGAAATTGCAAAATACATTGAGAAAGCAAGGAGAATTTCCGATGCAAAAGTTGATCCCAAGGTTTCTCTCTCTTTATCAGTTTGATCTTTTCATGGTTCTGCTGTAAAATTTTTGAAATTTGAAGCTAAAAGACTTAAAGCATGATCTGGACACACCATATTTACAACTTATTCTCTTATCATTGATGAAGTTAATGAAGGTATCATACAATGACATTATCGAGGTGATATTTTCCCCAGTCGTGGATGAGGCATGCCGTGTCTGATGCAAAAGTTGATCCCAAGGTCTTTCTCTCTTTCTCTTTCTCAATTGGATCATGTCTTTTCATGGTTCCATTGTAAAAAGTTTGAAATTTGAAGCTAAAATACTTCAAACATTGTCTGGACGCACCATATTTGCAACTTATTATCTTATCATTGATGTAGTTAATGAAGTTATCAGACAAGGACATCATCGAGATGATATTTTTCCCAGTCATGAATGAGTCATGTCGTCTCCTACATGAAGGAATTGTAGTTAAGGCATCAGACCTAGACATTGCCGCCGTTTCGGGGATGGGATTCTCACCATACAGGTTGTTATATAAACTTTAAACTTGATAGTAGATAACAGTGGTTGACATTGTACAATCTTACACAATTCTTCTGTAATGATAAGAATTTGACATTTCCGCCGTTATGGGATGGATGGGGTTCCCACCATACTAGTTGTCAGTGAATCTTACACAACAATTTGTCTTGTTCAGGAGAGAAATCATGTTCTGGGCTGACTCACTCGGATCCAAATACATTTTTTTGAGGTTAGAGGAATGGACCAAGATGTATAGAGATTTCTTTAAGCCATCTGCCTACTTGGATGAACAAGCTGCCAAAGGAACTAAACTAGTAATAAAGACAGAAAACAATCTTTTGTTTTCATTTTTTTTTTTAGCTTACATCAATTTTTATTAATATCTTCGTTAATCAAATACTATGTAGAGTGCATCAATGATGGATCAAGCTATGTCTCGGCTATAAGAAGGTTAAGCGATTATCTTCTTGGTATTGTTGTATTATCCCTGTTGTTGTACAAAGTTTAGAAAAAGAAAAAGAACCCACAGTAAAAGTTGCACTGAAGATGAAAGTTAGTTTTAGTAAGAACTATTAAGGTTGTAGAACTGGAATAATAATACTCTGTAACCATCCTTTTATATTTCTCATAGGTCCGTGACTTATTCAAAATTTATGATTAAACATGTATCCTCTTTAACTTATCTTCAATTACTGGTATTTTCCATGTCAGGATACAAGGATGCAGACCCAGTAAAAGAAAATCTCCCGTTATTGCATTTCAGATCAGGTGTCGATCGTTATATCTGGATAATTGAATGATATATGCATATTATCACCCAAAGGTACTAGTTTTCTAATCTTCTATTGTTGCATTTCCAGCTATACCATCTCTAAATAGTGAAATCCTTGAATTTCGTAGGTTGAGAAAATGGATGGAAAAACTCGAGGAATCTGATAGAAAACGTATGTTGTCATGTTAATGTTATTAGTTCGTTTAAGTGGCCCTTCATTAGCACATCTGCTTTGGTTTCAACTAAGCCTGTCAATGTTATTAGTTCATTTTGGAAATACTTTTCTAATTCATGCAACTCTTCTAATGATATGTCGTTACTCTGATATATGCTCATCATCAATTTAATTATCTATGTTTACCTTGTGGCATTAAGAACAATATATTCTCTCTGAACAATCTATTTTATCATAGATTAATAGATAAGTGTTTATTTCCTTGACATCAAGTCTATCTTCCATCGAATCTAATTGTTTTGCTTTGTCTCCTCCATTTTGTGTACAACAGTTAACAGTGTCTTGTTGGTGGCTTGAAGTTTGCAGAGGATCAGTTATCCGAGCATTGGGATTTATGGTCGTTGCATCACCGTATGCGTTAGCACTAGCTCGTCTGGCTTGTGAAGTTGCAGTCCATGCTTCTGCAAGTAGGGTATTGATCTTATCTATGGTTTTTATTTCGGTTTGAAACAGAGTTTTTTTACTATTTATTTGTAGTTTGTCTATAAGAATGCATAGTTTTCAGTTTTTTACAGTGTTATGTAATTTTTTTCACATTTGGAACTTGAGTGATTGTAGTTTTTTGAACTTGAAAATGAAGTCAATTAATAATTTTTATTCAATTCCAACTTTTTAATAATTCTCTTGGATTAATACTTTTTCCAAATGAACATGGTAACTTACTTTCTTACAGGGATCTAGAGTTTTGACCTGGTTTTGACCGGTCAAAATATGGTTTTGACCAGTCAAGACCACTATTTTTTTGATGTTGCAAAAATTTCGCAACTTTGTAAAGCTGTTGCGAAATTCCAGTTTTGCGTTTCTAACTGTTGCGACCCCACTTTGCAACTGCCAGTTACCGTTGCTAATCACTAAATTTGGTGTAGTGATAGAAAATGGCAAGATCAGATCGCTCAACTACAAGAAAAGTAGTTTCGTCTGGATCACAATCCCAATGAAGTCTTTCAGTCGTTAACCTATAGGGTATCGAGAAGAAACCTAAGGTTAAAGGAAAATCGAATCTACCAAACCAACTAGTATCACACAGGAGGTGTGCGGATTAGTTTTTCCAGATGATAGATGTCTCCTTTATATAGTTTTCAAATCAGGGTTTTCAATCTAAGTTACCTTGGTAACAAAGCATTCAATATTCACCGTTAGATGAAAAACCTGATTCAACCAAGCTAATATCTTTCAACCGTTAAATCGAAAATTAGCTTTTCACACACACAAATGAAATGCATTCATTTAGGTTTGAGTAACGGTACCTAAATGTGTACACATAGTTTACAAACTCAGCAGAAATTTTCGGTTCAAAAATTTCCGTGGGTACACATATGGGTACGCGTACCTAAGGTGACTGGTTTACAAGTTTGCAAACTACAAACTCAACAGAAATTTTCGGTGGAAAACTTCCGCCAGTACGCGTACGAGTACGAGTATCCAACCTGTCTCCTTCACCAATACCGCATGCACACATATGCACGCACTTGGCTTCCGGTACCTGGATTTATACACTAATGTGCGAACACACTATATATGCTTATATCCATATATGGTAATCTCGACTCTACATTTCAATCATTGAAACATTTTTCTATAATGTTATAACAATCGTTATTCACAACCATCGTCATCAAAGCTATTTTAAAGATTGAAACGTCATCATGACTTTCATCACGGGTAAAGATGAAAATGGTTAAAGCAAAAGCTTACCAACACATATTTAGAGAAAAATATAGGAGAGTAAACTCGGCTCGAAATACCAAATGTGTATGTATGAAAACTATCATACTTAAACGACTTTGTCTCAAGAGTAGGAGATAGAATAGACTTTTGAGTGATAGATAAGTTCAAGTCTCCACATACCTTTTAGTCGGATAAAGTTCCACCGGTTCCTCAAGTAGTTCTTCGTCTTCGTAAGATGATCGCCATGGAGTCTGGAGCTTCAACTACACTTGACTATCCTAGACCGAGACTTAGTCATAAGTAAACTAGAAATCAAGACATATAGTTTTGATCACTAATATTGACAAACATGCTTGAGATAGCAATGCATGCGAGTTCGACCGAGCAATGCTCTAAAAAAAATATTTAATATTCACCGTTAGATGAAAAACCTGATTCAACCAAGCTAATATCTTTCAACCGTTAGATCGAACTTAACTTGTCATACACAAATGAAATGTACCCTCATTTAGGTTTATATAACCGTACCTAAACGTGTACACCATGATGGTTCACAAATAGTTAACCGAGGTTAGCCATATGATTACTCTCATATCAACCTTATTCATCTTAACCTTAACTAGTTCAAGTGACTCAAATGAAACTAGTTAAGAGTTGTTCAATTTTTTAGAAAACACAATTGAAATCAAATCGGTTTTATTCACTTGAATCAATCATGAACATTATAGCCATGGTTTGCAAAGATTGCATTCCTTATGATTTAAATGTTTAAGTTCTTGGACTTGACTGATTTGACAAAGTAACCAGCTTAAATATGCGTACTTAAGCAACCGGTTTTTGAGTTTGTAAAGTTTCCAAACTCAACAGAAATTTTCGGTTCAAAAACTTCCGCCAGTATGCATACGGGTACGCATACTTAAGGTGAATAGTTAAGAGTTTTGCCAAAACCAAACTCAGCATAAATTCTCGGTTTGAGAACTTCCGCCAGTATGCGTACGGGTGCGCATACTTAACCTGTCTCCTTCACCAATTTCGTATACACACATATTGAAAAAGCGGGGGTCTAACAACCACATCGAATATTTCGCTTAGCAATCTGTATGGAAAAACTCTAATATACTTTCTAAAGAATCAACTAGACAGTCAGACTCAATCTAGATAAAAAGTATATCAACGAGTTTATATCTCAATCTCTCGATTTGATCTATACTCAAGCAAATAGAAATCTGCGAGTCTTTATCAAAAAGAGATAACTTGGATGGTACCAAAGACCAATTTCCAAGTGTCAATCAATTTAAATCAACAACCAAAAGGTCGGATATTCTAATTGATTGAACAACGCACAACCTGTATTATTTCAATTATATAAACAAATATAATGCGAAAAAGAAATAACACAGACACCAGAATTTTGTTAACGAGGAAACCGCAAATGCAGAAAAACCCCGGGACTTAGTCCAGATTGAACACACATTGTATTAAGCTGCTACAGACAATAGCCTACTCCAAACTAACTTCGGTCTAGACTGTAGTTGAACCCCAACCAATCTCACACTGATCTAAGGTACAGTTATGCTCCTACGTCTCTGATCACAGCAGGATGCTACATACTTGATTCCCTTAGCTGATCTCACCCACAACCAAGAGTTGCTACAACCCAAATTCGAAGACTTTAATAAACAAATCTGTATCACACAGAAAAGTCTATGATTATAGATAAATCCGTCTCCCACGAATATACCTACGAGTTTTGTTCCGTATTTTGATAAATCAAGGTGAACAGGAACCAATTGATAATCCAGACTTATATTCCCGAAGAACAACCTAGTATTATCAATCACCTCATAATAGTCTTAATCGACGCAGCGAAAAAAGATATTTTTGGAATCACAAATGATGAGACGAAGATGTTTGTGATTACTTTTTTTCTTGCCTATCGGAGATAGAAATCTCAATCCAATTTTTACAATTGTACTCGTACGATAGAAACAAAAAGATCAGATCACACAACTACAAGAAAAGTAGTATCGGTCTGGCTTCATAATCCCAATGAAGTCTTTAAGTTGTTAACCTGCTTTAAAAGAAGAAACCAAAGGTGAAAGGAGAACCGACTCTAGCTTAGCAAAACTAGTATCACACTGAATGTGTGGGGATTAGGTTTCCCAATTGCTAGAGTTCTCCATTATGTAGTCTTTCAAATCAAGGTTTGCAATCAATGTTAGCTTGGTAACAAAGCATTCAATATTCACTGTTAGATGAACACCTGATTTAGATTCAAGCTAATATTTATCAACCTTTAGATCGAAAACATAGCTTTTTATACACAAATGAAATGCACGTTCCTGGGCTTGTGTAACCGTACCCAAACATGTACATTAGTTGGTTCAACAATAGTTAACCAAATAGTTAGCCATATGATTACTTTCATATCAACCATATTCTTCTTCACCATAACTAGTTCAAATGACTCAAATGAACTAGTTAGAGAGTTATTCAATTGCAAGAAAATATAATGTACTACACAAGACACAATTGAAGCAAAAATGATTTGATTCACATGAATCGGTTCTTGAAATCTATATCCGCGGTTTGCCATTGCATTCCTTAGTTTATAAAGATAAGTTCACTAAACATCGTTTTTAGGCATAACCTACTCAATTTCGCGGACTGGGTTCACGGAATTAAGTTTTCGGATGGAGTTCACAAACCCCAGCAGAAATTCTCGAGTTTGAGAACTTTGCCAGTTCGCGGACTTAGCTCACGCACTTCTCCGGTTCACTTGACCAACAAAGTTCGCAAACTTCGGTTCAAGAAATAAGGACTTATACATATATGTGGTTCCACAATAATGCTTATATCCTCCAAATGGTTATATAGTCTAAACTCTCATTTCAATCATTGAAACATTCTCAGAGGACGTTATATAGTTGTTATTCACAAACCATTTTTCGTCAGAGAAATTTTCAAAGTGATTGAAACATAACATGACTTTCTTCACTAGGTAAAGATGAACTTGGCTAAAGCGAAAGCTTTACCAACACATATTTCGAGAAATAGATAGGTGATATAAACTCGACTCGGAATACCAAATGTGTATAATCTAAGTCTATATAGCAAAACGACTTTTGTCTCAAGATAGGAGATAAATAGACTTTTGAGTGATAGATAAGTTCAAATCTCCACATACCTTTTAGTCGATAAAGATCCACCAGTTCCTTAAGTAGTCCTTCGTCTTGTATGATGATTTCCATGGAGTTCTTGAGCTCAACTACACTTTCTATCCTAGTCCGAGACCTTAGCTATAGTATACTAGAAATCAAGACTTATAGTTTTGATCGCTAACATTGACAAACATGCTTGAGATAGCAACGCATGCGAGTTCGACCGATCAATGCTCTAACAATCTCCCCCTTTGTCAATTTTAGTGACAGAACTATCAATACATATGGAATACAAAAAATATATAAATAAACTTTTGTAGCTCCTATTCCCTATGCCTAATCTTCAACATTGTTTGAAATCTTTGTCACTCCCAAGTACTCCAATGATCTCAAATGTTGTAAGTTTAGCATCACCGTTGTTGAAAATCCGTAGCTATAACAACGAGAAAACAAGAGTTCTCCATCATTGTTATACAGTGTCACAATATCATTACACAGCGTCAAAGTTCAATTGTATCACAACTTTAACAACAATACTATGGTGTTATGCCACTCCCCCTTAGTCAATACTCCATATCACATGGAAACCACTCCCCTTTACATAATGATCCGAAAACCATATGTATTATACATATTAATTCTCCCACTTTTTGTCAGTAAAATTGGCAAAGGTACAAGAACGGGATCCTAATGAAATTTCCGAAAGAGACATTTCATGACCAACCATATATCATCTTATTTAGATGAAATCATAAAGCCGGATCCAAATGCATTCATAAAGGAATTTATTAAGATACAAGATAACCCCTAAAATATTCCACAGCCGCACTCCCCACAAAAATTTGCAATTAAGCACAAGTTCAAAAGAACTCTCCCCCATAATATGTCATTCCCGAAAGAACAACAAGAGCGAACTTAATTTCAAAAAGAAAAGAAGGATTTCTTTGGACATAAAAAATTACATACAAGTATGAATTTGAATCCAAAATATTAAATTAATCATAAGAGAACCCATGATTAACTTAATCGGAAATGCTCAACACAAGTAAACTTATGGAGACTTAAAAACACTCAATTAGATTAATCACAAGAAAACCCATAATTAATCTAATCGAAATACATAATCAAACTAATCACAAAAGTAATAAATTTAATTGGTCATGCTCGACACAAAGTATCTCATGGAACAAAAACTATGTCAAAACAATGACTCAGTCGATAGAGCTCAACATAAGACACCTTATGGAACAACACAGTATGTACAAAAATTGTGGATCGGAGATCGACCTAATACTGTGGAATAATCAAGGACTCATTCTATTTTCCATCACCATTTGCACAATGACATCCAATAGACATAATCCTTGAACACAAATATTTTAACCCATCTTCCATAAAAAATTGACATAATAGGATTACCTTTTGTATTTGTCAAAAGTCAATTCATTCTATCATAAATACATACATATCAAATCACGAACGACTTTACTTTTGACAAAGTATGGGAAAATCACGTTCACGGACGTAAACACACATATCCCATAACAATATTGCAATATATAAAACTATAAAGATTAAAACTGCAAAAATCATCTTCCAAACAAAATTAGAATTTAAACCAATAAATCTAAAAACATGAAGATGAAAACGTTGGATATAGCTATGTGTAATCACAATAATGGGTATTCCAAACTCTAGTTATTCTTCTAAGTAAAACAAGAAAAATAGAAGATCTACTAGGCAAATAAAAACAAATCAGAGTTCATTGAGAACATCATATCTTTCAATGAATCCATCAAAGAATGTATCACTGATTTCCTTTATTCTCTTCACCGTAGACGCACCATGTTCGTGAGTTAGAACACTAACTTTGCTACCAAAAAACCGAGCAAGCTGTCTAGCCTTGACGCAGTCCATGATGAGCTTCTTTTGATTTCGTATCGGAATATTCTGATTAGCAAGAATTCTGGCCTGACCATCTATAAGTTGGTTTATTTGAAATTGAAGATTCGCAAACTCGACCTTTGAATCGTTTTGAAAACGAGTTAAATCCTTGACAGAATCATCAATTCAGGAGTTGTGATCCTTTGTTTCAAGCATCTTCTTTAGAACCAGCTCCTGAATTGACTCACGTTTCTGACTGTCTTCCTCCATATCAAGGTGCACAATCACTTGAGATTTTGCAGAGATCTCCATGAGATTTTAGGGAAGGAGAAACACAATTTATATAGTATATATGTGTTTGTAAATAAGTGTTGGAAACTCTAGTTTTGAAAACCCTAGGAGCTCGTGAGAGGAGGATACGGACGTTTGTGGACCGTCAACAAAAAAACACAAACAGAAATAATATACAATATACTTGAGCATTTCCCAATTAATTTCCTTGTACCTCTAAAGTTAGAAACAAGGAAACACATACCTGGAGTCAGGTGGTATAGTGGAAATTAATCCCACTATGATCATCGAGATATAAGTTGTATATATCATCTGACACTTTGATCTTTGTTTTCTTCGCCTTTCTTCGGTTGTCTTTCGTCCCAGAGAAGTAGGACATGGCTTTTTTGGCATATATGTCAGAAGGTTTTCTCTAAGGACTAAATCTAGGACCTTTTGCAACTCGCACAAGAGGATCAGAATGGATAGGGATCCATTTTCTAGATTTAGATTTACCAGAAACAGTCTTATAAATACAGGGAGTGCTCTCATTGGAAACACAAGAATTTATGCTAGAATGTACTCGAGCCCTGTGATGATTTCCTGGAAGGAGATCATATTTATAAGTTTTCTGATTTTCTGTGGGTATGCGATTCATAGCAGTAGTCGATCGACAATTTGTTCCATTGACAGTGGAGAGAAGAAAATTATGAAGTTTAGAAATTTGTTTCCTTCTTGCAAAACAATGGATAGCATAGTGATTCTTTTTTCCATAGAAGGTACAAATTCGTGGAGAAGAAGCAATAATTGGCACCTGTTTTAACTTCATTGCCATATGAGAAGATTGTAAGTTATGTAAACTTTTCTTGACACAATCTTCTTCTGGAGAACATTTCGTCATGTATTGTAATTCATGAGAATTAGTTTGTACAGAGGAATTTCTCCTTAAGACAAAGTTTTCCTTTTCCAAGGATCTGCACTGTTCATGGGCTAGATTAAGGGATGCTTCTAGTTTCTCTTTTTCGACACGAAGTCTGTTAAGAGTTGATGAATGCGTCTCAATCAAATGTTTTTCTATACTTGAGTCTTCCTTAACAATATCCTCAAGAACACTAATCTTTTCACGTTGTAGAGTAGTTTCTTGGAGAAGTTTTTCAATATTCTTAGAGAAGGACTCAATGATGTTGTAGAGATCATGTTCTCGATCAAGAGACTTTTCAAATTCATCAATAAGCTGATCTTGACTCTAAAAATCAATAAAATCAGCAGAGTTTTTTGAAATTCTGGTGAGCTCATTTTCAGCCTTTGCCAGAGTGTCACATGCCTCATGAGAAGAAGACATGTCAACATCAGATGAAACAATCTTTCTACCTCGGGAATCGGAAAAATCAACTAAGGAGTAACCCTTCGAGGTGTTTCCAAGACACTTGGCATAATCGAAAGCTCCAGGAGACATCTGGGTATGCGTAAGAGAGATTTTTTCCTCAGACTCAGACTGCCACAAACACAGACTTATCAGGTCTTAAACGTGTTTTCCTGCTCTGATACCAATTGAAAAGGCCAGGGTCTAACAACCACACCCAATATTTTTCTTAGCAACCTGTATGGACAAACTCCAATATACTTTCTAGAGAATCAACTAGACAGTCAGACTCAATCTAGATAAAAAAGTATATCAACGAGTTTATATCTCAATCTCTCGATTTGATCTATACTCAAGAAAATAGAAATCTGCGAGTCTTTATCAAATAGAGAGAACTTGGATGGTACCAAAGACCAATATCCAAGTGTCTATCAATTTAAATAAACAACCAAAAGGTCGGATATTCTAATTGATTGAACAACACAAAACCTGTATTATTTCAATTATATAAACAAATATAATGCGGAAAAGAAATAACATAGACACCAGAATTTTGTTAACGAGGAAACCGCAAATGCAGAAAACCCAGGGACCTAGTCCAGATTGAACACACATTGTATTAAGCCGCTACAGACACTAGCCTACTCTAAATTAACTTCGGTCTGGACTGTAGTTGAACCCCAACCAATCTCACGTTGATCCAAGGTACAGTTATGCTCCTACGTCGATGATCCAATAAGAATGCTACGTACTTGATTCCCTTAGCTGATCTCACCCACAACCAAGAGTTTCTACGACCCAAAGTCGAAGACTTTAATAAACAAATCTGTATCATACAGAAAAGTCTATGACAATAGATAAATCCACCTCCCACGAATATACCTACGAGTTTTGTTCCGTCTTTTGATAAATTAAGGTGAACATGAACCAATTGATAATCCGAACTTATATTCCCGAAGAACAGCCTAGTATTATCAATCACCTCACAATAGTCTTAATCGATGCAGCGAAAAAAGATATCGTGGAATCACAAACGATGAGACGAAGATGTTTGTGATTACTTTTTATATTGCCTATCGGAGATAGAATACAATTGTACTCGTACGATAGAAACAGCAAGATCAGATCACACAACTACAAGAAAAATAGTATCGGTCTGGCTTCACAATCTCAATGAAGTCTTTAAGTCGTTAACCTGGTTTAGAAGAAGAAACCAAAGGTTAAAGGAGAATCGACTCTAGCTTAGCACAACTAGTATCACATATAATGTGTGTGGATTAGGTTTCTCAGTTGCTAGAGTTCTCCCTTATATAGTCTTTCAAATCAGGGTTTGGAATCAGTGTTAGCTTGGTAGCAAAACATTCAATATTCACCGTTAGATGAACACCTGATTTAGATTCAAGCTAATATTTATCAACCGTTAGATCGAAAACATGGCTTTTTATACACAAATGAAATGCACGTTCCTGGGCTTGTGTAACCGTACCCAAACTTGTACATTAGTTGGTTCAACAATAGTCAACCAAAGGGTTAGCCATATGATTACTTTCATATCAAACATATTCTTCTTCACCATAACTAGTTCAAATTACTCAAATGAACTAGTTAGAGAGTTGTTCAATTGCAAGGAAATCTTATGTACTACACAAAACACAATTGAAGCAAAAACGATTTGATTCACATGAATCGGTTCATGAACTCTATAGCTACGGTTTGCAATTGCATTCCTTAGTTTATAAAGATAAGTTCACTAAACATCGTTTTTAGACATAACCTACTCAAGTTCGCGGACTGGGTTCACGGACTTAAGTTCCCGGATGGAGGTCACAAACTCCAGCAGAAATTCTCGGGTTTGAGAACTTCGCCAGTTCGCGGACTGGGTTCGCGGACTTAGCTCACGCACTTCTCCGGCTCACTTGACAAACAAAGTTCGCAAACTTCGGTTCAAGCAATATGGACTTATACATATATGTGGTTCCACAATAATGCTTATATCCTCCAAATGGTTATATAGTCTAAACTCTCATTTCAATCACTGAAACATTCTTAGAGGATGTTATATAGCTGTTATTCACAAACCATTTTTCGTCAGAGCAATTTTCAAAGTGATTGAAACATAACATGACTTTCGTCACTAGGTAAATATGAACTTGGATAAAGCGAAAGTTTTACCAACACATATTTCGAGAAATAGATAGGCGAGATAAACTCGGCTCAAAATACCAAATGTGTATAATCTAAGTCTATATAGCAAAACGACTTTTGTCTCAAGATAGGAGATAAATAGACTTTTGAGTGATAGACAAGTTCAAGTCTCCACATACCTTTTAGTTGATGAAGATCCACCAGTCCCTTGAGTAGTCCTTCGTCTTGTATGATGATTTCCATGGAGTTCTTGAGCTCAACTACAATTTCTATCCTAGTCCGAGACCTTAGCTATAGTATACTAGAAATCAAGAATTATAGTTTTGATCACTAACATTGACAAACATGCTTGAGATAGCAACGCATGCGAGTTCGACCGAGCAATGCTCTAACACATATGCATACTCTTGGCTTCTGGTTTATGGACTTATACATTAATGTGCGAACACACTATATATGCTTATATCCAAAGATGGTTACATCATCAACTCTTTATTTCAATCATTGAAACATTATTCTATAATGACAATAGCCTTTTTCACACACTATTATCATCAAAGCAATTTTCAAGATATTGAAATAATCATTATTGAAACCTTCCAAGTCTTACACCAAATGATTGTATCACACAAACCATGTAAGATGTTACTCGCCAGTTTTCTCATGATATAAGATGAACTTGGTTGAAGCGAAAGCTTACCAACACATATTTCGAGAAATATGTAAGCGAGATATACTCAGATCGAAATCTCAAACGTGTATAGAGAAAACTATATCGTAACACGACTTATGTCTCAATATAGGAGATGGTAGAAATAGACTTTCCAAGTGATAGATAAGTTCAAGTCTCCACATACCTTTTGTCTAAGAAGTTCCACAAGCTCCCCTTAGTAGTTCTTCGTCTTCAAGAGATGAACGTTGAGAGATTTAAGCTTAACTACACTATATATGTCCTAGTCCGAGACATCTACAAATAGGCTAGAAATTAAGACTTACAGTTTTGATCACTAACATTGATTAACATGCTTGAGATAGCAACGCATGCGAGTTCGACCGATCAATGCTCTAACACATAGTAACGAGTTTCAGATGTTACGACTGTATGTTACAAAAATATTCGTAACGGCTCTCCTTTGTTACGACTTGACACGTAGTAATAGCTTGAGTCTGGTACAAAACCGTTACAACCTAAAATTCGTAACGACGACATTGTCATTATAAAAAAATTGTAATACGTTTTTCTGAAACAGGTAAAAGCCGTTACAACCCATTTTAGTAACAATTCATTTCTGTTGCTAATCGAGAAATTTGGTGTAATGGATTGACGCACAACCTGTGATATTTCAATTATAAAGATAAACAATATTATGCGGAAAAAAAAATAACACAAACACCAAAAGTTTTGTTAACGAAGAAACCACAAATACAGAAAAACCCCGAGATCTAGTCCAGATTGAACATCAAACTGTATTAAGTCGTTACAGACACTAGTTTACTACCAATTAACTTCAGACTAGAATGTAGATGAGCTCTAATCGAGTATCCCACTGATTAAGGTACAATCGCGCTCCTTACGCCTCATGAATCCCAGCCGGACTCCGCACAATTGATTCCCTTAGATGACGTCACACCAACTAAGAGTTGTTTTAACTCAATTGAAGACTTTATACCAACATGCTTCCCACAGATTAAACCTATATGTTTTTCTTTTACGATCAAAAAGCTTGATCAAGGTGATGAAAAATCGATAGCAATAGCCAGAGTCTAGCTAACCTCATAATCCGGACTTATGCAACCCGAAGTGCAGCCTAAATTATTATTCACCTCACAAGTATAAAACATGTGGAATCAACAAAGTTTGAGACGAAGAGAACTTTGATGATTTCTATGTATCTTGATCCAGTGAGCATCTCAACAATCGATCAAGATCAGGATACTCGAGTTATCAAGATAAAAGATAACTGGACCTACCTTCACGAATCCTTATGAAGTCTTTGTAGTCGTTAAACCCTAAAAGGGTTAATTAGGAAGAGGAAGACTCTAGTTACAACTAGGACACACCAAAAAATAGCGTTGGGATTCAAACATCCCAGTTGCTTGAAGTCCCCCTTTTATAGACATTCAAAGCATAGGTTGCTTTAGGTTTAAGCTAAGATAGCCTTGGAACCAAGTAATCAATATCCACCGTTATATGAATCTTTGAATCTGATTTACATAAACAAGATATACACTCTGTTTAGTTGAGACCGTAATCGAACCGTGTATAAAGTCTATGTTCAAGGTGGTTAGCCGAAACTAGCTGATTTGAACCTATAAGCTTAATATTCATTTTCATAAACACTTAAGACATTAACCTTGAGTCACAATCATGTGATCAAATAAGTCTAGTGTTTTTAGAGATTTGATCAAATACTACTTATCTCGTAGAAATATTTTTTATCGCATTTGAAAATAATCGACATGGTTAGTAAATGTACAAGGTACAAATACCCTAGCCGTTCGTGAGTCAGGTCAGTCATAGTACGTGTACCGGTTTGTGAACTATTATGCACAACAGAGTTCCGGAGTTCACAGAACTATTTAGGTATGCATATCGGTATGTGTACCTTAAGACTATGACCGGTTCCGAAGTCCACATAACTATTTTGATATGCATACCAGTATGGACACACAAACCGAATTCCGGAACACGTAACTTTTCTGGTACGTGTATCGATATGGATACCAAACCGATTCTATGACCACAGTTCCTTTTTGGTTTGCATACGGGTATGCGTACCGATCTGGTTCACGAGTCAAACGGAGTTTTACATGATGTGCATAAGGATATGCGCACCACAAATCTGCAAGTCGACATATAGCTACTCCGCTACATGTATACGGCTTCAGACCTACAACAATTTTCCAGATTTATAAGACTGATAACACTGTCTTATATCCGAATCTATAGCAGCTCTATATTTCTCTCTAAATCGATTCGAAACATTCCCGAATAACATCAATGACACATATCACTGTTCCAGGCTATTTTCGAACGATAAAACTTGAATCATGATTTTGATTGCGAACAATAAATTGTTCTTAACCTAAATTCATCAAGTATGAACAAAGTTCATTAAGCCTAGTCATTATATTTCGAGGATTATTTATCAAGATAAACTTGACTCGAAATTCTTGAATATGCTTATGATAGTATAAATAGTTACGCGACATTGTCTCATGGATAGAAAGATAAATATAACTTGAGAAATAGGTGGTTCAGTCTTCACTTACCTTTTGTTGATGAAGTTCCCCAAAATCTTCGGTTGATTTTCGCCTTCAAACGGTTGAACGGAATGATGACTGCCGCGATCCAATATTTCTCAACTACATTTCTATAGTTCCGGGTTCGAGTCCTTGGCAACCCAAAATATCAGATGGACAATAGAAATGGATCTTTTTTTTTTAATTTAGTTTATTTATTTTCCAATCATTATAATGAGTTTATCCGTATGGATATGAATCTTATATTGGTTGACATAGTCCGAGACTTAACTAATTGTAGACTAGAAATCAAGATATAGTTTTGACAACTAAATTTGACAACAAGCTTGAGATAGAAACACTTGTGAGTTCGACCATGCAATGCTCTAACAATCTCCCCATTTGTCAATTTTAGTGACAAAACTATCAATACATATGAATAAAAAGAAATAAGGATTTGAAAACTCCTCGAATCCATCATGTTTTATTTTTTTTGGTTTCTTCAACTCCTTGAACTCTTTGTTATTTCAAGTCACAATGATTTTGAACGTGTTCAACTCAGCATCGTTGTTGTTGAAGATCCATAGCGATAACAACATTGAAAACAAATATTCTCAATCGTTGTTATACAGAAACATAGTATTATTATCTTCTCCAAAGTTCAAATGTATCACAACTCTGAAGTAATACTACGGTGATATGTTTCTCCCCCTTAATCAATACTTACATCTTTTGCATAATAGGTGAAACCTATATATTATTGATTCACTCCTCCTTATATAATGATCTGTAAACCATATGTATGTAGTACGAAACTATTAAATAATTCTCCCCCTTTTTTTCAATAAAAGTGGCAAAGGTACGAAAATCATGGGATCGTAATGAATACAACCAAAAGATATTACAAATTTTAAGGAAGTTGGAGATACTACACAATAATTAGATAACTATGTTATTATGTAACTCCTCATATCAACTCTTTTTTAGATGATATCACATAGTAAGAAAATACTTAGCGCCCATCTAGGAGATTTAAGATACAAGCAGCCCGTTTAACTCCACAACCACACTCCCCACAAAGATATAACAATTAAGCACAAGTTCATTTAAGAACTCTCCCCCATTTGATGTCATTCCCAAGAGAAGAACATGAGACCTTGCTTTATGAAAAATAAGGATTTTGTCGACTAACAAACCACATGGATTTATATCCGGAAAATCGACTTTAAAATAATCTCAACGCCAGTTACGGACAAAAAGATAATTTTAATCGATATGACTCAACATAAGAAAATCTTACGGAGTGTGTCAAGCAGTAAAAACACAGAAGTGTGATCACAAGTAGATCAATACTGCGAGAAAATTCTCAAAGAGTTTGTTCTATTTTCCGTTTATAAAAAACATAATAGATTTAACTTCTGAGCATATACGAAATATCAGCTGGATCCACGAAAAATGTAAAGGCACATATATTTCATAAGACTTTTGCAATAATTAAACCTATAATGATTTCATACTGCAAGTTCATCTTCCACAACTCTATAATTTAAATAAATAAATCTAAAAACATGCAAGATGAAAAATGTTGGAAATAGCTTATGTAATCACAATTTTTGCTATACCAAATCCTAGTTATCCTTCTTAAAAGTAAGAATAAATTCTCACAAGAAGTTTCCTAGTAAATCAGAGAAATAAAAGAAAATAACATGTATTTTATAATCTTAGACTTCATCTATTTCTTCATACCTTTCTACAACTCCATCGAAGAACGAGTCACCAACATCTTTAACCCGTTGAGTGGTTGATATGTTGTGTTCCTGGCTTAGCACGCCAACCTTCTGATTTGCAATATTTTTAAATTTTTTTTTTTTACAATTATACCCTTATGGATAATAACTAGTGAAATTTTAAAATGATTTATCTCTCAAACTACACCAAGGATTTTCGCGAACTTTATACCATTGAAAAGCATTTTAAAACACCTATGTAACGAATATAAACATGCCTATCAAATTATGCGTATTTATTATACTAACAATAATCAATTAAAAGGATAATTTAAAATATATCTCCTTGTTTAGTGATATAGGTCATCTAACATGGGACAAAATCTAAAAGTAAATAGGTCAACTAATAGTGGACGGGGGGAGTATATAGATAAAAGTTAGTCTTGGAAGGTCATAATGCTTATCAATTTACTAGGAATGCAAGCCTAATTTTCAGTACGAAACTTACATTTCTAAAACCACTTATACACGTACGTATCCGTTCCGAACTACTCCACAAATAACGAACCATTGACCAACTTTTTGACCGAATCTGACCTATCTGAATCCGTATAATATCAAAACATATGTCGTTCCGAACTTCTACCTGTATCCCGAATTGCTAACTAGGATTATGAGTTCGTATGAAGAACTTATGAGCAAAACAAGAACTTGGGAGACTAAAAGGGCAAAATGATCATTTTAAAGGGGAAGCGTTATTGGCACCCCAACCGTGTGTTAAGGGGCAAATACAATTCAAAGGAACTGCTATACACAGTCCAGTCTTTTACTTTGGGGGATGCCAAAATTCAAATAATGCTAAAGGCGCCTGGACTATTACTAAAGGCCACCACCATCTTCTTCACACATTTCACGACAGCAAAACAAGCAATGGCAGACAGAAATTGATGATCATGATGATCGCGATAGTGATGGATCTTGATTAATATTTATATTCGAATTTAAATATATCATTAGGTTCATGAGAATGATATAATAAATCTTGGGTAAATGTCTGATTTCAAATCAGAGGGCTCGAAATTTAGGGAGATGTTGGCAGAGACGATGGGATTAAGAATGGTGATTATGCTGGGAAAATTGGTACCCCGAGCGCAGGGGAAAACAGGATCACAAAGGGCAATTGGTGATTGGAACCAAACATGGAGAAATAATAAGAAATATACAGAAGATAAACAATCACACAACCACAACACAAGATATACGTGGTTCACCCTTACAGGCTACATCCACAGCCAACACCACCATAAAAACTTTCATTAAATCAAAGATTATTACATGCTCTTTCCACAACCCAAGAAAATCCAAATAGTTATCAAGACATACCCAAGAACATCATTGAAGAAACCATAGAAACCAACTCTCTAAACCATTCCTCAAACCATCCCCATGTCTTCTCTTCTACGCTTTCTTCACAGCTGCTAGTAACAGAGGAGAAACATGGAAACACTAGAAACTAGATTTAAAGCAAATCCCCAAACCCTAAACACCAGAACACCAAAATCCTCTCTCTAAAAGTTTTTATCTCACACCGATATTGACCTTCACGGTAGCACAAGATCCTCCCTACAAAGAGACCAAAATCCTAAGCACAAGGATTTACCACTCTTCTAGGTTGGACTATCTCTATACCTCTAATTCTAATCCTTTATATAGAGAAACTAACTTGGCCCTTAAGAATACCTAACTTTGGGAACAAGTTTTCCTAACTTTGCTCTTATGTTCCTAAACTTTAAGAATAAACTTGCATATGATAGAGTTTGACTTTTGGTCAAACTAACCACCGACTAAATCCCACAATTCTCCACCTCGGATCATGCTTTCAAGCATGATATGATTACAGTAAATTACCTTCATCTTCCACCAGAGCTATTCACCATCTCTATATACCCGTAGAATCACTTTGAGGCTCAAATCCGAGCTTCCATCTTCATAGAACCATCTCTTCGACCAAAACATCATGACATTGATAAAATTCTTCAAACCACTTCATGAATAACACTTGTGAAAATGGCCACGTTTCAAAAACACTATGAAAATCTTTAATTACCATCACTGAATCCTTGCACAGATTCCACCATTGATCACCAAGAAAACCATCCAAAAAAATTATCGCTAGCTCCACCTAACCAATAAGATAACAACATATTGAACTCGAATCCAGAAATGAAAATAGCTCCAATATCATAATCCAACACATGTCATTATTACCGTGTATCTGAAATAAACTATCATACATCTCCACTGTGATTAATAGGCTTAATCCTTTGAGCGATTTCCAAGCCATCACCAATCTGATATAGTTTTTTACCATCATCACACCCAACATACTCGCTCAGAATATGTACCCTGTTATTTATGGGTGAAAACTGTTTCTGTTGGTTTTGGTAAATTTGGGTGTGTGGATGAGAAACGAGTCTAAACCTAAAACAAATACACTGCACGGGAGTACTTTAGAGTCGAGAGATCAATCTGTACAATCCTGGCCTAAACCAAGAAATGGACGTTCCAGTCTTGCTTCGGTCACAAAGTGAAGGAGAAAGGTTGGTATTAGGGATGGAAGCGAAGAAGGTGTTGAGACCAGAATGGTTAATTCTGAAGGTGTGGCTATTTTATGACTTGTATCAGAATTTGGAACTGGCTTGCGGAATGAAAGCTATCAGTTCTTTGGTATTTTCTGGATACTGTTTTTTTTTTTTGATACAATCATCTGGGTTAAAACCCAAAGACAAAACAAAAAAAGAAAGAAAACAAACGCACCAGGCCTAAGTCAGAACAAAAAAAGAAGAAACCAAAGAAAATAAAAGAGCAACAGGCTCAAACAAATCTGAAATAAACTCTCCTCTTGCAAAATTTCTTTAAACTCAGAGCAGTAATTGCTACTTCCCCATCTGAAAAATCTTTTATTTGGATGCTTACTGGCAAGGAAATCAGCTGCACGATTTGTTTCCCTGTAGAAGTGATCAAACTTGACAGTTCTAAATTGTCTACGCAGAACTTGAACTCTTCTCCAAATCTGTAGCATATTCCAAGGTGGTTTTGGATTTTCACTCTTCAGAAACATGTATATAGTCATGGAGTCAAGTCACACATGGATATCCTGGCAGTTGTGAAAAACAGCAAGCTTAAGCCCCAATTCAACCCCCTGAAGCTCATGAGCAGGAGCAGAAATAGGACTGCTGCCACCAATGGCACAATCAATAACATCACCATTTTTATATCTGATAATAGCACCACTTCCTCCAGATAGATCAGTTTTTGATCCATCTGTATTCACCATGATAATATCACCTTCTGGTCTAAGCCAGGTATAAGGAATAACAACTTTTGTAGTAAAACAACAATTGATGTTCCAATGATGCATAAATCTCCTATGAGCTGAGTTATCTTTTAATTATCTGGGGTGAGAACTCAACTTCAATTGAATATCTTGCACAATCAAAAGACTAACTTGCATAGTAGAACATTTTTTTGAAGTAAAGATCCTGTTATTTCTTTCCCTCCACAAATGGTAGACAAAACCAGTGAAAACTAGTTTCTTGATAGTGCTGATTAAATCTGATCCAGCAAAGTGTTCAATGCACCACATAATCTCTTCCTTCCAGGTGGGGTGAACAACTCTGTCATAACCTAACTTAAGTAAAAGGCTTTTCCAAATAATAGCAGCAAAATTATATTCATGGAGAAGATGATCTTCAGTTTCAATACCTCCATCACATAGAACACAAGAAGGATTTTCAATAAGACCCCATTGTTTTAATTTTGCTCTAGTTTTAAGTCTTCCATGAAGAGTTACCCAAGTAATGAAAGATTGTCTGGGAATGTAGTTCTTGAACCAAACCAAATAAAGCCAAATCACTGGATCATTGTGGTTGGAAATAGTCTTATAAGTGTCTTTGATTGTAAAAAATCCATGAGAGCTAGGTCTCCATATAACAACATCAGACTCTGCAGGATTAAAATCCAGTATAGTAATTTCAGATACCACCTGTTGAGCTAGTTCAGTAGAAGTGGGAGGAAGGTGCCAAGAGCCATTTTCAATATATTCAGAAACTGAAGCAGTTTTGTCAGGAAATAATTCAGTGACAGTTTCAGAATCCACCCAATCTGTTAATCTCCCTTTTGGATGCCAGACATCATTTAAAAAGTTAACTTTTGATCCATCCCCAATAATAAAAACAAAATGGTCCTTAGAAATATCTATGAGTTCTAAGATTCTCCCCCAACACCAAGAGGAATCTTGAGGAGTCTTGAGCTGCCAGAAATATCTATTCTTAATCAAATTTCTTTGCACCCAGTGAGTCCAAACATTTTGAGCCCCAGATACAATGTCCCAAATATGCTTTAAATTTGCAGCCACATTAGTGAAATATAATCCCTAACTCCAAGTCCACCTTCAACATAAGGAAGGCAGATAACATTCCAGCCAATTGGGTTGTGCTTCTTCCAAGGATCAGAGCCAGCCCAGAGAAATTTCTTGAATATTCTATTTAGTTCTTTTATGGCTCTTTTAGGGAGGATAAAACAGGATAGCCAGAAGTAAACCATACCAGAAAGCACGGATTTTTTAAGCAAGATTGTGCCAGCAAAAGAGAGATGTTTTGCCTTCCAATATTTAACTCTAGCGATAATTTTTGAAATTAAGGGAAGGCAATCTGCATAAGAGGGTCTAGTGGATAAGAGGGGCATAACCAGATATTTGACAGGGAGAGAATCCACAGAACAGTCCAAACAAGCTACCATTTGATCAAGAGTATAAGGATCAATAGCTGAGGAGTAAATAGAATACTTTTGTTTGTTTATCTCCAAACCTGAACAACTGCTGAAAATATCAAGACAAGATTTAAGAACTATGGCAGAAGCAAGATTACCTTTAATGAAAACTAAAACATCATCAGCAAATGAAAGGTGAGTGAGCTTGGTTAGGGAGCATCTGGGATGGAATCCAAAAGTACCAGCAGTGACTTGTTGTCGAATAATCATATTGAGAATTTCCATAACAATCACAAACAAGTATGTGGAGATAGGACAACCTTGTCTGAGGCCTCTACCAGCACCAAAGAAACCATATGGAGACCCATTGATAAGAATAGAGTACTTTGCAGTAGAGAGACAAATGTGAATCTATTGAATGAACTTTTCAGGAAAACCCATTTTTCTGAGGGCAAAGATGACAGCAGCCCAGTTCACAGTGTCATAAGCCTTCTTGAGATCTATCTTTACAGCACATCTAGGAGTACCATTTGATCTATGATAGTTCCTAACAAGTTCATGAGAGACCAAAATATTATATTGAATAGCTCTGCCAGAAACAAAAGCTGATTAGTTTGAACTGATCAAAACTTTCATAATCTCCTTCATCCTCAAGGAAATGATCTTAGTGATACACTTGTAGATGACATTACATCATGCAATGGGTCTGAAATCTGTCATTACTGAAGGATTAGTACATTTTGCAACTAGAGTGATAAAATTGTTATTTACCTCCTTTAGCAGTTTAGATTTGGACAAGAATTTCTTGATAGCAGCAACAAAATCATCACCAACAATTGACCAACAAGCTTTGAAAAATGACTAGAAAACCCATCTTGGCCAGGAGCTTTGTTAGAACCAATTGTAGAAAGAGCAAAGATAATTTCATCTCTAGTAACATCTCTAATCAAATCATTAGCAGTATATTGATCCACAACATGGTTAAAATTTAGAGAATCAAAGATACTAGTATCACAATTTTTAATTTTGAGTTCATCAAAAAGAAGAGAATATAAATCAATACATTCCTTAGCTATAGGAATATCTTCATCCAGCTGCTCACCAGAAGTAGAAGTAAGGGTTAAGATATTATTCATGGATCTTCTTTCTTTAATAGAATTATGAAAGAAAGAGTTATTTGAATCACCAAGGTCAAGCCATTGCACTCTTGATTTCTGCTTCAGCATAGATTCTTCATATTTTGTAAGAGTAGAATATTTTGAAACAACTTCTCTCTCAATTTTTGCAACAACAGGATAGAAAGGAGATTTTTGAACTTTCTCTTGAGCACACTGCATCTCCTTTTTGGCTTCTAGAGTTTTAACAGAGAGATGTTGGAACTTTGCTTTTTTCCATTTTATCAGAATATGCTTAACTCTTTTCATCTTGGATACAAGGACAAACATATGATTTCCCATTACCTTATGCTGCCAGGCTTCTCTAACAATCTCCATGAAATTAGGTTCTTCGGTAACAAAGTTATAAAATCTAAAGGGTGGAGGGCCATGAAGTCGTTTTCCAAAAATATAAGCTATAGCCGGGGAATGATCAGAAATACCTTAAGTGAGAAAATCAGCCTTTGAACTCTCAGAATGATGCACCCATTCCAAATTGACCATAACTCTGTCAAGTTTTGAACCAATCCTCCAACTCCCTTGTTGTTGATTCCACCAAGTAATAAAGCAACCAGAGTAAGGCAAATCAAGCAGACAAGCTTCATGAATACAATCTTGAAAATCAGAAAATTGACTATGATTAACTGGGGCACCTCCAACCTTCTCATTTGAATAAAGAATTGAATTAAAATCACCCAATATCATCCATGGCTTAGTATTAAAACTCGCAAAAGCTTTGATATCATTCCATAAAGAAATACTTTGTGAAGTATCATTGAACCCATACACAAAACAAATAATAAAACTGAGATTTCTAGAAGTTGAAATATCCAGAAAGATTATTTGTGAAGAAGAGTGTAAGACAGAAATAGTAACACCAGAAGGATCCCAACAAATCCAGATTCTACCAGAAGGAATATGAATATAATTATCCAAAAAATTCCAAGAACCATTTATTCTTTATGCTTATTAAGTCTTTATTATCACTCAAAACATGAGTCTCAAGTAAACCTACAATAGACAAGTTATTTTCTCTAATTAATCTACCTACCTCAACCTGTTTATGAGGATCATTTAAGCCCCTCATATTCCATGCTGCTGCTTTAAACATATTTGGTAATTGAAAGGTGAGCCTTCTTAGACCTACCAACTTTCTTAGTGTCAGTATCCTTTACCTGAAGTCCCTGGGGAGTAGACGAAATGGTACTAGCTTTAGTACTAGAAGGATTTTTCACTTGGCCAATTGGAACATCAACTGATGTAGGATATTTGGTACCAGAAGAACCTGAACCATCTCCAACAGTACCACTGTTTGATTTATGTGTAATATCATCCAAAATTCTAGAAGCAGGTTCACTTGACAGAGCACCAAAAGCATTACTAGTCTTAATAGGAATACTACTTTGAGTTACAACCTTTTGAAGATGAGTATCATCATCACTTATATCTACAGCACACCCAGATTTACTAGAAGTTTCAATCAGTACCTCTTCCACTACTTCTCTGGTTCTTTTAGTAACTTTAGGGTTCTGACCACCCAAACTTCTTTTATCTTTTGCTTCTGTGATTCTACAGCAGCAACAGCTTTTTCCAACTTAAGCTTTGAGCAATTCGAGTTATTATGTCCAAAGGCGTGGCAATGAGTACACCTTGGAGGCTTCCAAGAATATTCAACTTCTACATTAAACTTCTTCTTTCCATCAATGACAACAAGAATAGTAGCTGGAAAATCACATGTGACATCGACTTCTACACAAAATCGAGCATAGCTCATCCTAGTTCTATGTAAAGTTTGGTGGTCCATCATAATGGGTTTTCCCAGGAAACTAGCAATTTGGCTCAAACCCTCATTATCCCAGAAATGAAGAGGGACCTTCCTAAAATTCATCCAAATAGGCACCGATTTGAATTCAGCAACTTCACTTTCCACATCTGGATGCCAAGGTTGAACAATAAACAAGTGATTTGAAATATACATAGATCCATGTTCAAGAGCAGAAAATCTATCAGTCTCATCATCAAATTCAAAATTAAAAGTGGATTCACCATGAATAGTAAGTTTATAGTTACCCTTGATTTTCCAAACTCGTTCAGTAACCTTCTTCACCAGATTGTAAGGTAATCGTTTTCCCATAAAAAACCCTACCACCAAATCTTCACACCTCTTAATCTTCGCATCAAGATCAACAGAGGAAACAACAACAACTCATTCTCCTTTAAAAATAGAAGTAGGCTTGAAAGACATAGCAGCTTCAGAAGAGAAACCTTTCTTCGCTGGGAAAAGAGAAGAAGCCCAACTTTTCTCAGAATGAGTGCTATTAGATCGCTGAGAATCTACCAGAGGATTCTATACAACATTCCTAAGAACTTGAGGATCAGAACCAGTAACATTTACTCCCATAGAAGAGCCCGCTTCAGGTGGTGGGTAGCGGCGGAAAGAGAGGTGGAGAACTAGTCTCCATCCTATCTGACGGAGGCGTAAACCCCTAAAACCACTACCAAACAATGAAAAACTTTAAAACCCCACCAATTAAAATCGCACCACTTCACACACTCTCTCTCTCTTTTTAGGATAATGTGTTGTTGTTCTCCCCAAAACTTGTTTTTGATGGAAATAGGTGAAACCTATTTATACAAGTCATAACTGAACGCACCCTGGTCTCATAGGAAGTGGGAGTGATTGAGTGATGGAAGAGTGGAGTAATGTGTAACCGTCAGAAACCACGCTTCCACGATGAAGGAAACGGATTTGTTTACACCCATTACTTCTTGCCACCACTAACTGCCATGTTTCCTGACACTTTCTTATAATGGGCGTGTTGCACGCCGCACGCTGTAAACCGCCAGACCAATACCCTGATGAGTATCCCCCAGTTTGTGACATGTTTGATGTCTCGAGTGTTTTCGTGGAAAACGTGTAGCAGTCTGCTACATGTGGCAAGTCAAAGTGACTTACCACAGGAAAATAAGACGTGATACTATTAGGCTTTTCTTGGCTGGTCTCCAGAAACTTTCCACAGGTCTATCAATTCTATGGAGAATTTGGACGGCTAAGATTGTATCTCATGAGAAAGGGTGGCCATTGATTATGGCCACAGCCTGTTGGCGCCTGTCAATAGCACAGTGGCGCCATTGATACATGTTAATGGCGTAGTGGCGCTTTTAGCGCATGCCAATAGCACAATGGTACAAGTGGCGCCAGGCGTAGCCATGTCCGCCGGATTTTGGCACATTGGTGTTGGACTCAAATGTGGTGAGGCAACATCAGTTATAGTAGCCACATCAATCCCAATGTTCTGTGGAACCTTATTTGGCTTGGTTGGCGTAGCAACTTTGCTTAAATTAGGGTTTGGCATTCCGAAACCCTAATTAGCACATGCGACATGTGACCGTGGCACAATGGCGTTTTGTGCAAGTGATGCCAGAGCCAGGACAAAGGAACCATAGCCAAGCCATCATGTGGAAAAGGCCACAGGAGCAAGTATTGCCACGAGTGGCTATGGTATGGCGCCTTTATTAGGGTTTCCTAAGTCCACACGGCTCGTGGCATGTTGTGGGGCCCGAAGTGGCATAATTTACGCCACGACTGGAAATTAGGGGTTCATCCATCGCCACTAGAGCAAGGTCGTGCTAATGGATAGGAGAACCACGTTGAAGTCTGTTATGGAATTGGCCACAAACAGAAGATGGGTTGGCACGTAGGTTCGCTATTCATGGTGAGTTGGCGCGTTTGGCGTGCTACTACGGTAAAGTGGCTTGTTTGGCATGTTTGTTTGGCAAGCTCGTTTGGCACGCCATTGGCATGTTGGCGAGGGCGCTGGCTTTATGAAACCAATTTGGCATGGCGGCCACTTGACGCAATACCACCTATCTTAATGTTGTGGCAGGTTTAGAGCAACCTGATTGGTCAATAAAACAGAGGGTCGGACAAGCATGGGCATGGCCACACTTCTAACATGGGTGTGGCAAGTTTAAATCGACCTGATTGGTCGATGGGAAATAGGTCCGACAAGTATGGGCCCAGCCACAACTTATGTGTGTGTTGCGGATTTAAGGCGACCTGATTGGTCGAGGGAAATAGGGCCGGTTTTGGCAACATGGGGAGTGGCCAATGGAAAATAGCGCCCGCTGGCCTAAGGCATGGCCACGCCTCCCTTTGCTGCGGCACCTTTATTTCTTGTTTTCTGATTCTGGGCAAGATTTTGCACCTACTAATCCATGGCGTATTAATTACCTAGTTTGCTTAGGCTTAATTTCGACAGGCAAGGTCTGATATGCTACGCAAGGCGCAGAACCCTAATTTTGCAAATTAGTCAGGGAAATATCTGGATCCTGTGAATTATCACAAAATTGATTGAATTCTATGTGTTGACACAGAGTTCTTTAAGTTCATTTCCAGAGAGCAACTCTCTGATTGAATACCTTATGCAAAGACCTTATCCTTGATACTTGGAAATTCGTGCTACTCTGCTGCGAGTGAACACAAATTGTCATGCCATATCAACATTAAGGGTTCAGCCGGAGAACATAGCACAGAAGGCATTCAAAAAAACTTATATTAACTGAATAATACAGGCACGGTGCCAAAATTTACAGAATATATGGGATTGTTGCTACATGCACCATTCTGGACAAATTTCATGAGAAAATATTGAGTTGATCAATTAATGCGCTAGTGAAGAGGTTGAACACTCATCACTTTTACATGTCTCTGTTTCCTTGCAGAGTGACGACACATTAAATGCAGGGTTTTACAAATTTAGCCCTGAACTAAAAACCACCATCAACATTAAGTCCCCTGCTTAGCACGTAACAGTGGCATTGTTGCGGGGTAAGCATGAGATGGTGACAGACAAGCGATAAAAGGCCAAGCTAGAGTAAGTAAGTATTACCAGGAAAGTGAATGCCGGGGCTTCAAGCTGGAGACGCATCTGTCCTTTCCCTCCAGTCTTCCATAGGGTTCGATGAGAAACGTTACCCGGTCAGGGTTGAATCCTTGGCTATCGGATAAGTCCCGTTGGGGTTGTTCGGCATCCTTTTCTTCTTAGGGTTTCCTCAATATATATGCAAATGAAACTAGATTGTTCCTCTCAGTTCAGAATAAAGGCCCTTCTCGCCGAATTCACATCTCTTCATTATGCCGAACGGAAGTGAATCATCCTCGAGTCATCCAGATTCCCCAGTAAAGCGCAGGCGGCTCGTTTCCAGAGTATGATTCTAATTATCTCCTGATTTTGAAGCGATAATTCCTCTTTTCCTCATAACATCGCTGCTTCTTTTTTCTTCCAGAGTGGGCAAACTCCTGGGTATTGTGACAACTCCCTCATCCGGGTTATCCGAGTCAAGAAGATCATTCCGGTATGCTTTTCACTGACAAATAGATATTTTCTTGCCACCATTAGTAGTTAACAAAAAGATTTATTTTTTTTTTGTGTAGAGGTACCCAATTGGAACATGTGTGACCATGGTTGATGACGACGATTTGACCACACCTCTTCCTTCAAACTCGAGTACACCAACTGCTGCAAACCTGGAAAATGCTGATTTGGGTATTTCTTGCCACGAATATCCCAATGCAGGTTTGCCGTTCAATATCCAAATGAAGTGTTTATCTTCTAGCTACCGAAGTGTAGGTAGATTCTTGGTGCGGAAGGAGTTCGTGGATCTGTACACGAAAATATGGAGAAGATACGGCCACATTGCAACCAGGAACGTGGTGCAACATTGCTCGTCTGCGTTGGTCACCACAGTGAACTGTCTTCTTCCCATAATTGTTGAAATGGAAGGCACATCCATTCGCGACGTCACTGAAGCAACTGTTGAAAAGTGGGAAAATATGGTATCTACCTGCGAATCCCTGAAGTTTAATGTAAGCTGGCTGCGCAACCGCCTTGACATTGTTAAAATTGATCGAGCCGGCATCTCTTTGCCAACGTCGTTCCTGCTACAAAGGCTATTTTGGAATAGGAAAAGGATCTGACTGCTGAATCTCAAAAGGTGGAACAGGAAATCTGGGATTTGAAGAGTAGGACTGAAAGGTACCAAAACAGGATGAAAATGATGCTTTCAAGAAACTACAACTTATTGGATGGTCTTTTCTGATTTTTCTTTTGGGTTATGAACATTTTTTTTTTGAATTGTATTGGTTTTGGGAAAAGCAAATGGAATTTTCATTAATACGTTCTGACGAAATGAAATTTGATAACTGAAAAATGAGGGAAACGGAAAATGCCTGGCTGGCTGTGTCGTGAAACAGCGAGAGATGGAGTGATGGTCACGCGTAGTACGCCTTGATTCATTTTCCATTGATGACCGCTTCCAATTTGTCTCCATCTTCTTTGACAATCTTGTAGTACCCAATGTTATACGCTTTGGTAACCACATAAGGTCCTTCCCATTTTGGAGAGAATTTCGTGCAGACATGTCTTGTTGAATGTGATTAGCAGTCTTCAATACCAGATCTCCTATTTGAAAAACCCGAGGTTTTACGGCCTTATCGTATGCCCTAGAAACTCATTTCTGTATACCTGAGTATGTTCTTTCGCCTTAGTTCTCTTGGAGTCCAGAGTATCTAGCTCTGCTATTCTGGCACTTGATGTTGCGGCTTCATCCCATTGAACTCCACTTGCTGCTGCAATTCTGGCCGATGGAATTTTAATCTCCGCTGAGAGAACTGCATCCGCGCCATAGACAAGTGAATAGGGGGAGACGCCTGTGGAGCTTCTAGATGTCGCTCGATATGCCCATAGTGCTATGGGCAGTTGTTCGTGCCATGTCCGTGGATTATCATGCACTGTTCGACTGAGAATGGGATACCACCATTACTGCAACATCGGGTATGACTGAACGAGATACCAGTACAACTTCTAAGTCATTGTCAGTTTTCTCTAGAGCATTCGCATATGGTACAACTTCTACATCGATTTGTTACCACTAAATCATACTTGTCTAAGTAAATAAAATTCAGTTATGTACTTTACCTAAAATCCCTTGTATTTAATTGCGTCTTTCAAGCGATCCAATATATACGAGTAACCATCTTGATCGATGTAGGCAATGTCTCCTGTGTGCAGCACTGTGGACTTTGTTGCATCGGCGTCATTCAGTATCCTTGAAATGTTCTACATATATCAATAATTGATATTCAGATATTACATAGAAGCAAATATGAAAACCAATCACCCAAGAGCAGCGAGCAATATGTACAAAAATAGAATAAACACTACTGAATACCGAGGATAAGACAGAGAAATATGACAAACACTTGGAATACAAAAGTTGTACAAGAAAACTATAACCTTGCTTCGTCCCGGATATTGGTGAAGATTACGAGGAAACACAATCCGACAAGAATGGAAGAGTAAAAATAAACATAACTATTTCATAAGTATGGTCACATCAATAGAATCCAACGTAATTTTAACGACGTTGTCAGTTTATATTACCTTTCATGATGCCAAGTCCATGAATCCATAGTTCACCACTTTTGCCTGGGAACAACATGAAGCAGTGTCCCAATGCACAACTTTAGCTTGCATATTTGGAGCCAACAGTTCTACTGAAGTATAGTTTCGTAAATATTTAATATTCAAACCACACGTTCTTACAGCAGTGGACTCGGTTATTCCATACCTCTGAAAATGACAAACTCATGTAATCAGCAATCTCTTAATTCTATAAACGTATATATCTAAGTAAATAAGGATGCATTACTAGGGAAAGCTGTTTCACCTGAAAAAAATCAATACGAGCAAAGCTCTGACGAAACTGTAAGGATGGTGGTTGCCAGGTGCTGAAGCAAATTTGGAAAGTACTTCCGCATCATCAACTATCTTCGCCGAGTAGGCGTTGTCATTTGTAAAGAGGATTGATGCGGCTCCAAGTGCTGCTGCCATTTGTCCGGCTAGATCAGGCTCTACTGATTTAGCTCCATACACAGGCACATGATCCAAATCTTCCGGTATTTGCCAGCAATATTCTGGTGAGGTTGAAGAGTTCGAAGCCACACCCACGGCCCACCTGAATTAGTCATCAAAAAGACAGAAATAAATATTAGTTTCATGGCTCTTTAGAACTAAGATAAAAATTAAATTTGCTTAATCACATATATTTGTATTCATTCAAATACTCAGTTCAATATAAGCACTAAACCGATATATGAAAAAATAAAACTAAATAATATGGGGTCTCAGGCATTTCCACATGATGCAAGAAATCAGGTTCGCGTATTACTCTATCTCCAGAATTCAGTCTTGAACCCAGTAGCAGTGTGAAAATTGGATATCCAACGACCACTTCTGAAATTAGAATCCACTGAATGCCTTAGAGAAATGGCCACAACTACAGCCATCACCACCTCAGCAATATAATTTGTTGCATTAGTTTACTTACAATACCTACTCCTGCCATAGTCCCAACCACCTGATTCAGCGGTGTGATTCCCTCCAGGAAACACCCGCGTTTCCAGGATACCCTAAAGTAGCAACAGAACATATCATAACCTTCAGTCCACAAAATGCATTGACTAACTAACAAATAGGCAAATCCAGTCTAACTTTGTCTGCCTCTCAACCAGTCTAAATCGATGTAGTTGCTAAAATAACTGACACAAAAAAGATAACAAAAAGGTGAGAACCAATTACCTTGCCAAACCTTTGATCGGGAACAACAAAGTTAAAAATTGCCTTGAGACCAGGTGCAGGCTCATCGATTGAAACAGTTTCAAAGAGATGAAAGTGCCAAGATAAAACCATCAAATCAATACCACAAACAAACAGTTAAAACACCAAAAAACTGAAATCAAAAGAAATCCATGCTTTAAAACTCCAAATAGTAAACGGAAAGAAAAATTGCAAAATCTTTACAAAATACTACATAAGAAAAGACGCAAAATCAAGCAATGATAGATAAAAATATTAGGGTTTATACCTGGTGAAATCTTCTTCTCGTACTCTCATCTCTGTCGAATACGAGACGAGGGTTTTGATTCAGGAGAAAAATTAATTCGAATCTAGGGTTACAAAATTAGGGATATAAAATTCTGATTCTGAGATGGGTTTTGATTCAAAGAAAAAGAGAGATGGGTTTTGATTCAAAGATGAGTTTCGGATTAGGTTTCGGAATCATGCTTGATTCGGTGAAGTTGTATGGATATGCAGGATATTAATCTCCTTATCATACAGAAAATGAACGAGCTGAATGAGATGGTTTGATTTTGGTTAAATCCAGGGTTACAAAAGAGGGATTTCCTTTCCGATCTGGTACATGGGTTTTGATTTTGAGATTGGGGTAGGATTATTAGTCTTTGGTTTGTGAGAGTTGACTGTTGAGGTTGGAGATGTGAGATTTAAAGAAGCGGATTTTAAGAGCAAAGGGTTTAACACTCATTCACTGTCCAAACCAGTGAGTGCCTAGCTGAATGAGGGGGTGTGCGATGGTGAGCAAATTTCATGGTCTAAGAGCAATTGCAATGGACGAGTAAACCCAAATTTTTATTCGAGTGGGCTGGCGTAGTGGGACGGACCATCGATCAAAATTTGATCAAAGAGTAAAATCCAGACCAAATTTGGTCGGCGATCAAGACCAAATCCAAATATAGTCGGGCGTTAATATAATCTCCGCTACACATCGGGGGTTGATATAATCTCCGCCATTCATCGCGCGTTGGTATAGTTAACGTCCAAAGAACAGACGTGCATATAAACTTCGCCTGAATGGGGCATTGGTAAAGATAACGCCTGATGGGGTGTTCATAAACTTAACGCACGAAATGGGGCGTTCATATACTTAACGCCCCACTCCACTTTAAGTTTTAAACTTTTGAAATTTGCATGGGGCGGGCTTTATACCTCCGCCCCATTATTTATTTTTTTTTATTTTTTATTTTTTTTGTTTTTTTGAAGCGTATACTATACCAACGCCCCACGTCAGGCGTTATCTTTACCAACGCCCCATTCAGGCGTTATCTTTACCAACGCCTGATCCCAGGCGTAATCTTTATCAACGCGCGACCAAATTTAATCTGCAACCACTACGCCACACGACGGGCTAAACCCAAATTTGATCTTTTTTTTTTAGTCTTTGGTTATACTCGCACCACTGTGGACGCTCTAAGAGGCTAATGTTCAGCCGTTTTTTTCCTCTTTTATTATTAAAAAAAAATACAAGCGGATAAATATTAGCAGTTCTATCTTATTTTTAGGTTATTTAATTCGGTCCGCGAGTTAAAACCCCAAAGGTGTCACTATCCATACACAAAAACTCCAATAAAACAAATTGTTCACAAAAACCCCATTTAATATAATTGGTCTATATTACCCTCTTAGTTTAAAGCACCCCAACAAAAACAAAAATCAACCCCACTTTAATTCTTATTATATTGTCACCACCAACAAGCAACGCCACCTTCTACCACCGACCACCACCGTAGTCGCCGCCACCGACCACCACCACCAACCATCGCCGCCGCCACCACCTCCGACCGCCGCTGCCACCTCCGACCGCCGCCGCCGCCACCGACCACCACCGACGCCGCCGCCGCCACCGACCACCACCTCCACCTCCGACCGTCACCGCCGTCGCCGACCACCACCGCCACCTCCGACCACCACCGCCACCGCCGCCAAATTTTGGATGAAACCGATTTTGGTTTCATCATAAAATAAGATGAAACCCTAATTGGTTTCATCAGAATTCAACTACAAGAAAAATTCAACAAGGATCTTATGTTGCAGTTGTCTTGGATACAGCAACATCACAACAACACATATCCATGCTCTATGCTAAAACACATATTATCAACTGCCAGCACCACCATTGTCGACCACCGCCGACCACCACCGACTAAAACCAGCAACATCGCCAACACCCGCCGACGACCACCACCACCACTGACCAAAAATTAGATGAAACCAATTTTGGTTTCATCATAAATACGATGGAACCGATTATGGTTTCATCATAAATAAGATGAAACCATAATTGGTTTCATCAGAATTCATCAGTAGCTGCACTTCATTTAAGCTTCATTTCTTCTCTAATTTACAGCATCATCTGCTGTAACTGAGCTCTACTTTCATCCTCCGTCTATCCACGGCAGCACCATCTGCTTCATTGACCATCTTCTTCTCATCCTTGTAGCCCTAGCCAAGACAGCAACAACACAGCAACACAGATCCATGCTCTATGCTACATCAAAAATCAATATGTTACATATTTAGCTCCTAAATCATCATAACTAAATCTTAAACATGAACATGACTTTGTTCCTTAGACTGGTGCAACATACTCATTCACCAACAAGAACAACCAACCTTCCACCATGTCTTTCAAAAATAAAAATGTTCCTTCTTTACGACCAAAGTCTAGCAATTAACGAGCTAATTATAACTAAAGGAGACATAAACACAAATCTTTCTTCGTGGAACCACCCTCTCTTAGGTTAACATAATAAGATTATCTTTCTATATTTTTCTTTATTTCGGGATTACTCTAAGTAAGTAACTAGCTATTTCCCATCACTCCATCGTGAGTGTAAATTGTGTACCCATGCCCATGATGCTTATCCTATTTGCTTTACTTCATACCAATTCATATGTTACTGACTGTACACAAACAAATCCACAGAGGGCTTCAGTCAAACAAATCATCACCCTTTCGCTTAAACTTAAGATGATATTTCTGAGCCAAGACAAAAACTATATCCCCAGTGACAGTTTCTGGCTGCAACACGAAAGAAGACATAATCAGTAAATTTGTAAAGCCAAACACAAAAGCTAACACATCCCAGTAAACAGTCTACTGTGTACCGCTTCATCGGCCTCTCCAGGGAAGGTAATCTTCTGTCCATTATGCATTCCCTTCTCAACATGCACTTCCAACACCTTCTTCTCCTGGACAACCTTCTCACCTTTGCATTGAGGGAAGCGATCCTTATCGCTGATGGTCTCTCCAGTACCCTTACACTCATTACAAGGATGTTTCATCTGCTGGATCATAGAGGGACCTAGGTGCCTGATAGAAACTTTCATGCCAGAACCTTGGCAACCAGAACATTTCATTGAAGCACCAGATTTTGAACCCTTTCTGGAATACAAAAGAGTAAAGAATAAGATTACAGCAGACATAAGCCAACTAAGCAAAGTATCCTTAAACTAGCAATGGAAAGCACCAGTCTAATAAAACTTACCCAGTGCACTTGGAGCAGATGGCATTGCGAGAGAGGGACAATTTCTTTGATGTTCCACTGTAAATATCCTCCAGCGACACCTTAAGAGAATGCATAACATCTTCTCCCCTCCTCTGCCTCCTTCCTCTGCTGCTGCCACCACCTAACGGTAAACAAATTCCAAACATCATGAATACCTTTCACTTTCATAAATAAATTTAGTAAAAACATTAACCCATTAGAAAATGATATCTCCACCTACCTCCAAATGGGCTTCCTCCTTCAAAGAAAGATGATAAGATGTCAAAGGGGTCGTGGCCACCACCACCTCCTCCCATTCCTTCCTTGAGCGCATCCTCACCATACTGATCATAAATTTCACGTTTCTCTGGATCACTCAAAACCTCATAAGCCTGGGCCAACTCCTTGAACTGCATTGAGAGAAATATTACAATGCTCAATAAACACCCCTTTTTGACTGCCCCAGAGAGCAAATTAAAACATACACAAATCAACAAACCAACCAGGAAAAACCCGGCATCCTAAATCATTCAAGCATCTACTAGCTATCTCAAAATTCAGTTGCCCAGCCCAAATAATAGTCTGAAATGAAGGGCATAGACACGACCAACAGAATCGAGTAAACAAAACATACACAGGGTCTGACCTTTGCAACCTCTATACGTTCGAAATGGAAAACCAATAGAAATTATTAATTATATCTACAGTAATTAACAAAGTTACTGATTCCCTACTAGATCAGGAATAATCTAATAGAAAAAACACAATACCTTTTCTGGATCTCCACCCTTATGAGGATGATTCTTAATGGCAGCCTTTCTGTAAGCCTTCTTCAAATCTTCCAAACATCTTTAATCTAAATAATCAGCATCAACAACAAAAAGAAGAACCCATAAACAAAAACGAAAAAAAAAATTAAAAAAAATTACAGAATTCAACAGATCTTGAAATTTTTCCCAAAATCAACAGATCCTTGAAAATTAAAAACATACCAAGAATTTCAAACACGCTGAATGTTCAGAATAATCGATCGATTTTATGATTGTGGGTGAAACCCTAATTCTTCTTCAGAAAGGAAGCCGTAGAATTTCACACGAAGGAGGGTGTTTCTCTCAATCTATTCTATTAAATAGATTTTTCATCAGACCCAGAAGAAGAAGAAGCTCTGGTGATGATTCGATGACGTCGTATGTTGTAATTTTTCCGGTTTAATTTCTATAAATAAAAAACAGAGAAATTTCAAATAGAGGAACTGTAAGAAGAAGAAATTGAAATAAGTAACAAAATTTTTTTCCAGAAAGTGGATTACGAGAGACGAAGGATTAACGAACCAGGGATTTGTGTTTAGTTGTAGTTGGAAATTCCGGGAGTCGGAGCTTCGGAATTGGAGATGAAGAGATGATTTTGCAGGATTCCATGGGGTTTTGAAAAGCTGGGAGAAAATTTCTAAAGAGTAAAATGAAACCCGGTTGGAGATATTTGTGGGGATACAAAACAATACACCTCAGCAGGCTCGTTGTTCGTCTTTTCTGGGCGTAAGAAAGAAGACGGTGGTGGTGGGAGAAGGAGACGGAAGAAAGAAGAAAAAAGAAATCAGAGAAGAAGAAGAAGAAAAGGTCAAGGGCATGTTTGTCTTTTTTTAAAGTAACAAAAATTAAATTTACACATTATTATTTGGTTTGGGGTTTTTGTCCCAGTTTTATTTGAAACGGTTTTTATTTGGTAGAAATAATATGACCGGTTTTTTCTTATCACTAGTTTGTTCACCTAGGGGTTTTGTCACTAGTTGTGTTTTTAATTATTAAAATTTGTAGAGGGCCCACCTTAAAGAGTTTTAAATTAACAAAACTCTAAAATTAACCCAAAAAAGGCATATTTTCTGCCGCTCAGGGTTTCTTTTTTCCCAAACGGCTGATTTTCATCCGCTTAGTGAAGACTTTGGACCTCTCACTCGTTCCAGTGAGTGTGTGAGTGATTTTGGGAGAAGGTGGGGAGGTTCACTACCCATAGTGGCACCTAATTTGCTCAAATCTAGTGAGACTCATTCATATTGAATGAGAACTCTCACTCCATAGCCCTTGCTCTAGGAGGAAGATAAGAAACAAAAAACGAGTTTGCAAAATATCTGAGGATTGGTGTTTGTGATAAATGATAAATAATAGTAAAAAAAAAGAATATTAATTCTAGAAAAACCCTTGAAAAAATACAAATTAGAATAACCCTAGGATCTCAACCTATATCAACGGTGCACAAATTATGCCCAGTTATTATGATTTAATTTATAAATGAAGCAACGGATAATTTATTTTGCAACGTATATTTACGTTAATTAGTCTGCAACATTTATATCCGTTTCACATCAAATTATTCTGGCGTTGCAAAAACCAGGAAATGGTGTAATTACTCCAATACTTTCTAGAGAATCAACTAGACAGTCAGACTCAATCTAGAATAAAGTGTATCAAAGAGTTTAATATCTCTAACTCTTAATTCAATCCACAATCAGCAAATAGAAATCTGCGATCCCGATTGAATATAAGAGGAGTTACTTGAACGGTACCAAAGACCAATGTTCAAGTGTCAATCAATGTAAATCAACAACCAAAGGTTGGATATTCTAATTGATTGATCTTAACGCACAACCTGTGATATTTCAATTATATAACAAAATATAATGCGGAAAAGAAATAACACAAACACCAGAATTTTGTCAACGAGGAAACCGCAAATGCAGAAAAACCCCGGGACCTAGTCCAGATTGAACACCACACTGTATTAAGCCGCTACAGACACTAGCCTACTACCAATTAACTTCGGATTGGACTGTAGTTGAATCTTAATAAATCTCACACTGATTCAAGGTACAGTTGCGCTTCTTACGTCTCTGATCCCAGCAGGATACTACGCACTTGATTCCCTTAGCTGATCTCACCCACAACCAAGAGTTGCTACGACCCAAAGTCGAAGACTTGATAGACAAATCTGTCTCACAGAGAAAAGTCTATAGGATTGAATAAATTTGTCTTCCACAAAAATACCCAAGAGTTTTTGTTCTGTATTTTGATAAATCAAGGCGAATAGGAACCAATTGATAAACCAGTCTTATATTCCCGACGAACAGCTCAGTATTATCAATCACCTCACAATAAACTTAATCGACTAGCGAAGGAAAGTTATTGTGGAATCACAAACGATGAGACGAAGTTTGTTTGTGATTACTTTTTTATCTTACCTATCGGAGATATAAAATCTCGATCCAATTATTTCAATTGTACTCAACACGATAGAAACAATAAGATCATATCACGGAACTACAAAGATAATATTTGGGTAGGGCTTCATAATCCCAATGAAGTCTTCAAGTCGTTAACCTACAGGGTCTCGAGAAGAAACCTAAGGTTAATGGAGAATCGATGCTAGTTATGCAACTAGTAACGCATATGAGGTGTGGGGATTAGGTTTCCTAGTTGCTAGAGTTCCCTTTTATATAGTTTTCAAATCAGGGTTTGCAATCCAAGTTACCTTGGTAACAAAGATGAAAATGCGGGGTTACAACAACCTCACCCAATATTTCGATTAATAATCTGTATGGACTAACTCCAATATACTTTCTAGAGAATCAACTAGACAGTCAGACTCAATCTAGAGAAAAGTATATCGAGGAGTTAATATCTCTCTCACTTGATTTGATCTTTACTCAAGCAAATAAAAATATGCGAGTCTTTATCAAATACAAGGATAATAACTTGGATGGTACCAAAGACCAATATCCAAGGGTCAATCAATTTCCAATCAACAACTAAAGTTTGGATTTCACAATTGATCGATACAACGCACAACCTGTGATATTTCAATTATATAACAAAATATAATGCGGAATAGAAATAACACAGACACCAGAAATTTTGTTAACGATGAAACCACAAATGCATAAAAACCCCGGACCTAGTCCAAATTGAACACCATATTGTATTAAGCCACTACAGACACTAGCCTATTATAAACTAACTTCGGTCTGGACTGTAGTTGAACCCTAATAAATCTCACACTGATTCAAGGTACAGTTGCGCTCCTTACGTCTCTGATCCCAGCAGGATACTACGCACTTGATTCCCTTAGATGATCTCACCCACAACTAAGAGTTGCTACGACCCAAAGTCGAAGACTTGATAGACAAATCTGTCTCACACAGAAAAGTCTATAGAATTGAATAAATCTGTCTCCCACAGAAATACCCAAGAGTTTTTGTTCCGTCTTTTGATAAATCAAGGTGAATAGGAATTAATTGATAACCCGGACTTATATTCCCGGAGAACATCCTAGTATTATCAATCACCTCACAATAATCTAAACCGTATGGTAGCGAAACTAGATATTGTGGAATCACAAACGATGAGACGAAGATGTTTGTGGTTTATTTTTATCTTGCCCTATCGGAGATATAATCTCAAGTAAATTATTCAATTGAACTCGTACGATAGAAAATGGAAAGATCAGTTTGCTCAACTACAAGAAAAGTAGTTTTGTCTGGCTTCACAATCCCAATGAAGTCTTTCAGTCGTTAACCTATAGGGTCTCGAGAAGAAACCTAAGGTTAAAGGAGAATCGACTCTAGCAAACCAACTAGTATCACATAGGAGGTGTGTGGATTAGTTTTTCCAGATGCTAGATGTCTCTTTTATATATTTTTCAAATCAGGGTTTGCAATCTAAGTTACCTTGGTAACAAAGTATTCAATATTCACCGTTAGATGAAAAACCTGATTCAACCAAGCTAATATTTTTCAACCGTTAGATCGAAACTTATCTTGTCACACACACAAATGAAATGCATTCATTTAGGTTTGATTAATCGTACCTACACGTGTACACTTAGTTGGTTCAAAAATAGTTAACAATGGTTAGCCATATGAGCACTTTCATATTAACCGTATTCATATTTATCATAACTAGTTCAAATGACTCATAAGAACTAGTTGATAGAGTTGTTCAATTGTTTAGGTCTTTATTCATGGACACAATTGAAAAAATATCGGTTTGATCCACTTGAATCAATTCATGAACAATATATCCACGTTTTGCAAAGATTACATTCCTTATAATTTATTTTTTTAAGTTCATAAACTACCGATTTGAGATATCACCAGCTTGAGTACGCGTACGGGTATGTGTACCTTAGATACCGGATTTGAGTTTACAAACTCAGCTGAAATTTTCCGTTCGAAAACTTCAGTGGGTACACGTACGGGTACGCGTACCTAAGGTGACTGGTTTACAAGTTTGCAAACTACAAACTCAGCAGAAATTTTCGGTGGAAAACTTCCGCTAGTACGTGTACGGGTACGCGTACATTCACCAATACCGCATTCACACATATGCACGCACTTGGCTTCCGGTACATGGATTTATACACTAATATGCGAACACACTATATATGCTTATATCCATAGATGGTAATCTCGACCCTACATTTCAATCATTGAAACATTCTTCTATAATGTTATAACAATCTTTATTCACGACTATCGTCATCAAAGCTATTTTCAAGATTGAAACGTCATCATGACTTTCGTCACGGGTAAAGATGAAAATGGTTAAAGCAAAAGCTTACCAACACATATTTCGAGAAATAGATAGGCGAGTAAACTCGGCTCGAAATAGCAAATGTGTATGTATGAAAACTATCATACTTAAATGAATTTGTCTCAAGGAGATAGAATAGACTTTTTAGTGATATATAAGTTCAAGTCTCCATATACCTTTTAGTCGGATGAAGTTCCACCGGTTCCTCGAGTAGTTCTTCGTCTTCGTAAGTTGATCACCATGGAGTCTGGAGCTTCAACTACACTTGACTATCCTAGACCGAGACTTAGTCATAAGTAAACTAGAAATCAAGACATATAGTTTTGATCACTAATATTGACAACCATGCTTGAGATAGCAACGCATGCGAGTTCGACCGAGCAATGCTCTAACAATCTCCCCCTTTGTCAATTTTAGTGGCAAAACTATCAATACATATGGATTACAAAATAGATAAAAACTTTGTAGCTTCTCGTCCACATGCTTGATCTCCTTGGTGCTTCAACATTACTCGAAATCTTCATCACTTCAAAGTACTCCAATGATTCCAAAGGTTGTAAGTTTACCATCATCGTTGTTGAAGTTCCATAGCCATAAAAATGAGAAAACAAATGCTCTCGATCATTGTTACACGGTGTCATAGTATTATTACACAGCATCAAAATTCTCATATCACAACTTCGACAACAATACTATGGTGATATGTATCACTCCCCCTTAGTCAATACTTCGTCTCAACACGAAAACCACTCCCCCTTACATAATGATCCGAAAACACGTAAGTATTTGTAGTGTGAACTACATATTAATTCTACCACTTTTTGTCAATAAAATTGGCAAAGGTACGAAAACGGGATCCTAATGAAATTCTCATGGAGACATTTCAAGACCAAAGAAAAGTACATATCAACTTTGTTTAGATGTAATCATAAAGTCGAAGATAAATGCATTCATCACGGAGTTTATAAAGATACAAGATAACTCCTCAAATATTCCACAGTCGCACTTCCCACAAAGATATGGAAATTAAGCGCAAGTTCAAAAGAACTCTCCCCCATTTGATGTCATTCCCGAAAAAAAAAAAGAGCGACCTTACTTTTACAAGAAAATAAGGATTTCTTTGGACACCAAAAACCAAAAAATGATTTTGTTATCCAAAAATTCTCAGTTAAATTAACCACAAGAGAACTCATGATTAATTTATTCGGAATACACAACCAAAATAATCACAAACGAATCTATGATTAGTTTACTTTGAAATGCTCACACAAGAAGAATTATGGAGCCACACAGTATATACATAAAATATGGATCATGGAAGATCAATACTGCGGAATATACAAGGATTCATTCTATTTTCCATCACTATTTGCATAACGACATGCAATAGACATAATCCTTGTAAACAAAAGATTTTAACCTATATTCCATAAAAGAATTGACATAATAGGCTTAACTTTTGTTTGTCAAAATTTCATTCATTATTTTATCAATACATGCATATTGACTTATAAACGAGATAACTTTTGACATCGTACGGGACAATAATAGTTCACGGACGCAAACACACATATCCCATAACATATTGCAATATATAAAACCATAAAGATTAATACTGCAATCATCATCTTCCAAAACCATTTTTAGAATTTAAACAAATAAACCTAAAAACAAGAAGATGAAAACGTTGGACGATAGCTATGTGTACTCACAATAATGGCTATTCCAAACCCTAGTTATTCTTCTAAACAAAAAAAGAATAAATTTTCAAAGAAGATTTACTAGGCATTAAGACCTTTGAAGAATTCTTTATCGTCCCCGAACTCCTTGTCGTCAATAACCATTGGGACATAAGGTTCATGAAGATAGGAGTTAATATCAATAAACCTTCTTGGCTGATGATGTTGAACCAGGGCCTTCTGAATTTCCAATGATCTTAAAACACAAGCCTTTATTTCCTAAATCTATTTTCTTGCCAGCTTCAACTCTTCAAGAACATCAGAAAACTTCTGAGAGTTTGAAGGAACAACTCTTGGCTTCCTCACATTCCTTCTTATTCTTTTTAAAGTTGGAGACAACAGATATTTCTCTTTTTCTTTAGTGATTGATGGCTTAACAATCATATTGATATCTTTCCCATCAAAAGACATGGTTGAAAAAGCGGGGGTCTACAACACCACCCAATATTTCGCTTAGCAATTTGTATGGACTAACTCGAATATACTTTTAAGAGAATCAACAAGACTCAATCAATTAAAAGTATATCAACGAGTTTATATCTCTCTTCTTGATTTGATTTACTCAAGCAGGAACTGAGAGTTCTAATCAAATGCAAGGAATAACTTGGATGGTACCAAAGACCAATATCCAAGGATCAATCAATGACAATCAACAACCAAAGGTTGGATTACTCTAATTGATGATCTAACGCACAACCTGTATTATTTCAATTATAAAGATAAAATAATATAATGCGGAAATTGAAATAACACAGACACCAGAAATTTTGTTAACGAGGAAACCGCAAATGCAGAAAAACCCTGGGACCTAGTCCAGATTGAACACACACTGTATTAAGCCGCTACAGACACTAGCCTACTCCAAGCTAACTTCGGAATGGACTGTAGTCGAACCCCAATCAACCTTCCACTGATCCAAGGTATAATTATGCTCCTACGCCTCTGATCCCAGCGGGATACTGCGCACTTGATTCCCTTAGCTGGTCTCACCCACAACTAAGAGTTCTACGATCCAAAATCGCAGGATTTGACAATAAACAAATATGTCTCACATGGAAAAGTCTATCAAAGGATCAATCTGTCTCCCACAGATAAACCCTAAAGGTTTTGTTCCGTCTTTTGATAATAATCAAGGTAAACAGGAACCAATTGATAATCCTGTCTTATATTCCAGAAGAACAACCTAGAGTTATCAATCACCTCACAACAATCTTAATCGTATGGTAGCGAAACAAGATGTTGAGTAATCACAAACAATGACAGGAACCAATTGATAATCCTGTCTTATATTCCCGAAGAACAGCCTAGAGTTATCAATCACCTCACAACAATCTTAATCGTATGGTAGCAAAACAAGATGTTGCGGAATCACAAACAATGAGACGAAGATGTTTGTGATTACTTTTTATATCTTTCCTACCATAGATATCAATCTCAAGCCAATCAATATGATTGTACTCGTATTATAGAAGATGCAAGATCAGAACACACAACTACCATAAAAGTAGTATCGGTCTGGCTTCACAATCCAAATGAATTCTTTAAGTCGTTAACCTGGTTTTAGAAGAAGAAAACCAAAGGTTAAATGAGAATCGACTCTAGTATGCAAACTAGTATCACACGTGAGGTGTGGGGATTAGTTTTGCACAATACTAGATGTCTCCTTTATATAGTCTTTCAAATCAGGGTTTGCAATCAATGTTAGCTTAGTAACAAAGCATTCAATATTCACCGTTAGATGAAAACCGGATTTAGATTCAAGCTAATATTTCTCAACCGTTAGATCAAAAACTTAACTTGTTATACACACTTGACAATGCACACTTATAGGTTTGTTAATCGTACCCAGACGTATGCACTTGTTGGTTCAATAATAGTTAACCAAATGGTTAGCCATATGGGAATTTCATATCAACCATGTTCTTCTTCACCATAACTAGTTCAAATGACTTCAACTGAACTAGTTAGAGAGTTGTTCAATTGCAAGGAAATCTTATGTACTACACAAGACACAATTGAAGCAAAGATGATTTGATTCACTTGAATCGGTTCATGAACTTTTATAGCCACAATTTGCAAACTGCATTCCTTAGTCTTTTTAAGTTTAAGTTCAGCAATCATCTTCAGATATATAACCTTCTTAAGTTCGCAGACTAGGTTCGCGGACTTAAGCAACCGGGCAGAGTTTACAAACTCCAGCAGAAAATCTCGGCAAAAGACTTTCCGCCGGTTCGCGGACTGGTACTCACGCAACTAGTTTGTCAACTCCAGCAGAATTTCTCGGGATGAGAAGTTCGGCGGTTTGCAGACTGAGTTCGCGGACTTGGCAACAAGCCATTCTTCTGGTTTCTCTTGATCAACAAAGTTCGCAAACTTTGGTTCAAGGAATAGGACTTATGCATAAATGTGTTTCCACAACAATGCTTATGTCCACCATTGGTTATGTAATCTAAACTCTCATTTCTCGTCAAAGCAATTTTCAAGATGATTGAAACATATCATGACTTTCGTCACTAGGTAATGATAAACTTGGTCGAAGAGAAAATCTTACCAACACATATTTCGAGATATAGATAGGCGAGGTATACTCGGCTCGAAATACCAAATGTGTATAATTCAAGTCTATATATATAGCATACGACTTCTTGTCTCAAAGAGTATGAGATAGAGTAGATAGACTTTTGAGTGACAGATAATTTCAAGTCTTCACATACCTTTTTGTCGAGAAGTTCCACCGGTTCCTTGAGTAGTTCTTCTACTTGTATGATGAATCGCCATGAAGTTCTTGATCTCAACTACAATTTCTATCCTATTCCGAGACTTAGCTATAATAGACTAGAAATCAAGACTTATAGTTTTGATCACTAACATTGACAAACATGCTTGAGATAGCAATGCATGCGAGTTCGACCGAGCAATGATCTAACAATCTCCCCCCTTTGTCAATACATATGGAATACAAAAAAGATAAAGAAACTTTAGTATCTCCTATTCCACATGTCTAATCTTCAACATTCCTTGAAATCTTCGTCACTTCCAAGTACTCCAATGATCCCAAAGGTTGTAAGTTTAGCATCACCGTTGTTGAAGATCCGTAGCTATAATAATGAGAAAGCATCGGTCTCGATCATTGTTATACAGTGTCATAATATTATTACACAGCGTCAAAGTTCAATT